>NC_134361.1:53007455-53307455 GCF_048569485.1 Anomaloglossus baeobatrachus | reverse complement strand
GTTTTTTCTAGTCTTAAGGCTGCAATTCACATGCTTAATGTTGCATGTTTACTGAACATTGTTTCATCTCAGGTTTTTGTGTTTTTTGTATGTTTTCTTGCTTGGTTGCAAGTTGGGGGTGCAGCCCTCCTAGTACTGAGACTGAACAGCTGATTGCGTCTCACTTTGCTGTGTATTTTATCTGGGACACAGCTAACCACTTGCCACCATCCATATTGGAGTTCTGACATGACACAAGTCAGGTATTGATAATGTTTTTAACTTCAGTAGGTTAGGGACTGTCTCAGATGGGTACACCGTGACGAGGTGAGACAGCTTTTTACCTTTTTGCAAAAATGTATACACTAAGTACCCTGTTATTAAGCACTTGCAATTTATTTATTTATGTTCAGGGTATTTTTCATACAATTTTTCTCCTTGGTTTTTTCTAGTCTTAAGGCTGCAATTCACATGCTTAATGTTGCATGTTTACTGAACATTGTTTCATCTCAGGTTTTTGTGTTTTTTGTATGTTTTCTTGCTTGGTTGCAAGTTGGGGGTGCAGCCCTCCTAGTACTGAGACTGAACAGCTGATTGCGTCTCACTTTGCTGTGTATTTTATCTGGGACACAGCTAACCACTTGCCACCATCCATATTGGAGTTCTGACATGACACAAGTCAGGTATTGATAATGTTTTTAACTTCAGTAGGTTAGGGACTGTCTCAGATGGGTACACCGTGACGAGGTGAGACAGCTTTTTACCTTTTTGCAAAAATGTATACACTAAGTACCCTGTTATTAAGCACTTGCAATTTATTTATTTATGTTCAGGGTATTTTTCATACAATTTTTCTCCTTGGTTTTTTCTAGTCTTAAGGCTGCAATTCACATGCTTAATGTTGCATGTTTACTGAACATTGTTTCATCTCAGGTTTTTGTGTTTTTTGTATGTTTTCTTGCTTGGTTGCAAGTTGGGGGTGCAGCCCTCCTAGTACTGAGACTGAACAGCTGATTGCGTCTCACTTTGCTGTGTATTTTATCTGGGACACAGCTAACCACTTGCCACCATCCATATTGGAGTTCTGACATGACACAAGTCAGGTATTGATAATGTTTTTAACTTCAGTAGGTTAGGGACTGTCTCAGATGGGTACACCGTGACGAGGTGAGACAGCTTTTTACCTTTTTGCAAAAATGTATACACTAAGTACCCTGTTATTAAGCACTTGCAATTTATTTATTTATGTTCAGGGTATTTTTCATACAATTTTTCTCCTTGGTTTTTTCTAGTCTTAAGGCTGCAATTCACATGCTTAATGTTGCATGTTTACTGAACATTGTTTCATCTCAGGTTTTTGTGTTTTTTGTATGTTTTCTTGCTTGGTTGCAAGTTGGGGGTGCAGCCCTCCTAGTACTGAGACTGAACAGCTGATTGCGTCTCACTTTGCTGTGTATTTTATCTGGGACACAGCTAACCACTTGCCACCATCCATATTGGAGTTCTGACATGACACAAGTCAGGTATTGATAATGTTTTTAACTTCAGTAGGTTAGGGACTGTCTCAGATGGGTACACCGTGACGAGGTGAGACAGCTTTTTACCTTTTTGCAAAAATGTATACACTAAGTACCCTGTTATTAAGCACTTGCAATTTATTTATTTATGTTCAGGGTATTTTTCATACAATTTTTCTCCTTGGTTTTTTCTAGTCTTAAGGCTGCAATTCACATGCTTAATGTTGCATGTTTACTGAACATTGTTTCATCTCAGGTTTTTGTGTTTTTTGTATGTTTTCTTGCTTGGCTGCAAGTTGGGGGTGCAGCCCTCCTAGTACTGAGACTGAACAGCTGATTGCGTCTCACTTTGCTGTGTATTTTATCTGGGACACAGCTAACCACTTGCCACCATCCATATTGGAGTTCTGACATGACACAAGTCAGGTATTGATAATGTTTTTAACTTCAGTAGGTTAGGGACTGTCTCAGATGGGTACACCGTGACGAGGTGAGACAGCTTTTTACCTTTTTGCAAAAATGTATACACTAAGTACCCTGTTATTAAGCACTTGCAATTTATTTATTTATGTTCAGGGTATTTTTCATACAATTTTTCTCCTTGGTTTTTTCTAGTCTTAAGGCTGCAATTCACATGCTTAATGTTGCATGTTTACTGAACATTGTTTCATCTCAGGTTTTTGTGTTTTTTGTATGTTTTCTTGCTTGGTTGCAAGTTGGGGGTGCAGCCCTCCTAGTACTGAGACTGAACAGCTGATTGCGTCTCACTTTGCTGTGTATTTTATCTGGGACACAGCTAACCACTTGCCACCATCCATATTGGAGTTCTGACATGACACAAGTCAGGTATTGATAATGTTTTAACTTCAGTAGGTTAGGGACTGTCTCAGATGGGTACACCGTGACGAGGTGAGACAGCTTTTTACCTTTTTGCAAAAATGTATACACTAAGTACCCTGTTATTAAGCACTTGCAATTTATTTATTTATGTTCAGGGTATTTTTCATACAATTTTTCTCCTTGGTTTTTTCTAGTCTTAAGGCTGCAATTCACATGCTTAATGTTGCATGTTTACTGAACATTGTTTCATCTCAGGTTTTTGTGTTTTTTGTATGTTTTCTTGCTTGGTTGCAAGTTGGGGGTGCAGCCCTCCTAGTACTGAGACTGAACAGCTGATTGCGTCTCACTTTGCTGTGTATTTTATCTGGGACACAGCTAACCACTTGCCACCATCCATATTGGAGTTCTGACATGACACAAGTCAGGTATTGATAATGTTTTTAACTTCAGTAGGTTAGGGACTGTCTCAGATGGGTACACCGTGACGAGGTGAGACAGCTTTTTACCTTTTTGCAAAAATGTATACACTAAGTACCCTGTTATTAAGCACTTGCAATTTATTTATTTATGTTCAGGGTATTTTTCATACAATTTTTCTCCTTGGTTTTTTCTAGTCTTAAGGCTGCAATTCACATGCTTAATGTTGCATGTTTACTGAACATTGTTTCATCTCAGGTTTTTGTGTTTTTTGTATGTTTTCTTGCTTGGTTGCAAGTTGGGGGTGCAGCCCTCCTAGTACTGAGACTGAACAGCTGATTGCGTCTCACTTTGCTGTGTATTTTATCTGGGACACAGCTAACCACTTGCCACCATCCATATTGGAGTTCTGACATGACACAAGTCAGGTATTGATAATGTTTTTAACTTCAGTAGGTTAGGGACTGTCTCAGATGGGTACACCGTGACGAGGTGAGACAGCTTTTTACCTTTTTGCAAAAATGTATACACTAAGTACCCTGTTATTAAGCACTTGCAATTTATTTATTTATGTTCAGGGTATTTTTCATACAATTTTTCTCCTTGGTTTTTTCTAGTCTTAAGGCTGCAATTCACATGCTTAATGTTGCATGTTTACTGAACATTGTTTCATCTCAGGTTTTTGTGTTTTTTGTATGTTTTCTTGCTTGGTTGCAAGTTGGGGGTGCAGCCCTCCTAGTACTGAGACTGAACAGCTGATTGCGTCTCACTTTGCTGTGTATTTTATCTGGGACACAGCTAACCACTTGCCACCATCCATATTGGAGTTCTGACATGACACAAGTCAGGTATTGATAATGTTTTTAACTTCAGTAGGTTAGGGACTGTCTCAGATGGGTACACCGTGACGAGGTGAGACAGCTTTTTACCTTTTTGCAAAAATGTATACACTAAGTACCCTGTTATTAAGCACTTGCAATTTATTTATTTATGTTCAGGGTATTTTTCATACAATTTTTCTCCTTGGTTTTTTCTAGTCTTAAGGCTGCAATTCACATGCTTAATGTTGCATGTTTACTGAACATTGTTTCATCTCAGGTTTTTGTGTTTTTTTTAGGGGATAAACTTGTACACAGTATTATCAGGGGCCACGCCCAGAAGGCACCTGGCTAGATAGACAGGTGGTAGGTATGTATCGATGCGGTAACTGCAGTTTCTGCGAATCGATGGAACGCTGCAAGATGGTGAAAAGCTCAGCTAATGGGAAGGTTTTCTATTTACGGGATTTCTTTAACTGCAAGAGAACGGGTGTTGTGTATAGGGCCACCTGCACGTGTCCTTTTCACTACGTGGGGAAAACCGTGCGTGAGCTTCGGAGACGTGTGGGAGAGCACCTGTCGGATATACGAAATAAACGCGATACACCGATTGCTCGACACATGAATGGTGTGCACCAAGGTGACACAAAACTTGTGTGTTTCTCAGCATTGGAGCTCGTCAAACACAGTCCGAGGGGTGGTGATTTCGACAGAGTGCTGTTACAAAGGGAATCGGCTTGGATTTTCAGACTAGGATCACTTACTCCGGGGGGGGCTCAATGAGCAGCTCTCCTTTAATTGCTTCCTCCCCACATAATGTGCAAACATTTGATAGGTCCCTGTAGTTTAGACAGTAGGTGCCATGTTTCTGGGAGCCTGTATCCCCTTTTGGGGACTATCCATATTTATGGAACTATTTGAAGTATCTTTTCTCAAGTGTCGTGTAGTTTCTGATAATCTGAGTCAATGAATTGATCTGGTATATTTAAAATACTATGGTATATGGCTTTCTGCCAATATTAGACCTATTAACTATATTCCTATGGTGTGTACTCTGTCAGTATGGACCGGGACCGACTATATGCGAATGATATAGTATAATGGTCAGATATATGTATTGTGTAATGACCTTTGCCATATGATCAAATTGCCCTGTTTTATGCTGCCTTTTCAGGGCCCTTATGTCATCTTAGATGCTATGGTTTCACTGAATCTGTTGTGGCTGCTGTGCACCTAATTGGGGGCGATTATGACTGCTGTACAATTGCTTTTATATTATTTCTAAAGAATCTCTTATTGCGGTGACGTCCGATATCTCCGATCATGTGACCTTATGAGTCATGAGATGGGCGTTACCGTGCAGTGTGAGAGCTTCCTTGCTGGGCGGTCACTTATTTCCGATCATGTGACCTTATGAGTCATGAGATGGGCGTTACCGGGCAGTGTGAGAGCTTCCTTGCTGGGCGGGCACTTACCTCCGATCATGTGACCGCGTGAGCTCATGGGGAGGAGGGCCCTGCTCGATGCGAGGAGAGGAGGCTTTCTTCCTCCGTGTCATACTGCCCGGACATGCGCAGTGGTGATATGGGCCAGCGCCTGCGCAGCTGCTGCTGCAGTGACGCTGTGTGGGGGAAGTCAGGGATTCCCCACAGCTGTCTAAATCAGGGGAGGGCTATTTAAGGTGGTGTATTGTATGCAGCTCCATGACGCCTGGAGGACGGGAGCATGTTATCAAGACAGTGTTTACTGCAGTGCTGCTGATCTGCTGTCTGGCGCCATGGACCTGCATACCTTAAACTATACTATCTGACAAGTGAGTTCTATCTATTGCTGTTGTCATTTTGTACCTTGTGCATGTGTTGTTAAATCTATGTTTGGTGGTCTATGTATGTTTGTCATAAAGCTGATAAGATCGTACCTATTTTCCCAGCCTCCTGATGAACCACGTGTCCTAGCGTGGGGAAACGCGTCGAGGTGGAGACGTCTTGATTATTATATAGTTGGCGGTTCACTATACCTGCTTAAGGACTAACTTTCCAAACGTCATATGGATACTCCTGGATGAAAATCCTTGATTGGGACTACAGATAAGCACGCTGTGCTAACATAGTTCCATTAGGAGATACCAAGTTAAGTTTGGTTATTGCAATGTGTCCTGCTGTGAACCAACACCATGGTTATGTATTTTAAATTGTATCAATTTGTCTTTTTTAGTTATTTGTAAACCCTGGTCTTGATATTCAAGATCAGGGGTTGCCATTTAATTGGCGTAAGACAATTGAGTTGTATATCTATGTGCACATATTGGTGGTAATTTTCTAATTGAATAAAAATTTAATATTTTCACAATTGGGGATTTTTCTATGACTAAATCAGAGTATTATCCCCTGGACCCTTAGAGGTAATATTTAAACTCCCTCCCTCCAACCTGCCTCTCCGGAGGCGGTATAGCGGAAACGGTAACGGTAACCAACATATTTACAAGCCACTTAACGTTTGTGGTGCCCTGCAAGTTCACGGGCTTGTCCATGGATAGTTCCCATGCAAATAAACTTTAAACAGTCCCCACGGGGACAACGGTGCCGGCTCCTGCCGGTTCAATCACAAGGCAAATCAGGTAACTGTGCAGTATCATTCTTCAAAACTTTAAACAAACTTAACTCAGTGGTGGTCCCAACGGGGACGGTGCAACGGGCATCCGCTGCCCTACTCCGGTCCTCCAGGCTCCAGTGCTCCTTCCAAGGGAGGGGGCGCGGCGCTTGCTAGGGCCTCTGGGCTGCCCTTCAATCTAGCGTCCAGCGCAAACCACCCTCGCTCCCCAAAGAACCGAGTGTACTGGACGATATCACCCGGCATCAGATTACGGCCAGGATGCTCCTCGGGCAGGTGGGCATTCACATCCCGCCGGGCTACAAAAACTTCGGCCTCCAGGCCCGGCTCATAGATAAACCCATAGCCCCGGTGGACATCAAACCACCTCACCTGCCCCACGTACAACGGTCCTCAGGCACGGGAGGTCGCCCGCCGGAGGTGCTCCTTCTCCCGGATCGCTCTGGCCACCAGTTCGGCCTTTTTCCGCTCCCTCTCCTCGATCTCCAGGCCCAGCGGTACCGGCTCCCTATCCCAGTACGGCGCTGCTGCCAGCGCCGGCGCACGGGTCGGGCCCCGTGGGACATCCAGAACGTTACCCACTGTCAGGAAGGTGGGCGGCGTATCCCGCGGTGTCATGGCCTTGGGCGCTGCCTTTCAGCAACAACCCGGCGCCACCTCAGCCGAGGTGTGGGGGATGGGCATAGGGGCTTTCCGCTGCCGGGCCTTCGGCTCGGAACGGGTCATCGGCTCCGGCTCGGGGGGTTTTTCAAGGGATGCCTCCGGTTCTACTTTCGGCGTCTTCCACGGTAACACCTCCGGTGTGCCGCGGGCTCCGGTTACAGGTCGGCCCGCCTGGGCGGGGACGCTGGGTACTGCTACCGGTTGCGATGGTAGCAGGCCTAGTGGCGGGGTCACGGCCTCCGGGACGGGTGGCGAGGGAGGCAACGGGGGGAGAGGGCTTGGACCGGGCCCCACAGCCGCGATGACCGGCCCTGCAAGGGCATCGGGACGTGGGTCACTCACCCTCCCTTTCTCCGCCTCCTCCTCGCGTCTCCGCACGGTGGCTACAACGTCCGCCATGTCGGCCTCCCACTCCTCCATGAGGAGCTGCATCCTGACCTGCAGCCTTTGATACAGCTGCGCGGTTCGGATCTCCACCCACGCCGCGGTTCCAGGCGCGGGAGCTACGGTGTCGTGGGACGGCATCTACATGATGGCTTCTCTGGTTGCTTCCAGGAACGGTATTCTTGCAAGGTCCTGGCGTCCCTGCTTTTATAGCCGCAGCTACATGCGTCCAGCCGCCATCGCGTCCCCCTTAGCTCTTTCCGGCCCCTCCTCTCTCGGGGCGGGGTTTTGGCTTTCGCGCCTCTACTGCTCGAGAAGACGCTCGAGCAGGAACTCTTCGCGCCAAAGATGGCGGCTTCTGAAATTTTTCTGCCGGATACCTCCGGCGGTAACAAGGCACACCTCTACCAGACGGCAGAGCGGTAAGATCCTGTTCGTGACGCCAAGTTGTCGCGGGCGGGGAGGAGGGTGTCAGCACACCGTGCTCACCCCCTTCTGCTCGGGTCCGGCGGCTGCTGCTCAGTGGTGGCTCGAGCGGTGGGCCGGATCCCGGGGGTTTCTTGAGCGGCACTCCTCGCCCGTGAGTGAAAGGGGGTTTGTTGGGTGTGCGGATTGTTATAGTTCGTGACGCCACCCACGGTTGTGGTGATTGCACCACCGCTGCTCAGTATGGGGGTCCCGGGGATGGTGATGCGGAGCAGCCAGGTGTTGTGTTGCCCCTCCGTGGGTAGGGGTTGGTGATCCCGGGGCCCAGTGAAGAGATGTAAAGTGTAGGGCCTGGTGGGCGCAGGGACGCGGGGGCAGCGCTGTGCCTTGCGGCACTGTGGTACTCACTCAGCCTGAGACGTGGACACAGTTTGTACGGTAAACCAAACGGCTGGTAGGACGGTCCCACAGACGGCTGCACCTGCACTCCCGGTAGGTGACGGTGATGTCCCTCTTCCTTGCACCTATGGTTGACTTGTGGTAGCGGTGGATTCCCTCCGGTTACCCGCTCCCCGGCTGCAATCTGGGCCGGAGGACCTCTACACTTTGCCCGCAGGCGCTGGCCCTGAGAAACTGGTGCCGTGGCGGTGGCGGTGTCTCTCCGGTTCAGGTTGAGCTGTTGCCTTCAATCGGGACTTGGTTGTTGGGGGATCTACGTCCCCTTCACTGACGGATTTGGCAAATCTGGCGACTCCTAGCCTTGCCGGGGTCCGAGAGGCCCCTGCCCTGGTGCTGACTGTCCTTCGGTCCACTGCTCCAGACCACCGGGCACACAGCCAACGGGGTCCTTCCAGGAACTTCCAAACGGTCCCTCTCCAGACAGTCACCGCCGTCGCTGACCTTGCTGATCTGGCCCTACACAAAGCTGGACCCTTCAGGCTGTCTTTCTCTTCTGTCACTTCACTTGCTTTCCTCCTTTTCCTCTTTTCTACTTTCACTTTCACTTTCTTAACTCCTCTACTTAACTCAACTTCACTCTTGCCCTTCCCGGGCTACTCTGCGTTGTTCACTCTTTCATGTCCCTCACTGGACTGCCCGGTTTCTTCCTGCCTCCAGAGCTGTGACCTCCTCGGTGGGCGGAGCCAACCGCCTGGCCCACCCCCTGGTGTGCATCATCAGACTCCTGGAGGAAGGCAACAAGGATTTGTAGGTTAGCTGTGATGTGCCTACCTGGAGTGTGGGGTGTGGTGGTGTTGTGACCCGTGTCCCCTGGCTTGCCCAGGGCGACACACAGGTACTCAACAACTGCCCTCTTCTGCTCACATATCCTGACCAACATATGCAGAGTTGAATTCCAACACGTGGGGACATCACACACCAGTCTGTGAGCCGGAAGATGCAAACGGCGCTGAAAGCCGGCAAGGCCGGCTGAAGCAGTAGGTGACTTTCGAAAATGTGCAGACAGGTGGCGAACTTTTACCAGCAGATCAGACAGCTCTGGGTATGACTTTAGAAACCGCTGAACCACGAGGTTGAGCACATGGGCCACACATGGAACATGTGTCAGCTGGCCTCGCCTCAAAGCCGCCACCAGGTTCCGGCCATTGTCACACACGACCTTTCCTGGCTTTAGGTTCAGAGGTGTGAGCCAGTGATCTGCCTGCTGTTTCAGAGCTGTCCACACCTCTTCTGCATTGTGAGGTTTGTCACCTATGCAGATTAGCTTCAGCACAGCCTGTTGCCGCTTCGCCGAGGCAGTGCTGCAGTGCTTCCAGCTTGGAACTTGTGTGGAGGGTAAAGTGGATGAGGATGCGCAGGAGGAGGAGGAGGCTGAAGAGCATGACATTCCGGAGCTGTAGAGTGTGGGTGAAACCCTGACTGAGGTAGGGCCTGCAAACCTTGGTGTGGGAAGGACGTGTTCCGTCCCTCGCTCAGACTGGGTCCCAGCTTCCACAATATTAACCCAGTGTGCCGTCAACGAGATGTAGCGGCCTTGCCCACAAGCACTTGTCCACGTGTCTGTGGTTAGCTGGACTTTGGCTGAAACAGCGTTGTTCAGGGCACGTGTGATGTTTTGTGACACGTGGTTATGCAATGCGGGGACGGCACACCGGGAGGAATAGTGGTGGCTGGGGACCGAGTAACGTGGGACAGCTGCCGCCATCAGGTCGCGGAATGCTTCTGTCTCCACCAGCCTAAAAGGCAACATTTCCAGCGCAAGCAGTCGCAAAATGTTAGCATTTAGAACTGTGGCATGTGGGGCGTTGGCAGTGTATTTGCGCCTGCGTTCAAAGGTTTGCTGAATGGATAACTGAACGCTGCGCTGGGACAAGGACGTGCTTGATGATGGTGTGATTTCTGCGTAGGCAACTGCAGGTGCAGGACCGGAGGAGGCTTGTTCGCAGGCAGCATGGACAGGGGATTGGCTCGCA
Source organism: Anomaloglossus baeobatrachus (assembly GCF_048569485.1). Lineage (NCBI taxonomy): Eukaryota > Metazoa > Chordata > Amphibia > Anura > Aromobatidae > Anomaloglossus > Anomaloglossus baeobatrachus. Next base: position 53,297,369 of record NC_134361.1, on the reverse strand, counting down.
TGCACAACAAGCGAAGACGTAGCAGTGACATCAGCAAGCACTGCTCCTCGACTCTGTTGTACTTCCCACAAAGTCGGGTGCTTGGCTGACATGTGCCTGATCATGCTGGTGGTGGTCAGGCTTCTAGTTTTGGTACCCCTGCTGATGCTGGCATGGCAGGTGTTTTAAATGGCCTTTTTAGAATCTTAAGCAAAGGAAGAAAAAAGGAACGGCACTCACCGGTAATTGCTGTGAAGTGTTCAGGTTTATTTCATGGTCAGAGGATACATGCTTCGGCGTTACAGGGAGGGAATGAGGATGGTTAGCACAAAAAGACTACGGCCGTTTCGCCCCTGTAGGTGGGGCTTCAACAGGTCCTGGTAAGACCTATTGAAGCCCCACCTACAGGGGCGAAACGGCCGTAGTCTTTTTGTGCTAACCATCCTCATTCCCTCCCTGTAACGCCGAAGCCATGTATCCTCTGACCATGAAATAAACCTGAACACTTCACAGCAATTACCGGTGAGTGCCGTTCCTTTTTTCTTCCTTTGCTTAATGTTCTATGCTCTGATGCTTTTGGAACAAGCACCCCGCAGCTGTATTCAGTATAGTCCGACCTGGAAGTCTCCTCTGGTCGCAGCAGAGATCAAAAGCACCGCGTGTGCTTTCTATAACTAGCTGCTGATTGTTTGATGTGGACAGTCCTCAGTGAAAGTAGTGCCCCGCAAATCCTTCTTGTTACTACGGCCTTTTTAGAATCATCTGGAGCCAAATTAAAAAACTGCCAGACTCGGGAAGACCTAACATTTGTACAGGCACCTTGTGTCGTGTTGTTGTTCCGGGGAACGGTTGCCTGACTTCTGCCTGGAGCCACCACCCTGCTTCTTACTGCCTGTTGGGATGCTACGCCTCCCTCCCCATGTGCACTGCTGTCCTCGCTCTGCATATCCTCCTGCCAGGTTGGGTCAGTTACTGGATCATCCACCACGTCGTCTTCCTCTTCCGCACCCTGCTCCTCCTCCTGACTTCCTGACAATTGTGTCTCATCGTCGTCCACCCCTTGTTGAGACACGTTGCCAACTTCGTGAGAACGTGGCTGCTCAAATATTTGGGCATCTGTACATACGATCTCCTCATGACCCACTTCAACATGAGCTGGCAAGAGGCCAGAATGTGCGAATGGAAACGTGAACAGCTCTTCCGAGTGTCCAAGTGTGGGATCATTAATGTCCGAGGACGTGTACTCAGCCTTGTGGTAGGAAGGAGGATCAGGTTCTGAAATGTGCGGTGCAGTATCACGGCTACTGACACTTGACCGTGTGGAAGACAGAGTGTTTGTGGTGGTGCCAATCTGACTGGAAGCATTATCCGCTATCCAACTAACAACCTGTTGACACTGGTCTTGGTTCAAGAGCGGTGTACTGCTGCGGTCCCCAAGAATTTGGGAGAGGACGTGCGAGCGACTAGATGTGGCCCTTTGTTGTGGCGAAATTAGAGCTTGCCCACGACCTCGGCCTCTGCCTGCACCACCATCACGTCCACTTCCTTGTTCCTTGCCAACGCCCTTGCGCATTTTGCAATGCTGTGCTGACGTGTATTCACTAGACTTGTGCGTTATATCCAAGTTTGTGCAAAACGCACACAAGTGCACCTGTACGCTGCCACCGACAGGCACACACGTGCGGTTTTTAAATGCAAGCACGGACGCACTAAGAACCTAACAGGTTTTTAGGAGCGACAATTACTGAGAAGTCTGACACTATCAGCCACTGCTGACTGACGTGTATTATTCACTAGACTTGTGCGTTATATAATAGTTTGTGCAAAACGTGCACCTGTACGCTGCCACCGACAGACACACACGTGCGTTTTTTAAATGCAAGCACGGACGCACTAAGAACCTAACAGGTTTTTAGGAGCGACAATTACTGAGAAGTCTGACACTATCTGGACTGTTTTAGACTGTGTACACCAGCCCCAGATATGATGAAGGCTGGTATACGGTGACCACTAGGAATGGCTATATACCCTGCCTGCCTGCCTGTATACTGCTACAATAGTCCTGACAAGGACTCTTCTGGTCACCAGCCTGTATTCCGACCTGGCTATACCCTGCCTGTATATAGCAACAATAGTCCTGAGAAGGACTCTGCTACTGTACTCCAACCTGGCTATACCCTGCCTGCCTGTATACAACTACAATAGTCCTGAGAAGGACTTCTGGTCACACTGTTTGCAGCCCTGCTACGGAAATAGCTATAAAGGGCCGCAAACCTTTCCCTGAAGCAGCGACCCTCTCCCTGCACTGACTGTCTGGATGGCTGTGTGCAGAGCACAGCGCGCCGGCCGGTATAAAGGCTTGGTCACGCTGTGCGGGCCGGCCAATCACTGCAATTCCACAACTAACAGGGCTGTGGTATTGCAGTGGTCTGCCAGCCAATCCCTGCATGAGGGCTTGCTCTCAAAAGAGCGCCAACATGCAGGGATGAAGACCACGAGTACAGCACGAGTATCGCGAGATTACTCGGTCCCCGCCGAGTAGCCCGAGTACAGTGATACTCGTGCGAGTACCGAGTAGTAACAAGCATACTCGCTCATCACTACTTCCTATCATTCATAATTGTATGTAGAGCAAAAGGCACCAACGTGAGTTTGTATTGGCATTTACTACATTTTGGCTTCCTTACTAGAGATTTTTGCCAATAATTTAAATAGGTAAATACTGACTATTCACACTACGTTACTTTCACTATCCAGGTTTTTTTTAAAGGGGGTGATCCATTCCAGTTCCATTATTCATAAAGCCTGTCTGCAATGGCGCTCTGTCAATATCTGCCTGGCATGTCTAAAATGGCTACCACAGACATGATTAGCGCAAGCTACTCCACTTACAAGATCCCAGGAGTTGCGCTCGCCTTCAACATTTAATCTCTGTTCAGGGATCTGGACTTAAACATAGGGCTCTAGCTGGGCCAACAGACTAAGCTGCTGTTCGGTTTTGCAGGCTGGCAGGAGGGTCAGGTAGCAAGGTCAGAACCAAGAGACTAGGAAAAGTACAAAATCAGAAGACCTAAGTATAGTCAATAAAACAAGTTGAAATTAAAATCACTGGTGCTAAACAAACAGGAATAGATGTGTAACACCCCTTTAATTTGCCGCTGGGGCAGGGTGTTCGGTTGTTCTCACCTTGATATGACGCAGTGCCTCCACCCGAATCTTGCTAGGAGCTCTGGTGGAATGCAGAAGGGTCTTTGTCTTCTGCTAGCGGTCGACTCCGGAAACCCCTACCCACGCTCCGTACACACTCACAATAACTGAGGTTAGAAATCTTAACAGGTTTATTTGCAGGAGGATGACAATGGTAATTGCAGGGAAAAAAAGCAAATAACAGTGAAACGACAGGTATTGTTATGCAGTATTCTACAAAAATGCAAGAGGGGCTCTTTGTAATAAACCTGAAGTTTAGGGGTAATGCTTACTCTTTAACCTACACCACACACTCTGCTGACTACTTACAATCTACCAACTAACAGCTGCAGCCTCACAATTGACACAGTCCCAAATTGGGGCCCCAGTTGCCGCGGATGTTGGCGCGCTTGCAGTACGTTGGTGCACTTAAAGTAATGAAGGCAGTGTTTCCCCAGGGCTGGTCCTATACAAACTCCCAGTTAGTGCAGTCAAAAGTCCTCTCTAGCAAGGCCTTGTAATTTGCTCCAGCACACTTCTCAAACTGTAGAACTACAAGTCACAGCAATGTCCTACTCACTTCTGTCTGCAGCAGGCCTGTTCTCTCAGACTATTCCATACTGGGGCGTCTGGATTCAATGTCTGGGAGGGAGTTGGTACAGCAGGCAAAATCCTTCTTCGGTGTGGTAAACCTGGAAGGCCGCAGCTCCTGCTAATGGTGCCTCCTGTCACTTTCTTAGACGGTCTCTCCTCACACCCAGTTGCAGCTTCCCGCCTCCAAGATGACTCAGCTCCCTTCCACCCCTCCGTCCTGTTTCCTCCTCCCCCAGATTTGCAAGGCACATTGGGAATTGTAGTATTCTCAAGTTCAACCAAAGAAGCAGCATCTGTAGAGGTGAATGTGGGTGGAACACTATAGATCGCTCCCAAAGCAGGTGTCACACTCTCCCCCTGGTGAGTCGCTGTAGGCTCCCAAGCACAAAATGAAGACTCACCACCTGGAAGGAAATTTTGTGTTAAAGCATCCTGACTAACACCACAACTAGTTACACCCAAATCACTAACAGGCCACATAGCTGTAGGGGGGAAATAGGGCCACGCATAGTTGGAATAGGGGTGTACTACTCTAGGAACCTCAGTGACTTGCCCCATCTGGTCATATGTCAGCATCATGGGGGGTCTAATGTCCCGTTTTGGACGAGTGTGCACGGCAGGGACAGGGACCCCCTCATCGACCCCTAGCTCTTGACTTTCAGGCTCTATGACAGCAACCTCTTCACTTGGCAGCTCTGCATTTTCTAAACTCTCCCCCGACTGATCGCAACATGGGTTTGGTGCCGGACCACACTCGTCTTGGGACACTTCTTCAGCTGGTTGGTCTGTATGATCTGGAATTACAGAACCTGGGTCACTTGTCCATCTGAAGCATGGTCCACATTCATCACTGGAATCACTCTCACTACCTTCAGGAGGGACCACAGGATGAGTCGCTTGCGGCGGCCGAAGACTCCTTCGGTGAGATCGGGTGGTTGCATGGGCTTCGGTGCGTTGTGGCAACTGGAATCGGACATTCTGTCCTATAGGTAGCAAATGCTGACGATGATAGGTCTTAACACCCCCCCCCGCCTTTCTCAGGCTTCACTCTGTAGACTGGGATGCCATGCAACTTCTCTACCACCACATAAGGTTCTGAACGCCATCGATCAGAAAGCTTGTGTTTTCCATGGAGGCCCAACTGACGGATGAGGACCCTATCTCCAGGTTGCAGGACTTGGTCCCGGACTCTGCGGTCGTAGTACATTTTGTTTCGCCTCCCGGATCGACCAGAGGCCTCATCAGCCAACTTGTAGGCCTCCTTTAATTGTTCCTTCAGCTGTGACACATACTTCAGGTAGTTCTTCCCAGATGAATTGCCAGGGGACACTCCAAAACTAATATCCACAGGTAGTCTGGCTTCCCTTCCAAACATGAGGAAGTAGGGCGAGTACCCTGTTGACTCATTTTTGGTGCAGTTGTAGGCGTGAACTAATTGACTTATGTGTCGACTCCACCTTCCTTTCTGTTTTGAATCCAAAGTGCCCAGCATGTTAAGAAGGGTACGGTTGAATCTTTCAGGCTGAGGGTCTCCTTGCGGATGAAATGGTGTGGTCCTGGACTTCTTGATCCCACAAACCTCACACAACTCCTTAATTAGCCGACTCTCAAAATCTCTCCCTTGGTCAGAATGGATGCGTGCTGGCAGCCCATAATGCACAAAGAATTTCTCCCACAAGGTTTTAGCCACAGTGGTTGCCTTCTGATCTCTAGTGGTGTAAGCTTGAGCATATCTTGTGAAATGATCAGTGACCACTAGAACGTTGCTGACGTTTCCTTCATCAGGCTCAATGGAAAGGAAGTCGATACACACTAAATCAAGGGGGCCATCACTGGTTATGTTGACAAGGGGGGCGGACCGAGAAGGTAAGGTTTTCCTTAGGATACACCGCTTACAAGATTTACAGTATTGTTCAATGTCAGCTTCCATCTTTGGCCAATAGAACCGATCTGCTATGAGGCTGGTGGTCTTTTCCACCCCAAGGTGTCCATGATCATCATGCAGTGCCCTTATGACCATCTCACGGAACTGAGCAGGAAGCACCAACTGGACACGAACTTCTCGATTTTGGCGTTTGACCTCGCGGTGCAGCAATCCATTTTTCACCACCAGAAAGTCTAACTGTCGGGTCAAGAGAACAGACTCTTGTGTCTTCAGAGCATTCCTCTCAGGCTTTTGGCCCCTTTTCACCCACCATCGAACAACTCCCACAGAAGGATCTTCCTGTTGAGCCTTTTCAATCTGGTTTTGAGTCAGTTGAGGCAGGGAGCCAGCATCAACGTTGGTCAGTTGACAGAACAATAGTGGAAGAGCTTCCTCTGGAGCCCCTAAGAAGGTAGCACAGCCCCCTGATTGAGCAATCCTTCCTTGATTTCGATGACACATAGCTTTCACCTCTGGGGCTGGAACCTCAATCCAGGCTTCTTCTTCTTCATTCACCATCTGCCTGGGCAGGCGGGACAGAGCATCTGCATCGATGTTGGTGGCACCAGGTCGGTACTTCAGGCTGAAATCATATATAGCTAGCGCGGCGAGCCATCTATGGCCAGTAGCATCCAGCTTTGCTGTAGTCCTCACATAGGTCAGTGGATTGTTGTCAGTATGAACTTGGAAATGCACTCCATAGAGGTGGTCATGCAGCTTGTCCACCACAGCCCATTTCAAGGCCAAGAACTCCAGTTTATGTGCTGGGTAATTGCGCTCACTCGGAGACAATCCACGACTGATGTAGTAGACTGGCCGCAGGACGCCATAGTGCTCCTGGTATAAGACTGCTCCAAGTCCATCAAAAGAAGCATCCACATGAAGTACGTATGGCTTGTTGGGGTCTGCATAGGCCAGTACAGGTGCCTGGGTCAAGCAGGACTTGAGTTTCTCAAAGGCTTCATCACACTCTGATGTCCATCTCTCTCCGAAAGGCTCATTCACCTTAAAGTAGGTTTTTGTTGCAGGTTTCTTGGAGCGAGCTGTCCCTCGAGGTGGGGGATACCCTTGAGTGAGGGCTGTCAATGGCTTTGCGATCTTGGAATATTGTGGCACAAATCTTCTGTAGTACCCGCTGAAACCTAGAAAAGATCTAAGCTCCCCCAATTTGGTGGGTTTGGGCCACTCCATCACAGCTTCTATTTTGCCTGGATCCGTGGAGATTCCTTCTCGGCTGACAATGTGTCCTACATACTTCACAGATTTCTGGCAGAACAGGCACTTGTCGAGGGATAGTTTTAACCCAGCTTCCTCTAGCCGGTCCAACACCTTAAATAACCTCAGGTTGTGCTCTTCCAAGGTGTGGCCAAATACAATCAGATCATCCAGGTAAACCAGGACCTCACGAAAGTTCATGTCTCCCATCACCTTGTCCATACATCTCTGGAAAGTAGCAGGGGCACCGGTCACTCCTTGCGGCATCCGTTGAAACTCATAGAAACCGATAGGGCAAATGAAAGCAGTCTTCTCCTGATCCTCCTTGCTCATGGGTATCTGGTAATATCCACTCCGAAGATCTAACACAGAAAACCACTGGCTTCCCTGCAGGCAATCTAAAGCTTCATCAATCTTGGGCACAGTATACTGATCAGGCACAGTGCGTTTGTTCAGGGTGCGATAATCCACACACATCCTAATAGCTCCATTCTTCTTCCGAGCGATCACTATCGGAGATGCGTATGGGCTGTTGGACTCTATTATGACTCCAGTGTCCAGTAAACCCCGTAAATGCTTTCGAACATCCTCCACATCGGCGGGAGCCAATCGTCGGGATCTTTCTCGAAATGGCTTCTCATCAGTCAGCCGGATGTGATGCTCCACTCCTCTTGCAAGGCCCAGGTCCCAATCACCCAATGAGAAGGTTCCGGCACGCTTCATCATACCATTTATCACTGACTGCTTTTCCTCCTTCTTCAGATCACTACCTTCAAAACAGAGGTCAAAATGTTCAGGACGTAGTTCCTTCTTTTCCTCTTCCTCTTTCTTCTCATAAGCAGCCAAACAGACAGGATGGATTGTGAGGGCCTGCGAGTATCTATTACCTCCAATTTTGCGACACCACTGAGCAAGAGTACGGAATAGGTTGGCATTTGTCCCGACTATGGCAGGCACTGTTTCCCGGTCTTCATCAGTGTCTGGACAGACTAATGCAATGATGGGAACCTCTCTTTCCACCCCAGCTATAGTCTCTGGGAATCGTAGTGTGACAGCCACGTATCCTTTGTAGGGGTAACTGTTTTCACTCAAACCCCAGACTACAAGTCCAGATAGGGGTTGCAAGGGCACGTCTGACAAGTATTTTCTGTACCACTTCTCAAAAATGATGGACACTTGTGAACCACTATCCAGTAATACAGTGCATGGCTGCCCATTGATACAGGCCGGTACATGTGGTGCTGGTCCTACGAGACCTTTAGGAAATTGCTCTGACTGGACAGGGTTAGATGGAGCAGTAGAATATACCTCTGATTTTGAAGGGGGGCCAGTATAGGACTCTACTGGCCCCCTTTCCCGTTTCCCGTCTGCTCCTTCTTGTTAGGTGGGGGGTCCCGAGATCTCTTCAAATTCCACCTCTTCGGACACTGGCGAGCCATATGATGGGTGCTCCCACAGACAAAACATTCTTCTGGCTTTGTATCTTCTACCAGACTGTGGTCATCACTTGCCACTTGCAAAGGCGGTCTTTGACTCTTGACAGCTGTCTCAACAATTTGCTTTAGCTGGTCAACCTTCAGAGCCTGGGCAGCTAGAAGTTGGGCAAGCTGTTCCCCTTGCCTCTCAATGACCTTCAAGAACTCTCCCTCTCGATGGCTGGATTCAAGATGTACAGGGGCAGCAGCCACTCGCTGGGTCACTTGTTCTCTGGTGGCCAGGAGAGCTTCCTCTTGTCTGACTTCTTTAAGCAACTGATGGAAAGAACGGGGAATCTGCCCTTTGTCGCAACACCTCAGTCGTTGAGCAATGGGATCGTGAGTCAGAGCTCCTCGGAGAACTTGTTCTAAACGACACTGATCAACTTGTTCGGGCCTAAGTCCCCCCTTGGATACGACCCTATGCACCAATTTGTCCAATCGATAAAGATAATCTGACATCTTCTCACCAGAGTTTTGATAGGTGGTGCGGAGTTGATAAAGGAGATCAGTGGCATCCTCTGGGGATCCAAAAGCATCTTCAAGAGCAGTCATGTAATCTTTAGAAGTTGTCTCTGACTGACTTCTCCAAGCAGCCTGCACCACTTCCATAGCAGGCCCCTTCAGACTCTCCACAATTCTCTGCTTCTTCACTGCATCAGTACACTGCCATTCTTCCAGATATTGCAGAGTAACATCCCTCCACGTGTCATACCCTTCTTCACCAGCTGGGACAGGAGTGACACCCGAGAAGGTTCTCAGACGACGGTAGGCCCCTTCAGGTTGCAATTTTGTAAACTGGGTGACTAACTTCTCCATGGCTGCCACTACCACGTCAACCATCATGGTTGTTTCTTCAGATTTGTCCCGAGTAGGAGTGGAAGGTAGACATCGACTAGATCTCCTAGGCTGTGAACTTGCACCCGAAGATGATGTCCCTGCTTCGGACCTCACAGGCCAGGTGATCTTCCAATGTGGTCCATGTTTTAATGGCACAGCTATGACAGATGGAAAGTACCCTTTATCCAGTGTCCCCTCAGTAGTGATTAGAGCTGCTGATAATGGACTCCCTTCATCAGTCCTTCTGTCAACCACTCTGGGATGGACAACTCCATGAACTTGGTTCACAATCTTCAGTATTTCTTCATCCGGTACCTTGGAGAGTTCACCGCATACTGCAAAATTGTGTTCTTCAAGTATACTTCTTTCCCCACACCATGTGGACACCTGTGCTTCAGTTAAAGCCTCCATGTCAGCGATACCTGTCTTGATCGATCTCAGCAGTGCCTCCACTGTAACACCCCTTTAATTTGCCGCTGGGGCAGGGTGTTCGGTTGTTCTCACCTTGATATGACGCAGTGCCTCCACCCGAATCTTGCTAGGAGCTCTGGTGGAATGCAGAAGGGTCTTTGTCTTCTGCTAGGGGTCGACTCGGGAAACCCCTACCCACGCTCCGTACACACTCACAATAACTGAGGTTAGAAATCTTAACAGGTTTATTTGCAGGAGGATGACAATGGTAATTGCAGGGAAAAAAAGCAAATAACAGTGAAACGACAGGTATTGTTATGCAGTATTCTACAAAAATGCAAGAGGGGCTCTTTGTAATAAACCTGAAGTTTAGGGGTAATGCTTCCTCTTTAACCTACACCACACACTCTGCTGACTACTTACAATCTACCAACTAACAGCTGCAGCCTCACAATTGACACAGTCCCAAATTGGGGCCCCAGTTGCCGCGGATGTTGGCGCGCTTGCAGTACGTTGGTGCACTTAAAGTAATGAAGGCAGTGTTTCCCCAGGGCTGGTCCTATACAAACTCCCAGTTAGTGCAGTCAAAAGTCCTCTCTAGCAAGGCCTTGTAATTTGCTCCAGCACACTTCTCAAACTGTAGAACTACAAGTCACAGCAATGTCGTACTCACTTCTGTCTGCAGCAGGCCTGTTCTCTCAGACTATTCCATACTGGGGCGTCTGGATTCAATGTCTGGGAGGGAGTTGGTACAGCAGGCAAAATCCTTCTTCGGTGTGGTAAACCTGGAAGGCCGCAGCTCCTGCTAATGGTGCCTCCTGTCACTTTCTCAGACGGTCTCTCCTCACACCCAGTTGCAGCTTCCCGCCTCCAAGATGACTCAGCTCCCTTCCACCCCTCCGTCCTGTTTCCTCCTCCCCCAGATTTGCAAGGCACTTTGGGAATTGTAGTATTCTCCAGTTCAACCAAAGAAGCAGCATCTGTAGAGGTGAATGTGGGTGGAACACTATAGATCGCTCCCAAAGCAGGTGTCACAGATGGAAGTTGCACAAAGCTGGAAGCTTAAGTAGGGTGTGGTGTTCTGTAGCTGGCTGAAGAAGTGAGCTAATACTCCAGCTGCCCAGTGCACACACCAATACTGTCAGACTGGATGGCACTGGCACTAGTGACTGGACAGAGCTTCTGGTTCTGACATCTCTTCTATCACCAGCACCACCTGCAGAATGAATACAGCAATGCCTGGTGACAGAAGCAGCAGTGGCTCCTGGTAGAGAAGTGACTTTGCCTGAGATATAGATGTTGTCCTATCTGGATCACACATTTTCAGATGTCCTTTCCGGACATAAAACCCCATAGCTTCTTGAATGAGACCTCATCTAAGAAACAAAGCAAAGCTGCTTCAGGCCTGAAACACACATCCGTGAAACACGTGCGTGTTTGGTCCGTTTCCGTATATACCGGAGACACGGCCAAACGTCCACCAATGTTATGCAATGTTGGAGGACATATGTGCAATTTTCATTAAGGTCCGTGTGTTCGTGTGCGTGCTACGTTTGTGTCTCTGTTTGGCACGGAAGCATGTCCGTTTTCAACACGCAACACGCATGCACGGACCCAATGAAAATCAATGGGTGTGTGTGCACGCCCGAGTGACACGGACGCATCTCTGTATGCTCCGTGTACGTGTTGTGCTATTTTCATGTATTGTCGGTCATTTTCTTTATTTCTGTGTCGGTCTCTCTGTCTTGTCTGTCCCTCTCCAGTCCGTAGGTCATTTCCCCCCCTCTCTCATACTCACCGATCCCCGATCTCCGGCACGGCGCTGCTCAGCTGTTATAAAAACTCTGGCGGCTTTTACTATTTTGAAAAAGCCGGCCGCTCATTAAACAATCTCGTATTCCCTGCTTTCCACGCCCACAGGCGCCTATGATTGGTTGCAAACAGACACGCCCACCACGCTGAGTGACAGTTGTGTCACTGCAACCAATCACAGCAGCCGGTGGGCGTGTCTATACTGTGCAGTAAAATAAATAAATAAATAATTTAAAAAAACGGCGTGCGGTTCCCCCCAAATTTAATACCAGCCAGATAAAGCCATACGGCTGAAGGCTGGTATTCTCAGGATGGGGAGCCCCACGTTATGGGGAGCCCCCCAGCCTAACAATATCAGTCAGCAGCCGCCCAGAATTGCCGCATACATTATATGTGACAGTTCTGGGACTGTACCCGGCTCTTCCCGATTTGCCCTGGTGCGTTGGCAAATCGGGGTAATAAGGAGTTATTGGCAGCCTATAGCTGCCAATAAGTCCTAGATTAATCATGTCAGGCATCTCCCCGAGAAACCTTCCATGATTAATCTGTAAATTACAGTAAATAAACACACACACACCTGAAAAAATCCTTTATTAGAAATAAAAAACAAACACATTCCCTGGTTGACCAATTTAATCAGCCCCAAAAAGCCCTCCATGCCCGACGTAATCCAGGATGGTCCAGCGTCGCATCCAGCTCTGCTGCATGGAGGTGACAGGAGCTGCAGAAGACACCGCCGCTCCTGTCACCTCCACGCAGCAAATGAAGACAGCCGCGCGATCAGCTGAGCTGTTACTGAGGTTACCTGGATCCAGCGGTGGATGCAGCGGTGGCCGCGGGTAACCTCAGTGACAGCTCAGCTGATCGCGCTATTCCCTTCATTAGCTGCGTGGAGCTGACAGGAGTGGCGGTGAGTAGCGGGATCAGCTGAGCTGTCACTGAGGTTACCCGCGGCCACCGCTGCATCCACCGCTGGATCCAGGTAACCTCAGTGACAGCTCAGCTGATCGCGCGGCTGTCTTCATTTGCTGCGTGGAGGTGACAGGAGCGGCGGTGTCTGCTGCTGCTCCGGTCACCTCCATGCAGCAGAGCTGGATGCGACGCTGGACCATCCTGGATTCCGCCGGGCATGGAGGGCTTTTTGGGGCTGATTAAATTGGTCAACCAGGGAATGTGTTTGTTTTTTATTTCTAATAAAGGATTTTTTCAGGTGTGTGTGTGTTTATTTACTGTAATTTACAGATTAATCATGGAAGGTTTCTCGGGGAGATGCCTGACATGACTAATCTAGGACTTATTGGCAGCTATAGGCTGCCAATAACTCCTTATTACCCCGATTTGCCAACGCACCAGGGCAAATCGGGAAGAGCCGGGTATAGTCCCAGAGCTGTCGCATATAATGTATGCGGCAATTCTGGGCGGCTGCTGACTGATATTGTTAGGCTGGGGGGCTCCCCATAACGTGGAGTCTCCATCCTGAGAATACCAGCCTTCAGCCGTTTGGCTTTATCTGGCTGGTATTAAATTTGGGGGGAACCGCACGCCGGTTTTTTAATTATTTATTTATTTATTTCTATACTCCGTAGTGACACGCCCACCGGCTGCTGTGATTGGGTGCAGTGAGACACCTGTCACTCAGCGTGGGGGCGTGTCTCACTGCAACCAATCATAGGCGCCGGTGGGGGGAGAAAGCAGGGAATACGAGATTGTTTAATGAGCGGCCGGCTTTTTCAAATTAGAAAAAGCCGCCGGAGCAGTGTGAACGCCGTGCAGCGCCGGTGATCGGGGATCGGTGAGTATGAGAAAGGGGGGGACACTTCAGTCACTCGGGGGATTAGCGGTCACCGGTGAATCCTTCTCAGGTGACTGCTAATCAGTACACGGCACACAGACAGAGCCGCAGCATGAGAATGAAGTCGGGTGAAGTTCACCCGAGTTCATTCTCATTTTGCATCACACACGTACATTTCACACGGACAACACACACACGTCAGTTATTTCACTCACGCACACACGGACATTCCACACGCACATACGGCTAGCATACGGGATACACAAGCAGGCCACACATACCATAAAAACGGACCTAAAAAATGGAAAACGGACCCGAAAAACGCCCCGTTTTACACGTGCGTGGTTTTCAAGGACGTGTGTTTTAGGCCTCAAAGAGCATATACATTTCGGTCACGTGTAGCACAACCATTTACAACATGCAAATATATTTATTATGGTTGATCGCATGTGGTATTAGAGAAGCAGTTGATGACCTGGGCAGCTTCTCTCTAGGAAGGGATTGTGACTTTTTTTGGTTTGGCCTTTCCATTTAAGTTGGCCATACACATTCAGTTGCTGTGCCAAATACACTGACGTACATGCTCAGCTTTGCTACGAGTTTTATGTGGAAATAAGGGAGAAAAATGGTGGGAGACGCCACTGGAAACAGCTTATCCTCCCTAAGACTGAAAGTATTAACAACTAAATTCAACTTCCCCTATCCTTCTTCCCTCCTGTCGGGGGAGAGGTGGCGGGTTTAGCTGACTTTTCTCTTGTCACGCCCGGGTAACCAGATAAGGCAGAAGTGGGTCCACTGGTCCAAGGTACCATTGACTGACCTGAAGTAGCGGTCCTGGGCGGCCACCGATTCTTCACTACTACCACCGAAGGTAAGGGTCCGCCAGGAGGCAGCCCAGGGGGATCCCGATACCTCATCAGCTGGCGCCACAGGATGAAGACCAAGAACTGGAGCAGATGAGGCAGAGGCAGGTGCGGTCTGTTACTGGTGGTAACAGGCAGCGGGTAGATGCTTTCAGGAACTGAAGGAAGCCGGATGGACACAGGCGGGAACACTAGCACTAGTAGACAGACACATAGACAGAGTCACAGACCTGTACAGAGTGCGGGGTAGCACGGGAACCTGAAAACTATTACGGGCAGACTACCTATGAGGAGACGTTGAACAGAAACTTCCCAATGGGGGAGGATGCCTTATATGCACTGTGCCTAAGGCCTCTTTCACACGTCCGTGCCTCCGGTATGTATTTGGTCCATTCCCTCACGTACCGGAGACACGGGCACACGTAGACCCATTAAAATCAATGGGTCTGCGCTCACGTGCGTTTTCTGCCATGGACCGTGTGTACATGTGGAGCATACGTGTGCCCGTGTGCTCCACACTCCGACATGTCCGTTTTCTTTCTGGCATCACAGGTGTCACACGGAACGCAAACGGGTCAAACGGATGTGTGGCACCCCTGACCTGGTCAGGCACCACTGAGTACTGCACCCATGCTGGGACAGTGCTTCCAGGAAATTCCAAAGGCCAGAATGAGGTGTGTACGCACAGACACCTATCAACCAGGTCTCCCACACCTTTAGAAAGGACCCTTGGGTAGCCTCTGGAAGAGGTTAACTTTCAATTCTCAGCAAGGGGTGTGGTGGAGGGGCTGGGAGTTAGGTTGCAGTGGCAGTCAGAATAGGAATAGGAGGAGGAGCAAGTCAGTCTGGAGCAGTGTACAGAAGTTGCTGAAAGAGGCAGACGTACAGCCACGCTAGTCAGACCCTGCATGTGTGGTAGCTGTTAGCGGGGGGAGTACAGTGACCAGAAAGTCAGTCTGAAAGACACCTGAAGAGAGGCAGTCGAGTACGGGGACGGCTGGTGACTAGACATGCACAGGGAACAGGTCCCTAGAGCCAGATCCATTTACTGATCTGCTAAACCTGCCGGTGAGGGGACTAGAGGTTTCTCACCAAAGATACAGAGTTCGAGCCTCAGTAGCAGCAGGGGGACCCATAAGGAGATAGTGCCAGAAGCCATCTCACCTGGTCTACGCTGCCGGCAAACAAGGCAGAAAGGGGAACAAAGGCAGTAGCGACTTCCCTGGATGAATCCCACGATACTGCAAGTAAGGGGTTATCCGAAACAAAAGGAGTGCTAGGAAGTCGAGTTAACAGCTACCCTCAATTCGGCCTGAAGGAGTTCCTGGTTTCACCTGGTACAATCTCAGCATCGCCCGGGTATCTCATCAACCACCTAAAAGTGAGTAAACAAGTTGCAAGACACTTTTGACTGAGACTGAGTTCTTCTGCGACCTGTTGTTCTACACACATACACCCGAGCCCCTGGGGCCAGCCTCACTCTCGGGAGGCCACACCATCCGACTGCAGATTCCATCAGCCCCAGACGCTTGTTAAAACTTCAGTGGCGGTCACCCATAACCCCGACCGCAAACCGAGAGTGGCGTCACGAGTCAGAAGTAAATAACTTCACATACCTGTTGCCAGCCGTAATCAAGTGGAGCCCCTGTGGCATCCCAGAAGGTGGAGTGACGACCCTGAGGCGACCGCTACAGGTGGCCGACACAGATGTGTTCCGTGTGACACGCACCGGAGAAATCACATGTGTCTGCGAGAAAAAAAAAGAAAACATTACTTACCTTCTCCAGCACTGCAGTCTCTGCCGCTGCTGTCACTTGCTTCCGACCGCCGCTCATTATGCCCATTGCATATTCACTTCACTGCAGCCGAAAGCAGCAGCAGCGGGGAGTCGGCAGGACCGGAGACCGAAGATCAGCACCACGGACAGCGACGCCAGGGACAAGTAACCAGAAAGTTCCCATTTGCCGTGTGTAGGCCATAAACACGGCTCAAGGAGGGCAAAACGCACCTCTGACACGTCCGTGAAAAACGTGCGTGGTTTTTCACGAATGTGTGAAAGAGGCCTAATGGCGGGAACCAGGAGGCATTTCTAGGTGAAGTCACACTGGCTCTTTAAGAAAAGAGGGAGAACAGCTCGGCTGCGCCCTAAGTGAGCTTCCGAGAGCCTTACTGCGCATGTGTCGGGAGCTAAAGGACAGACCTGGCAGCAAGGAGCGGGCGTGGACACAGGGGAAATGGTGGCGCCCCTGACAAGAGGAACCCGGGGGCCATGGGGTCAGCGGAGATGAACCGGGGAGAGCAGCGTCACTCATGGGCTGGGAGTGCCGACCTCATAACATCTTTGATGTGTATGAGAAATGTTAGTGTTATATTAATAATCCAACAATTCTGTTCTTTTGCAGATTATTTTTTCATTCTTCTACACTAATTAATTTTTTGGTGTAATGTCCCTTTAAACCCTGACAGATCTTTTAGCTGAACCTCATCTAATAGTTGTTGATTGGCCCATGAAGCCTCTATACGGATCTTTTCTTCCTTCCAGTTCCATTTAGAAGGTAAGAAACAGTAACAGGGTAGCCTGCCAAAACCAACAACGTTCACTTCTCATAACAAACCTTGGAAGCCAGTCTGGCATTTCTGTTATCAGCACAACACAATGTACATGGCGGGACTTCCCCAAATCTGCTAAGATTAGGCTTCAACTGCAAACCTCACCTTATACTTATATCATAACCATCCATCATTTCAGATCTGCTGCTGACGTGTTAAAAGGGGTTAATGCAAAATACATGTGATTCATAATAAAAGCAAGATGTGACCGCGAAGACAATGATTAACTCGGAAGAGAATGAGGAAATGCTTAGTAGCTTAATGGCATCATAAACCGTTTCTTTTCTGGCCGGGATCAGTGAGGAATAATTATAACAATACCAGCATTATAATAACTTATCTATGATTACCGTGATGAGGCAGGCACTTCTGCTGTCACGGTCAATGCAACAGCAAAACAGTGTGTTCACTGCCGCCATTTTTTAATCCTTCTCTTCCTACTAGTCTGCCATGATTGGGCACAAAATCCACAACACCAAAATGTGTGAATGATAAATTCCTAAAGGGTTCTTCCCAAAAGTACAAGTTAGGGAGTTAAGTGTAACATCCCTCTCACAGAGGAGAGCGGAACTAATCACTGAGAGGTGCAGTAAACAGGTAATACGCTAGGTGGCACTAGGGATACTAGAGACTAAAGGAAGTCAGGCAGGCCGGGGTCAGAACCGAGCAGACGCGAAGAGACTCAGGGAGCAGTAAGGAAGGAGGTCGTGAAAAAAGCCGGGGCTCAGGTAACCAGGAGAGTACGTGCAAACACAAGGGTCAGGCAAAGTGTAGTCAGGAGGGAAGCCTAAGGGGTACTTTGCACGCTGTGACATTGCTAGCCAATGCTAGCGATGCCGAGCACAATAATACCCGCCCCCGTCGCACATGCGATATCTTGTGATAGCTGCCGTAGCGAAAATTATCGCTGCGGCAGCTTCACATGCACTTACCTGCCCTGCGACGTCGCTCTGGCCGGTGACCCGCCTCCTTCCTAAGGGGGCGGGTCGTGCGGCGTCACAGCGACGTCACACGGCAGGCGGCCAATAGAAGCGGAGGGGCAGAGATGAGCGGCACGTAAACATCCTGCCCACCTCCTTTCTTCCGCATAGCCGGTGGAGGCAGGTAAGCAGATGTTCCTCGCTCCTGTGGCTTCACACACAGCGATGTGCGCTGCCGCAGGAAAAAGGAACAACATCGTATCTCCTATTGGTGCGACATTATCAAAATGGCCAACGCTACACAGATCACCGATTTACGACGCTTTTGCAATTGTTTATCGGCGCATCTAGGCGACGTCGTTACCGGCGCCGGATGTGCGTCACTTTCGATTTGACCCCAACGATATCGCAGTAGCGATGTCGCAAAGTGCAAAGTACCCCTTAGTCAGGACCCATCACAGGGCAAAGAATAACATGACGGCCGCATGTAGGAGGACACAACAGAAGGTCCCAGCACAGGAGCCACACCGCAAGTCAGGGCCATGACAGTAACAAACTAAGGGACTACAGCAATTCTAAGAACAGGGCTCAGGAATTTGAGAAGAAAACCCAGTCTTGAATGGAGTAGAGGTTCACGTGCCCGACCTTTACTCACTGCATTTCTTCTTGTGCACAATATTCTACACATGATGACCTCAAGAAATCTAAACATGAAATAGTAATAAACTGCTATTCTGTCCTTTCTATAGAGGCATAAAATACATTTTTAACTATTGTGCCTTTTCTTAGTATAATATGTCTGGTTGACATTTGTGAGGCTCCTAAAATCTAACAATGTGAGTGTCACAAGGAGATTTTCGCAGGCATCGCAGATGGTCATGGCGGTGTGAGGATCTGGGGAAGCTTCAGATTTTGCACTCTGCCTGCTAACCTTTCTGAGGTCTGTGATCAGTGCAGGGAGACTTTGTCGTCGACTCAAAGACCTGTAGTTCATGAGTAGGATAGAAAGAGTTAATCTCTGCTGGTCTGCTTGTTAGTCTCCTTGGTCACATGCTATGGAAGATCCAGTCACATTCACTCTCCTCCTATATTTGCTGGATGCACTGTTCTTAGGGTGCCAGCTATAGCTTTTCTATACTTGTCTGGTAAGGTGTTCTGATCCAGACTTAAGGGTGCTTTACACGCTACGATATCGCTAACGTATTATCGTCGGGGGTCACGGTGTTTGTGACGCACATCCGGCGCCGTTAGCAACATCGCAGCGTGTGACACGTACAATCGACCTTAAACGATCGCAAAACAGGCAAAAATTGTTGGTTTTGGAGAGGTCGTCCTAAAACCAAAAATCATTGTCTGCTTATTAGCGATGTTGTTCCTCCTTCTTGCGGCATCACTCATTGCTGTGTGTGACACCGCAAGAGCGACGAACATCTCCTTACCTGCCTCCACCGACAATGCGGAAGGAAGGAGGTGGGCGGGATGTTACGTCCCGCTCATCTCCGCCCCTCCGCTTCTATTGGACGGCCGCTTAGTGACGCCGCAGTGACGTCGCTATGACGCCGAACGCACCTCCCCCTTGAGGGAGGGATTGTTCGGCGGTTACAGCGACGTCGCTGACCAGGTATGTGCGTGTGACACTGCTGTAGCGATAATGTTTGCTACGGCAGCGATCACACAATATCGCACACACGACGGAAGCGGGTGCTATCACGCGCAACATCGCTAGCAATTGCTAGCAATGTCGCAGTGTGTAAAGCACCCTTTAGTGTTGGTTATAGTACTTTATTGCTATGAGCGTTTGTGGTGTTAACCCTTGTTGTCCTTTTGTTGCTGCCTTCCTTCTCTTGCTTTTCCCTATTATTTCTTACTGTTTATTCCGGTGAGTGTGCAGTGTGACTGAGTTTCTGTTATCACTGTATGTCTCATCTGTGTTTCCATAACACTCCTGCCCCTTCCTTCCCTGGGTGGAGGGAGGAGCAGATTAGCTTTAATCAGGAGTATAATAAGGGACGAGACTCAAGCATCTCCACCGTCAGGGGTAATCAGGAGGACATGGATAGTCTAGGGTCTCTTAGCATGAGGGATAGCATAGCAACCCCCTGTCCCTCACTATCCTACAGTCACATTATGACAGTTAGGAGCAAGTAGTACAGATACAAGGGCTCGCACTCAAGGGTTTGTTTCCATGCTCAGAAGCAATGTGGTATAGCTTAATAAGTCTATAAACCTTTGGCATTGAAGATATGCCACTTGAAGAAGATACAATCAAAGTGTATTGTATTACATCACAGACAAAGTGATAACAGATAAAGTCCCAAAGTTTCGCCTTAACTACCTTTTTCAAGGGTACCTGTACAAAAAAATACATAAAAGAAAGAAATCAGGTAAGTATATCATAAGCTATAAAAACTGTTACAATCTGACCAAATATAATGTACAAAAATAATATTTCTATCATCATATGCTATAGGAATATCTGGTATGGTCTGGAAGAAAAAACTGGAGACAAACAGTAAAAAATAATAAAGGAGTAAAGTACAGCATGGGCAGGAAGAAAGAGGATGGATATGAAAGATAAAGTATATCATGGGCAGAAAGGAAGAATACAGCATAAAAAGGAATGACCAAAATAGTAAATGGCAAATAAATGCATCCAAAGTAATGCAAAAAGTATCTCAGTGAATGATAATTGGATAACTAAAATACCTGTGTGACGCCCCTGGACTATCAGGTCGTCACAGGGTACTGCACAAACTGCCCTTCCATGCAGTATTCCAAGTCCCTCTTGGTTCTGGGTCCCTATCTTATTGGTGTTGCCTCTAAAAGCAACTCAAATCCTAGATACATACTGCACCACACCCACCAGGCACACCAGTGGACGGCTTGAGTGGAATAGAGTCACCCACTTGGGGGGGTCAGGGAGGGGAGGTGAGGAGTTTAGTCAGTCTGTCAGTGAGTGGAGAGTTGGGAAGTAGCCCTTGAGCTGTGAGGAGCTCAGAGGAGGTTGGGAGTGGTGGCTCCCAGGAGAAGCTGTCTAGGTTACATACGGTGGTCTGGACCTAGAGGAGTCGGACGCCCGGTCACAGGGGATTGCGGCTAGGTGCCTGCACCTGTCAAGGAGGATGGTCAGCAGCCTGGCACTTTCACTGGTCTGGGACCGAAGGCACGGCGGAGTACACGGACTCTAGTTCTGGGGAGAAGCTTCAGGCAACCCGGCAATTAATCTGAGGAGAACGGAGCCTTTATGATCTGTTCCCACCCGCTCCAGAATCGGGGCATTAGCGCAACGAGGGGGATAGGACCTTCCAAATAAACGGTCCAGAAAATCCCAAGCGTGAGCCTTGAGAGCAGGCTCCCACACTTAGCCACAGTGGGGAGCGGGGCCCATCAAGTTTCAGACTACTGGGCCACCACGTTGAAGTTAAACTAAGTGCCAGGAGGCAAGTCACGGATCACCAGGCAGCACCATAGGGGACTGGACCCAGGCAAACTCCCCTTAAGCGGCAGCGATACCCCGAGATTTGGTTTACCCGGTTGTCAGCGTCTGCTTATTGACTGAGGGAGTACCTGAGTGAGCCCTGCATCCCACGGCTTCCCACCGAGTCCTGGGGCCTGTCCCTACCCGTGGAGGGCAACGTCACCTGGCTGCCCCACTCCATCACCTTGGGTACTCCAAACTGCAGCGGTGGTACTCCCAATTACCGTACACCATGGGTGGCGTCACAAACTATATCTCCCCTGTAAATAGCCCCTTCTTAATTCGAGTGTGGCCCCTAGTCCCCGAGTCCGCTGCAGGGGCGGCCCACCTGTAAGTGGATCCGTCGGTTGTCAATAACATGGAGGTACTGTGCTGTGGCTGGTAGAAGGAGGTTTCATGACTAAAACAAAGTGCAGGTGCGTAAAATAAGACTATGTGCTGATGCGCATGACATGAAGAGTATGAGGACAGGCCATAGCGCATGCATGTAGTGAGTATGATTGAGAGAGCCGAACGCTGAGTGACGGCAAAACCAGAAGTCAATAGGAGAATAGCTATTGGCAAACTAACAATGAAGTCACTGGACAAGGTTTTCAAATTGAGGAACATTTCACTGGTGATGAAGATATGGCTTGTACATAGTCTGGTCTTTTCTGTAGTCACATATGGATGTGAAACCTGAACGATAAAGAAACAAGACAGAAGAAGAATCAACGCCTTCGAAATGTGGTGCTGGAGAAGGATGTTATCAATACCATGGATGGCAAGAAGAACAAACAAATCAATTTTGAAACAAATCAAGACAGACATGTCACTTGAAGCAAGATCACCAAGTTACGACTTGCCTATTTTTCAGACATAATACAGGGTTAATGCCGCGCTGCTGCAGAAGTAATAGACTGTTGATTTAATCCCTTCTTCATTATTTTACAGGCCTACTCGTTTCAGAGGTCAGAGCCTCCTTCACCAGGACAAAGGAAAAATAAACAAAGATGAGACAGACAGTGAAAAAACAGATACACTGCAAATTCACAGGAACAAAGAGTAAGAAACTAAGGAGAAAAGCAAGAGAAGGAAGGCAGCAACAAAGGGACAACAAGGGTTAACACTACAGATGGTTGAATAGTGAAATATTTGGGTTTGGATTATGCGTACCAACTACGAAGTACTATTCCAGTATTCGTCACAAATAATGAACCTAATGCAAGATAATAGGGAACCCGAGCATTTTTCTTGAAGATTTCCCAGAAAAATGCCCGTGTTTCCCATTGACTTGCATTAGGTTTGTTATTCATGATGAATACTGGAGTAGTACTCGGTATTCAGCATGCATAATGCAAACCCGAAAATGTCACTATTCGCCCATCACTAGTCAACACCACAACCGCTCACAGCAATAATGCACTACAACCAACAGTATCTTGATCAAACCACCACTCCAGATCAGTATAGATAAACTATAGCTGGCACTAATTGAATTGTCAAGCCAGCTTATATAAGAGGGGAGCGAATGTGACTAGCACCCCCACAGCATGTGCCCAAAGAAGGCTAACAAGCAGCCCAGTGGAGATTTGTAGCGCCCCTGGACCCATCAGGGCACTACAAGGTACTGCATCCTGTCAAAGATGCAGGACCTACCCCCAGGAACCTGGAAGATCAGTGCCAGTAACAGCAAAACATACTATAATCCCAGTTTTTCCCCATCCACAGACTGGTGACAGACTAGAGTTGGACCCAATGGATGGCCACCTAGGGGTGGAGCAGATCCAGTCCACTAGACGACAACTAGGTGGGAGGGGACGGACAGTCAGACAGTTAGTAAGTGGAAGTGAGAGGAGACGGACATAACCGCACTGACAGGAGTGTGTGGCGGTGATCTGAGGGCCCAGGCGTGTGGTTGCCGGTGGAGTGGCTCCAAGCTACGGGGACCCACCAACTTGAGAATGGTGCAGGGGAAAGAAGCCACCAGGTCACCAATCCGGCACTGGGACTAAGGGAACCAGAGGTGAACACCAGCCTTCCTCCGGGTACCAGTTACCAACCGCTGTGAGTAAAGAGAAACCAGTTACACTGCAATCACTTGTGTGGCCTACCTGTTTTCCATGCCTAACTCCATCACCTGGGGCCCCGGCCCTACTTGCAGAGGGCCCAAAATCCAGGCTGCCGTCAACATCAGTCCCAGCGGAGAGACTGTTGTTGTGAATGTCAGTTATGCTTTGCCTGCTGTGAGGCTCCCTCTTGTGGCCAGGAATGGTTTGGACAGAGACCAGGTGAGTTGAGCAATGGGCGTTTCCATTGCTAACTCTCTGCTTATTTACTCCCTGGTCTGATAGCAGGCTATGCCGGATGTCAGTTGTTCTTTGTTCATCGGCCTGCTTCATCCTGCTCCAGACCGCATCTACCCCAGAGAAGTTCTTGGCTCTTTACTTTTGTTTGGTTCTTTTTCTTCTTATCTGAGTTTGTCATTTGCTGTGGTTCTTTTCAGTTTATTTGCATGCAGGGATCTTCCCTCTCAGTTGCTTAGCTGGGAAGCTCCCTGCAGCTATGTTTGGAGTATTGCTCCTATGTGTTTGTTGCTTCTTGAATTTATAATGGTTCCTGCTTTCTGTTCATTGGTATGACAAGAGCGCCTGGTATAGGACGGAGTTCAGATCTAGCGATCTGAGGGCTTTTTTGTATTATCAGGTTGTTGGATTTTTGCAGGGTTTTTCTCTGGCCACCATCAGTCCCTTTCCTGTCCTGTCCTATTTAGTCAGTAGGGCCTCACCTTTTGCTAATCCTATCATCTATCTGTGTATTGTGTTTTCCAATATCACCGCAGTCTTTGAATGTGGGAGGCTTGCTATTCTTTATCTATTTTCTGAGGCAGAGAGTTATTCCTCTTTCCTTCCTTTAGGATAGCTAGTTCTCCGGCTGGGTTCGCGATGCACAGGATGTTAGTTCACCCCTCGGCTACTTCTAGTTGGGATGGTTAGTAAGGGGATGGCGGCCAGATTAGTTGCCAATGCTCTTGTCACCTTTTACCAATGATTTATGGTTGTCTTCTATGGTTCCGGATCATAACAGACTGTGCAGCGGCGGTTCCATCACCATAACTGCGATCCGCAAGTGGTGTCACGACATAAACTTTATTAAATATTATCCTGCACATAACCTCTTTTAAAGCGACCCCCAGGGTCACGGAACCAGGCAACGGCCACACAGTGACACGTCCCATTAGTACACTGCCCGGGACCAAGTACCCCATAGCCTTAGGGCGAGTCAGATTTACTTTTGCTAGCCTGCCTATGAACTACAAGTCTGTGGGTCGACACCTGAGTCTGGGTGCGCTTATCAAAACTATCAGAGAAGTTAGAAGGTAGAGTGCCAGAATCTGTACTTTCCACATCACCTGATGTCCAAACTGGGTGGCGGTAACTCTGCATATATTTATATACAAATGTGAACATGGATTGTGGTGACTACCGTGAAATCGCAAGCATGGCATTGCATATTTATATTCTAGTCTAGTGCCGTCGCCTCTGAGTCATGGTTAGGCGTTTGCTTTCCTCTTCCATATAAGGCTGGTATTGTTTCACTTTTAGGAATTATTTTTAACTTTTCAGTCCTCAGCTAAAATCTTCTGCCTTTGCAGGATATGATTGTGGGCACATTACCGTATGAGGTTGCTCTGTTCTTGTTTTTTCAATTATATCAGCATAATTTTATGGCATTCCTGTTATCACTTTCCAGTTCCCGCTTTCTAGCAGTGCCAGAGTAAACACAGCTATTCCTGCCCAATGTGGAGCTGACGCTAAAAATAATATTTCTTACAAAAAGGTACGGTGGAAATTTAGAGCAAAGTCCTCTTTGAAGTTCCATGAATGGTTTCTTCGGTTTTATGTTATAAATGATGATGCCTAAATGTAATTATTACTACTGTGAGATCAGGATTAGGATTTTAATCTGAAATATTATGACCTGCATGCAGACACATATTGCGGCCAAGTGAAGACCACAACTGGCCTAAAGATGAACATGCAAATACAGACAATTTGCTAACTCCAGGCAGTGCAGCGTCCGGTTCTTCTCCATTCTAGTGGTATACGACGTATTAAAGGGAACCTGTCATCAGAAATTTTGCTTTAAACCTAAGAGTTTCCCCCTCTGCAGCTCCTGGGCTGCATTCTAGCAGGTTCCTGTACTTTTTGTGGCCCCTTTTAAACCAAATTAAATACTTTATAAACTTGTACCTTTTGCTATGTAAATTTTGTAAATCGTCCATGGGGGCGGGCTCTCTGCTGACCGTTGCTGTTCCTCCAGCAGATTTACGCCGCCCCCCAACGCTGAATTTCATATCTCAGGACGCCGCCCCTGGGCGCCCGTGGTCCCGCGCATGCGCTGTGCGACTGTAGCGGGACTGTGCACTGTGTGCACGTGTGACCGCTGGTGACGTTTTGCACAGGCACGAGGTTATGGGCGGCGCTGTGAGTGTCATCAGCAAGTGCCGTCCATAACCTCGTGACCGCACTTTCCCTTCTTCCTCCAGCGTTCTGCGCAAGCGCTTGCTGGCCAGATGACACGACGTCACCTCTTTCCCATCTTGCCCTGCTGCAGGGTAAGATGGGAAGGAGGTGACGTCAGGTCATTTGGCCGGCGAGCGCTTGCGCAGAACGTTGGAGGCAGTGGGGGAAAGCGCGTCCACGAGATTATGGGCAGGCACTTGCGATGCAATCACAGCGCCGCCCATAATCTCGTGCTTGTGACACACGTCACCAGCGATCCTGGCGTGGGCGGCACCTCGGGCGCAGTGAGCGGCGTCCTGATGGATGAAATGGAGCGTGGGGGGACGGCATCAATGTGCTGGAGGAACAGCAATGGTCAGCAGACAGCCCGCCCCCATGGACGATTTACAAAATTTACATAGCAAAAGGTACAAGTTTATAAAGTATTTAATTTGGTTTAAAAGGGGCCACAAAAAGTACAGGAACCTGCTAGAATGCAGCCCAGGAGCTGCAGAGGGGGAGACTTTTAGGTTTCAAGCTAAATTTCTGATGACAGGTTCCCTTTAAGTCAAAAAATGGCTCCAGGCCTAGGGAATCAAATTGTATCAAAACAAACAAGATATTCCCCAATAATATTTTATTTTATTAAAGTAGATAAAAAAGTTTATGATACCACAGCATTTAGTGCATATTGAACAAACACAATCAAGTTGTCACAGAACAGACCAACATTGTGGTCACCCCTGGTCTTGGATTAAAGAAGTCTCCACCTCGACGCGTTTCCCCACAATACATGCAGTTCATCAGGAGGTTGTCAGAAAAAAGAAGGATGTAGGGCATGCAGATCCATGGTGCCGTTTAATCAGATCAGAAGCATCACAGTGAGATCCTGTAGCGATAATAATATACCACCGTCCTCAGAAGCATCATCAAAATCTTTAATCCATTATAAACGGTCGGCGGTTCACCCTATTGATTGTGGGATTGGATATTTAACGCCTTGTGACCCATTTTGGACATTTCTGGATTACAACTCCTGAATGTGATATATTATCCAAGCACTATTATGCCTGAAGAATCACTTAGGATGTCTAAGCCTCTAAGTTAAGTTTACTTGGTATTATCCATCATGTCCCCTTGTGTGAATTTTTTGTATTTACTGTTTTAATTGTATCAATTTGTCAAAGAATCTATATGTAAACCCTGCTCTTGATATTCAAGACCAGAGGTGACCACAATATTGGTCTGTTCTGTGACAACTTGATTGTGTTTGTTTAATATGCACTAAATGCTGTGGTATCATAAACTTTTTTATCTACTTTAATAAAATAAAATATTATTGGGGAATATCTTGTTTGTTTTGGTATATGACGTAACAGCGGCGGGTATGTTTCGTGGAGTTGGTGTAAACCTGGATGTCTTCTCTGGTACTTGTAGTGCCACAAGGCTTCTTAGGGCATCCCAGGGACAGGTTTTATGGGGTAAAACCAGTGTGTGTCTCTGGTTTCAAAATGGAGACTGATTGATTGAGACATGGTCAGTGTGTGGAGGTTTGTGATACCTCCAGAAGGAATCTCTGAGAGTGGTGGTGTATAATGACTGGGTTAAGTGTTTGGAGGTAAGAAGGCCTCCTTTGAGAAATCTCTGTGCTTTGACTTGTTTACTGGACTGTCACTGAAGTACCACAGTTTGGAATGTGTATTCTGTTTTCCTGCATTGAACAGATGTTTATTTTCTGTATTGGCAGCATGTTAATAAAGCAGCCTGGGCATTTTTATACAAAGTGCCTCCTGTGTCTATTTCAATACAACTGAAAAAGGAAGCAGAATGAGTAATACCATGAAATAGATCACAATGGAATCAGCAGGATATTAGATTCAAGTTTCTGTCCATGAATATTTGATTCCTTATTTAGCCAGCCATGATTTGGGGTCTTAGGGGTACTTTGCACGTTGCGACATCGCTACTGTGATGTCGTTGGGGTCAAATGCAAAGTGACGCACATCCGGCGCCAGTAACGACGTCGCAACATGTAAAGCCTAGATACACCGATAAACGATCGCAAAAGCGTCGTAAATCGTTGATCTGTGTAGGGTCGGTCATTTCCATAATTTCGCTGCAGCGACAAGTACGATGTTGTTCCTCGCTCCTGCGGCAGCACACATCGCTGTGTATGAAGCCGCAGGAGCAAGGAACTTCTCCTTACCTGCATCCCGCCTGCAATGAGGAAGGATTAAGGTGGGCGGGATGTTTACGTCCCGCTCATCTCCGCCCCTCCGCTTCTATTGGCCGCCTGCCGTGTGATGTCGCTGTGACGCCGCACGACCCGCCCCCTTAGGAAGGAGGCGGGTTGCCAGCCAGAGCGACGGCGCAGGGCAGGTAAGTGCGTGTGAAGCTGCCGCAGCGATAATGTTCACTACGGCAGCTATCACAAGAGATCGCATGTGCGATGGGGGCGGGGACTATCGCGCTCGGCATCGCTATTATCGGCTAGCAATGTCGCAGCGTGCAAAGTACCCCTTAGACTCAGATTCCAGGGATGTGTCACTTGCTGGTAGGAATGCTGTCATTTTGATACAATCATTGTTTTCTCTGCTGTAGATCTAGCATTTCTCAGAATACTGAGCTTTGTAATAACCCCACTCACCCCAATGTCCTCGCCAGAGGAGGGGAGCAGGAGGCTGTGAAGACGCAGTCATAGGCATTACAGATCTCACCCTTTTTATGGTAGATCTAGAAGATTAAGTGGGGGTGGTACCCACAAATTCTTTCTTACCCACCTCCACTGTTCCCAAGCTCTATTACAGGGGCATATTATGCATCTGTCAGGGCCAGGCGGTCGGGCAGACCCAGGAGGTGGATCCACTGGGCCGAACTCTAAGATGGTGGTAAGGAGTCCGGTAGCTGAAGCACTATGGGCAGTAGAACAGTCCGTGCCAGTGAGTGTAACGAAGGAGTCCCTGGGACCGCGGAGTCACAGATGGTAGTCCGGGTGACGTAGCTCAGGTTCGGAAGCCGAGGTGATGTCAGGCGGGGTCCGGAACCTTTGGAGCGAGATGACGGGTCACCGCAGGGATCCGAGATGGTACGGACTGTCAGATGGCAGACGGACAGCGTGCGGGGTTCGGGATTCAGCAGGACCGGATGGCGAGGCAGGATCAGCTCTAGAAGAGAGATACGTGAGTATGGCAAGACGACACAAGGAGACCTGACTCCTAGCTTGGAAAACACGAAGATCAGGCCCCGCCCTCTTGGACAATACACCCCTTTATACCCTGTACCTGTTTAGCCTCATTTCCTGTTAATGGACGCTGGCCCTTTAAGAAAGGGTCAGTGACCGCGCGCGCGCCCTAATGCGCATGCGCGCAGCCCGGGTGCCAGAAGCCAGGGAAGGAGGCTGAGAAGAGGACGCAGGGGAGCCGGCCAGGGCCTGGGAAGCCGTCGGGCGCCGCGATCGGAGACCAGGGGGCCTGGGAAGGACGGGCACCGGAGCCAAGGACCCGGGAAGCGTGGCAGGTGAGCCGGGGAGCGGGGCTGAGGACCCGGGGAGCGGAGCGGAGGACCCGGGGAGGGGAGCCAAGGACCCGGGGAGCGTGACAGTACCCCCCCCCCCCACGCCCCCCTCCCCGCAACCGGGACATGAAGGCACGGATCAGAGGAGTGCCCACGTTCTCCCTGGGCTCCCAGGACCTATCCTCAGGACCATACCCCTCCCAGTCCACCAGGAAGAACTGTCGGCCTCGAACAGTCTTCATGGCCACGATATCCCTTACCGCATAGATGTCGTCATCGGCAATAGGTGGAGGAGCCGGACTGGCAGCAGCGGAGAAGGGACCAAGGACAACCGGCTTGAGCAGGGAGACGTGGAATGAGTTGGGTATCCTCATCGTGGCCGGGAGCTGTAGCTTGTAGGAGACCTCATTGATCTTGCAGAGGACCTTAAACGGCCCGATGTAGCGAGGGCCCAGCTTGTAGGAAGGTATCTTCAATCGGATGTACTGGGAAGCAAGCCAGACCAGGTCACCAGGAGAGAAACACGGAGGGTCCAGACGCCTCTTGTCAGCGTGTTTCTTCATCCGCTGGGAAGCGCGTCCAAGGGACGCCTTGACAGAGTCCCAAATGGTAGCGAAGTCACGGGCTACAGTATCAGCCGCAGGGACATCCGAAGAAGGGGATATAGGCAATGGAACGGAGGGCTGAAGTCCGTAAACGACATGGAAGGGAGATTTGGAGGACGACTCACTGATGTGGTGGTTATGTGAGAATTCAGCCCAAGGCAGAAGCGTGGACCAGTCGTCGTGATGGGTGTTGACATAGTGACGTAAGAAGGATGTCAAGATTTGATTGACCCTCTCCACTTGGCCATTAGACTGAGGATGGTATGCGGAAGAAAAGTCCAGAGTTACTCCCAGATGTTTGCAGAGCGCCCTCCAGAAGCGGGAGGTGAACTGAGTTCCTCTGTCGGACACGATGTGGGATGGAAAGCCATGCAAGCGGAAGATGTGATGGATATAGGCTTCCGCGAGTTCCTGAGCAGAGGGCAGTCCAGCCATGGGGATGAAGTGAGCCATTTTGGAGAACCGGTCCACCACGACCCATATGACTGTGTGTCCAGAGGATAATGGCAAGTCCGTAATAAAATCCATCGCTATGTGTTGCCACGGAACTGAGGGTATAGGCAGAGGCAGAAGACGGCCATAGGGCAGGTGTTTGGGCGTCTTGTTTCTGGCACAAGAGGAGCAGGCAGAGACAAAAGCAGCGACGTCCGTGCGAAGGGATGGCCACCAGTAATGGCGTACAATCGCACCCCATGTTCTCTTCTGGCCTGCATGACCGGCTGTTTTTGAGGCATGACCCCAGTGTAACACTTTTTGCCTGTCAGTCTCAGAGACATAGGTCTTTCCGGGCGGTATCTGGGCCAGGGTGACAGGGGCCACCGAAATGATCTTGCTAGGAGAGATGATGGGTTGGGTAGTCTCTTCCTCCTGCTCCATGGGCATGAAAGACCTAGACAAAGCATCAGCGCGTACGTTCTTGTCCGCGGGTCGGAAATGGAGCTGGAAGTCAAACCTGGCAAAGAATAGGGACCACCTGGCTTGCCGTTGGTTCAGTCG
This sequence comes from Anomaloglossus baeobatrachus, assembly GCF_048569485.1. NCBI lineage: Eukaryota > Metazoa > Chordata > Amphibia > Anura > Aromobatidae > Anomaloglossus > Anomaloglossus baeobatrachus. The sequence continues at coordinate 53,266,672 of NC_134361.1, read as the reverse complement.
CTGAGCGGACCGCAGGTATTCCAGGTTCTTGTGGTCCGTGTAGATAATCACGGGGTACACTGCTCCTTCCAGGAGGTAGCGCCACTCCTCCAGAGCCAGTTTGACCGCCAATAGTTCTCGGTCACCGATGGTGTAATTACGTTCAGGCGCTGAGAAGCTCTTGGAGAAGAAACCGCACGTCACCATCTTGCCGGAGGAGGACTTCTGCATGAGCACTGCTCCGGCTCCCGAGGAGGAGGCATCCACCTCCAAGGTGAACTGGCGGTTTAACTCCGGACGGTGGAGTACAGGAGCGGAGGCAAATGCTCGCTTCAGTGAGCAAAACGCGGCGTCGGCCGCAGGTGACCAGTCCTTTGGATTAGCCTCCTTTTTGGTCAAAGCGGAGAGAGGAGCAGTCAGGGCAGAGAAGTGAGGGATAAACTGGCGGTAGTAGTTGGCGAATCCCAGGAACCGTTGGATTGCCTTCAGTCCAGAAGGGGGAGGCCAGTTGAGTATGGAGGAGACCTTCTTTGGATCCATCTGCAGTCCAGTGCCCGAGATGATGTATCCCAGGAAAGGGAGAGAAGACTGCTCAAAGACACACTTCTCATATTTGGCGTAGAGACGATTCTCTCTCAGTCTTTGTAAAACCAGCTGTACGTTCTCTCTGTGGGTCTGGAGGTCCGGAGAGAAGATAAGGATGTCATCCAGATAAACTACTACACAGATGTAGAGGAGGTCCCGGAATATGTCGTTCACCAATTCTTGGAAGACTGCTGGTGCGTTACACAGGCCGAAGGGCATCACGCAGTATTCATAATGCCCATCGCGAGTATTAAACGCGGTCTTCCATTCGTCCCCAGAGCGGATACGAACTAGGTTGTAGGCACCCCGAAGATCCAGCTTGGTGAACACACGGGCTCCTCTGAGCCGGTCGAACAATTCGGGGATGAGCGGCAGAGGGTACTTGTTTTTTACGGTGATCTGATTCAGACCCCGGTAGTCGATGCATGGGCGTAGGTCACCCTCTTTCTTCTTAACGAAGAAGAAGCCTGCTCCCGCAGGAGAGGAGGATCTCCGGATGAATCCCTTTGCCAGGCTTTCTGTGATGTAGGTGGACATGGCCCTGGTTTCGGCTGGAGACAACGGATATATCCGTCCTCGAGGCGGTGTTGTTCCTGGGAGCAGGTCGATGGCACAATCGTAGGGACGGTGTGGCGGAAGTACCTCAGACTCCTTCTTGTCAAAAACGTCTGCGAAGGACCAATAGGCCGAAGGCAGTTCCGGCAGGTTCTCTGGAACCGGAGGTCGTCGGATGGGTTGTATGGACTTCAGACACTTCTCATGACAAGCAGGACCCCATCGGGTGATTTCGCCAGTACCCCAGCTGACTGATGGTTCGTGTGTCCGCAACCAGGGAAGTCCCAGCAGGATTTGATGGGACATGTGTGGAAGGACGTAGAGAGCGATGTTCTCGGTGTGCAGGGCACCGATACGCAGTTCGACCGGACTGGTGACCCAGGAGATGGTATCAGAGAGGGGTCTCCCATCCACAGAGGCAATCACTAGGGGCTTCTCGAGTGGAGTAACAGGCAGCTGGTACTTGTCCACCGTGGCCTGCTGGATGAAATTGCCTGCTGCTCCAGAGTCGAGGTATGCCTCAGCCGTGAAGCGCGTCTCTCCCGTTGACACTTGCACAGTCCACATAACCGGGTCTGAGAGAGTCCCAGCACCTAGGGTGGCCTCTCCTACCAACCCTAGGCTTTGGAGTTTCCCGGCCTTTCCGGACAGGAGCGTAGGAGGTGTGTGTCCTCTCCGCAGTAAAAGCAGAGACCCTTGGCGAGCCGCTCTGCTCGACGTTGTTCAGACTGTCGTACTCGGTCGATCTGCATGGGCTCGTGGACGGGAATCCCAGCTGTTGATGACTGAGATACGGAGGGCTTCTGTGGAGGAGAGGAATGCCGTACCGGACGTCTCTCACGAGACAGCTCTTTGGAGCGCTCCTGAAAACGTATGTCCACTCGAGTTGCTAGGGCAATCAGGGCATCTAGGGTGGAGGGCACGTCACGACCCGCCAACTCATCTTTGATGCGACTCGAGAGTCCTTCCCAGAAGGCGGCTGTTAGGGCCTCATTATTCCACCCGAGTTCTGGAGCCAAAGTGCGGAAACGGATGGCGTATTGGCCCACCGTCAGTGTTCCTTGACGTAAGCGGAGGAGGGATGAAGCAGACGCAGAGGCGCGTCCCGGCTCGTCAAAGGTGCTGCGAAAGGCCTGCAGGAACTCTTGAAGATCCTTGGTCATAGGGTCCTCCTTCTCCCACAACGGGTTCATCCACGCCAGTGCCTCGCCCTCCAGGTGAGACATGATGAAGGCGACCTTGGCTTGGTCGGAGGCAAACAGATGTGGCAGCTGCGTGAAATGGAGGGAGCATTGGTTCATAAACCCCCTGCAGGACTTGGGATCTCCGGCGTACCGGGGTGGTGAGGCCAAACGCAGTCTGGAAGCATCCGAAGAAGCAGCCACGGGAGCGGGGGACGTGGCTTGACTAGTGGCGGCTTGGGATGTCGAAGACGTGACTGCCGCTTGTAGCGTGGTCAGGCGGGTGTCCAGGGAAGTCATAAAGTTCAGCATGCGGGTCTGGACTTCACGCTGGCGTTGGAGTTCCTCTTGCAAGGCTGCTAGTGCTGCAGCGGGATCCATGGCCTGATCTTACTGTCCGGGCCAGGCGGTCGGGCAGACCCAGGAGGTGGATCCACTGGGCCGAACTCTAAGATGGTGGTAAGGAGTCCGGTAGCTGAAGCACTATGGGCAGTAGAACAGTCCGTGCCAGTGAGTGTAACGAAGGAGTCCCTGGGACCGCGGAGTCACAGATGGTAGTCCGGGTGACGTAGCTCAGGTTCGGAAGCCGAGGTGATGTCAGGCGGGGTCCGGAACCTTTGGAGCGAGATGACGGGTCACCGCAGGGATCCGAGATGGTACGGACTGTCAGATGGCAGACGGACAGCGTGCGGGGTTCGGGATTCAGCAGGACCGGATGGCGAGGCAGGATCAGCTCTAGAAGAGAGATACGTGAGTATGGCAAGACGACACAAGGAGACCTGACTCCTAGCTTGGAAAACACGAAGATCAGGCCCCGCCCTCTTGGACAATACACCCCTTTATACCCTGTACCTGTTTAGCCTCATTTCCTGTTAATGGACGCTGGCCCTTTAAGAAAGGGTCAGTGACCGCGCGCGCGCCCTAATGCGCATGCGCGCAGCCCGGGTGCCAGAAGCCAGGGAAGGAGGCTGAGAAGAGGACGCAGGGGAGCCGGCCAGGGCCTGGGAAGCCGTCGGGCGCCGCGATCGGAGACCAGGGGGCCTGGGAAGGACGGGCACCGGAGCCAAGGACCCGGGAAGCGTGGCAGGTGAGCCGGGGAGCGGGGCTGAGGACCCGGGGAGCGGAGCGGAGGACCCGGGGAGGGGAGCCAAGGACCCGGGGAGCGTGACAGCATCTAAAAGAACACGTATTATGAAGAATGCTTTGCTATTAATAAAAAGACAGGAAAAACAGGAGAAATCACAAAGCTCCATAAGGGTGCTTTACACGCTGCAACATCGCTAACGATATATCGTCACATCCGGCGCTGTTAGCGACATCGCAGCGTGAGACACCAAGGAGCGACGATCAATGATTGCAAAAGCGTCAAAAATCGTTGATCGTTGATACGTCACTCCTTTTCATAATATCATTGGTGGTGCATGCCGATGGTGGTTCGTCGTTCCTGCGGCATCACACATCGCTATGTGTGACACCGCAGGAGCGACGAACATCTCCTTACCTGCGTCCATCGGCAATGAGGGAGGAAGGAGGTGGGCGGCATGTTCCAGCCGCTCATCTCCTCCCCTCCTCCGCTTAGTGACGCCGCTATGACGCCGAACGCACCTCCCCCTTGAGGGAGGGATTGTTCGTCAGTCACAGCGACGTCGCTGACAAGGTATGTGCGTGTGACGCTGCCGTAGCAATAATGTTTGCTACGGCAGTGATCACCAAATGTTGCACGAATGACGGGGGCGGGTGCTAGCGATGTCGTAGCGTATAAAGCACTCTATAGAATGAGAATAATGTTTAGAAAAGAAAATAGCACATTTTCCTTTAGCAAAGCAAATTAGCGGTTATTATTTGGTGATTAACACCTTGACTGTAAATATAAAGTAGTTGAAAAATATTTGCAAGTCGGTCCTATTAATGTCACACATCTGCTTTTTCTCCCATGATGTCAATGTGAGGTGTAAAGCATTTCTGAGCTTGAAAGGTAGCACATTAAGGGCAGTTGATAGGGAATTAAAGGCAAGGTGAAATCAAAGCATCCGCTAAAGTTAATTTCCAGCTGATCGGCAGGGTGACTTATTTTTGGCATATGAGTTAAGCCCGCTTTACACACTACAATATATCTTACAATGTGTCGGCGGGGTCACGTCGTAAGTGACGCACATCCAGCATCGTAAGGTACATTGCAGTGTGTAACAACTACTTGTGATTGCGAATGAACGGTAAAACGTTCATCGCACGCACGTCGTTCATTCCTAATGAATTGAACGTCAGGTTTGTCATCGTACCCGGGGTAACACACATCGCAGTGTGTGACACCCCGGGAACGATGAACAGATCTTACCTGCGTCCTGCGGCTCCCGGCCCACAATGCGGAAGGAAGGAGGTGGCCGGGATGTTTACGTCCCGCTCATCTCCGCCCCTCCGCTTCTATTGGCCGGCTGCCGCGTGACGTCGCTGTGACGCCGAACGTCCCTCCCACTCCAGGAAGTGGATGTTCGCCGCCCACATCGAGGTCGTATGGACGGGTAAGTACGTGTGACGGGGGTTAATCGTTTGTGCGGCACATTCAACAAATTGAACGTGCCGCACATACGATGGGGGCGGTTACGATCGCATACGATATCGTATGCAGAATCGTAACATGTAAAGCAGGCTTTAGGTAACGGTAGCCCTCTTCGCCTGTCCGTCATAAAACAATAGCTAAATCTGGAATGTTCAGTTTACTGCTGTTCCCGAATGGAGAGTTTAGAGATGCAATGGTCTTCCCCTTTAAGTCAGAATTCTCCTGGCAAATAATTACTCTGCAGAAAGAAAACCTTTGGGATTTCTGTGCCCGATCACTGCATCAGCAAAGTAACCTGACTCATCCAGGCATTTACAGTAAGGCATGACGGCGAAAAAACGCTGACGATGAGGCTCTCATTAATGAGTGATCACAGCAGTGTGATACAAGGATGTCCTCTTAGATTTCAGTTATTCTTGAGCAGATTGTTTATATTTTACAGAATCATATTCTGGATGACAGCAGCGAAGCCATTAATGAAATGGATCAGGATTTACTCAACCATCATATGAATAACAGTGCACATACTGTAAGGATTGGCAGACTCATAACAAGTGAACAAATTTGACCTAATCTAAAGTGCTGGCTGACATTTTTGAACCCCTGGGAAAAGAAATGCTGGTATCACGAGGGCACTGCGCCGGAGAGTGGTCCTTCCTATTTCTCGTGTCAGGAGATTATGGCGCAGGGCTTCATACACACTTGCTCAGGGTAATACTGCTAGTTGTGCAGATTGTCCTTTATCCAGTGCAGCTAGGGTTAAGTAGATCCTCTGGTCTCCTGATACTCTGTGTGTGAGCAATAGTCAGCTGTTCTCTATTGCTAATCAGCTCTGCTATAAAGGCTTCACTCCTAGTCCAGGTAACCACTGGTGATAGTTTCTGCTATATTTGCCTCAAGAGAGAACTTGTGAGCTGAGGACCAGGAAGACATTCAGAGAACAGTTACTGTGTGAAAAGTGTGTAGTTTTCCCTTCATTTGTCCCCTTTGGTTTTTCCCCCTCTGGTCCGTTCCTCATTATTACCTCTTGTTGTTTAGAGAGCTTTATATGATTGCTATTAATTTTAGCCCTGTCTGTCTTATCCCCTCTGTGTCTTTAACCTAGAGCTTCCGCTGCCCTACACTGTACAGGGCTGAGCCCAGGGAAAGACAGGGATAGGCACATGATCGGCGATGGGGTGAAAGAACCCAAATAGGGATGTTACGGAGTGTATGGTTCAGTCTCAGGTGAGTTTAGGAGGTGACCCTGCTCCCTTTTACCTAGTGCAAGGGCCCACCGTTGTAATGTGTAACCTTTGTGTTGTGGCACTCGCTGGGGTTCCCGTGTACCTGGTGGAATCCCGGTAGTCACTGCTGACAGCTGGTGCCCATCTTTCATTTTTTATGAAAATAAATTTCTCACTTCTTTTGCTAGCCATATTTACAACTTTTGCAGCCACTTTTCTAGGATGTATGTTTTGTCCCCCCCATAACCTTGCCCCCTTTTCAGCAAAAATCAAATATTTATTGGATTACATTAAAAAAGTATTTGATTCATTCCTTGCATTTATATCCTCAGCTATATGCTGGGCAAGATCACCTTATGATTAAGGACTGTTTTAAATATTTTTTTCGTGGTCCGAAACGCGTTAGCTGCCCTAATGCACACAATCTAAAATTTGTGTATCTTTTTTTAATGTAATACAATAAATATTTGATTTTTATATTTTTTTCATTGGTGTTGTGCCCTTTTCACTCCTTTTCCATTGCCTGTATTATTCCAGACTTAGCCTGTCTGGTGGACACTTTGCACCTGAAGCCCTGGAGCAAGCCTGTGGCAGGTAAGCTGAAAAACGTTCCTTCTTCCCCTTTTCAGTAAGCATACCCTCCATGGCTAGCTCTGCTCCTCCACAACTGTTTCTCTGTCCTAAAATGTGTGATTGGATGTCAGGACTCAGGGAAATAAGCAGCGCCAATGCCATCGCTTCTAAAGATCCCGTCCGAGAAATATATAGGACATGTGCGCGATATCTGTCAATATTGTATGTGCCTGGGCTGGTATCTGAGGACGAGACATCATCTTCGCCACTTGCCATCCCATGGAAAAGTGAGCGGCACTGGATAAACCCTTTAGATACCACTGCTTGCAACATCTAGTAGTGAAACGGTTAAATCTTAAATGACTAGAAGAAAAATCAATTACTAAACATTTGACGGTCCATGAGTACAGCTATTAGTTATTGTTACCGGCAGACCTCAGAATCTATTCATTTTCTAGGAACTGAGAAGAGCACTATAGTGTTTATTGCTGCAGTGATATATGTGTGTACAGCCATGTGTCTGGAAATGTAGGAGTGCTCTCTAAGGCTAGTTTCACACTTGCGTTTTTTTCCTTCAGTCGCAATCCACCGTTTGGAAAACAGCGGAATCCATTAACGGATTCCGCTGCTTCCCATAGACTTGTATAGACGACGCATTGCGACTGATGGTTCTGCGTTGCATCCGCCGGCCGACGCTGCGTTGCATCCGCCGGGCGGAAAGAACGCAGAACATAGCGTTTTTCTGCGCAATGCGCTGGATGCCGTTGGCGTCCGTCATTTTTATAATGGAAGCCTATGGTGGCAGAATCCGTCGGAATCCTTAATTTGACGGATTCCTGTGACGCATCCGTTATTACACAACTGCGCATGCTCAGTTGAGTAATTGTTGAAAAAAAAAAGCTACAACGGATTCCGTTGTATTGCAGGATCTGTCGCATTAGTTATGCCACTATATGCAACGCATCCGTTACATCCATCACACAACGCATTGCGACGGATGCCGCACAACCCAAGTGTGAAACTAGCCTTAAAGGCAAGTTGTCATCAGAAAATTACCAAATTACCTATTGTTTAAATTAAGTAAAGCTAGAATTATATACTGTAAAAATACATCTTATACTAAAATCTTACATTTCTCTGAGGAAGACTTTTCAGCAGTTTCATTATCATCACAGACAGGATTATAAATGACAGCATCTCTAAATTACGTTCATAACACAGCATACACCTTTCACAATATACAGTACATTATTTAGGGATTTTTTGGCTTTTGGGTAAAATTTCAGGATGATCCTAAACTGCACTCTAACCTTTTCAGGTGAACTTAATGTGACCTTATCTAATCTTTTGGATGCTCATGTCCAACTGTTCAATGTTTTAGTACTTTTTGCACAACTTGCTGTTCACTAGCAAGGAGCTTAATGGCAAAATTCACAAGAGGTGTTTGATCCATGAATCGCCCAATAAATTCTGTGGCTCAGTTAGAATTGGTATTAAACAGTCCTCCTCATCATGCTGTTCGCATTTTGACATCATGAGACCAAGACGACACCTAATATTTGATCAGCAGAGCCGCAGCATTGCGAGGCGTCATGCAGGATGTTCTCCGACGGAAGTGCCCACTGAGCTTAGAGTGTTACAGAGTGTCACCACCAGGTTGTACAGAGATACAGAGCGACAAAGAGAAGTGGACGTACTTTGGCCACATCCCGCACTGGTCACCATTTTATTGTGAACAATACCCTTTGAAACCAGATGATTAATGCCACACAAGTCCAGGCACATTTATGGAGGTGAGAGGCACCCAAGTGTCATGTCAGACTATTCAAAACTGTTTACATCAGTGTGGTCTGTGTGCTAGAAAACCTGACCACACCACCAGGGACCGGCATCTTCTACACTGGACGAGGGACCAGTGGCCTCAGTGCTGTTCACTGATGAAAGTTGATTCACGTTGAGCAGAAATGATGGCCACCAACGATGTTGGAGACATCAAGGAGAGCGCTCTGCATCAGCTGCTGTTGTCACCAGAAGAGCTTTTGGTGGTGGTGGTGTTACAGTATGGACTGGTGTGTTTACTCAATACAGAACTGCCCTACACTGTGTGAACGATGCAGTGACTGCCCCTACTCCTGGAATAACATTAATCCAGTCATTGTGCGTCTACATGAACAACACCGGCCTAATTTCATATTCCTGGAAGACAGACAATGCTCCAACTCACCAAGATTAGATCATTAGGGAATGGCTGCTGAAGACTGGGAGACCTCAAATGGCCTGCACTTCCTCCAGACCCGAATCCCATAGAAAACCTATGGGATTGGCTGTCGCGATGTAGAGGCCATAACTCTGTACCCCAGAACCTCAATGACCTGAGCCCTTCAAGAAGAGTGGGGTGCTATGCCTCCACAGACAATAATTCCACTTGTGACCAGCAGGAGGCGTTGTTGTCAGCTGCAATTGATGGCCACATGACCAGTTATTGTGACACTGATATTTTGGGGGGTATATTCACCACTGGTGTTGGCTTTTGTTTCAATAAATTGTTTGAGATAAGGAAATCACCATTGCTGCTTCTACTTACATGCCCTACTGTCATGATAAAATATCACTGTAGCGTGAACTTTTTATGTTCTACATCATTTTCACCCAAAAGCCGAATATCCCTAACTTTTTATGAATAGTGTATGTTGGTCACAGCACCCCCCTCCCCTTCCAAAATAACATCTGCCCCAATTGGACCTTGCGCAGATTAGAATTTCAGACAAATTCTGCACAACAAATGAAAACCATGTCCAGGAAGTAGATATCAAAAATTAGGCATAGGGTCAGTTTATGTAACGCCTGCCTGGAACCACAGATTTCAGATGGGCTGTAACGGACAGGCTAGAGGGAAGCCGCTCACTAAGCAGGACCCTGAGAACCCCGAAACCCTTTAACCCCTATACAGGGATTTGGAATTACACAGGGCCCTGGAGATCACTACCTGTGGAAGGCTACAGTTCACAGGAGAATAGTAGTCAGGCAGGGTCAAATCAGGAGATGCAGAACAGGGACAAAATCGGCAGACTAGGACGTAGTCAGGAAACCAGGCAAAGGTCAAATCTGGAACTGGCAGCGAGGTACAAAAATGGTAGGCAGAAGAATAGTCAGAGAACAGGCAGGGGTCAAAAACATGAATCACTATACCGAACAGAGCGGGAACCAGAAGGCAGGAATACAAACTATATCTGGCAATGACCAGCAAACAGGAAGGGGGAATTAAAAGGGTGTGGTATCTTCATACTGGCTGTAGCTTAATGGTGGTAATGTCAGCTGGAAGACACACGCCACCTACAGTCAGCCATGGGTACTGCAGGTCCCAGGGAAATCCAGCCTAGTGGATGAGCGGAGCCTGAGCTCATCAGAGCCACTGGCACCGACTTGTCCTCTATCACCAGCACTGTCCACGGTGGGAACACGGCGTTACCTGGTGACCCAGACATTTTTGTGTATGGATAGTGATATAAATTGAAATATTATAAAAAAAAATTTAACATAAGAATCTGATTTAACAAATAGGTAATATCTTGGTTATAAAATATGTTTAACCGTTCAGTTGCATCTGCCGTACAGGTATAAGTATTGCATATATGGAGTGTGGGTGCTGGCTGTGTCATACAGCCTGCACCCAAGAGTAACTAATGCAATATGACAGTTCCAATCACAATAGTTTAAGCTTTTAGATGCCGCTGTTAATGATTACAGCAGCATTTTAAAAGCAGTAATCCAGGCGAGTGCCCCGACACCAGTCACAGGTGCCAAAAAAAATCAACCTTTAACCAAATCTACAAGCCGTGGTTTATCCCTTGTGAGTGCATCTGCATGAGGAATATCAGGCCAGGTATTACACGTGATGGATTATTTATCCATTCATGTTATGTCACACGTCCTCTATTCACTGGACTCTAGGTGATTTATTGTAACGGTATTCATCAGCTCTTTAGTACGGTAACATTTTCTATCCTAGGGACAGGATTCACTACATCAATAACCTTCTGCTGCAGCGTTACCAGACTGCCACCTGCTGGGAATTAAGTGCGACAAGTGATTTTTAACATTTCTGTGAAAACTATTTGTATTTTATTGTGCATTTATGTTGCTTTTTCACCTTTTTAGACTCTTGTTTTGAATAATGCACGCCTCTTTTGCTTTCTTTTTAATATTAATATTGTTTAAACGGTTATTCCCCCCCAAAAAAAATCAATTTATACACTATACCTAACATAGGAGACAACTTCATGATAACTGCGGATCCAACGTGAAAGCAAGACTCTGCAGACATATCCTGAATGGGGAGCACAGGGGTGGACATATCATTGGTGCGGCCTGTACAGCTGCACAGGGGCCCAAGGGGGAAGGGGGCCCATTTCTACCTCCAATGCTAGTGGAATTGTGCTTTATGCTGAGCTATTTGACTGCGAAAGGGTCCATATACTGTTCTAGCACAGGGGCCCATTTCTGTCTGTGTCTGCCGGTGGGGGAGTAGGTGCATATGTCGCGGGCGGAGGAGGGGACGCTGCGCTCACCCACTGCTCGGGTCCGGCTGCTGCTCGGTGGTGGCTCGAGCGGTGGGCCGGATCCCGGGGACTCGAGCGGCATTCCTCGCCCGTGAGTGAAAAGGGGGAAGGTTTGGGTTTAGGGATATTGTCCGTGACGCCACCCACGGTTGTGGTGAGATTAGTGACACCACCGCTGCTCTGGACGGGGATCCCGGGAGCGATGACAGGGAGCAGCTTGGATGTTGGTTCTTCCCTCCGTGGGTAGGGGGTTTGGTTGTCCCGGGGCCCGGTGAGGGGTATGGAGGCAGGTCAGGCGGGCTACGGGGCCTGGTAAGGTGCAGGGTCGCGGGGGCAGCGCTGTGCCGCACGGCACGGTGGTACTCACTCAGCCAATGACGAATGCAAAGTCTCCGGTAAAACAAACGGCTGGATGGACGGGTCCCACAGACGGCTGCGGTGTTTCTCCTCCCGGCAGGTTGATGGTGACTGCCTTTCCCTGCACCTTCTGTTTTGTGTACGGTTCCAATGGGTTCCCACCGGTAACCCGCTCCCCAGCTTGGATGGTTGCCGAAGGAGCCCCTTTTGCCCGCAGGCTCTGGCCCTGGGAACTGTAGCCCTGGCGGTGACTGTGTTTCCCTCTATGGTTTGAGCTGTTGCCTTCAATCGGGTCTTGACTGCTGGGAAACCCCGGAGGTTCCCTTCGCTAACAGATTTGACCAGTTTTACGGCGACTCCTAGCCTGGTCGGGGTCCGTAAGCCCTGCCGGATGGTGCTGGCTTCTCTTCGCTCACCGGTCCGGTACCGCCGGGCCACCGCCCGTCCACGGTCCTTTCGGTTCACTCCAATCGGCCTCACCTGCAGACGGTCACCACCGTCTGCCAACCTTGCTGTACCATCCGGGCCACACACCCGGACGCTGTCAGATTCCTCTACCACTTCACTTCAAAACTGCTCTGATCTAACTCCTTTCCCCGCCTCCAGGACTGTGAACTCCTCGGTGGGCGGGACCAACCGCCTGGCCCACCCCCTGGTGTGGACATCAGCCCCTGGAGTAAGGCAACAAGGATTTTGTGTTTGGCTTCGGTGTGCCTAACCGGGGTGTGGGGTGTGTTGGTGTAGTACCTGTGACGACCTGGCTTGTCCAGGGCGCCACACATATAGTGGGCCTCCACTCTTTCATTGTTTGTGGAACTGCCTATTTCCATCAGTCCCATTTACAATGAATGGAACAGATGCTTAGCATGGACACCTCCTCTCCATTCTTGGACATGGCTGCAGAGCTCAACTCTTAAGGGGGCTTTACACGCTACAATATCGTTAATGTTTTCTCGTCAGGGTCACGTCGTTAGTGACGCACATCCGGCGTCATTAACGGTATCGCAGCGTGTAACACTTACCAGCGACCTTAAACGTCCTCCAAAGTGGTGAAAATCGTTCACCATAGAGAGGTCGTCCTAAAACCAAAAATTGTTAATGGTTGTTTATAGATGTTGTTCCTCGTTCCTGCGGCAGCACACATCGCTGTGTGTGACACCGCAGGAGCGAGGAACCGCACCTTACCTGCATCACGCCCGCAATGAGGAAGGAAGGAGGTGGGCGGGATGTTACGTCCCGCTCCTCTCCGCCCCTCCGTTTTGATTGGCCGGCCGCTTAGTGACGTCGCCGTGACGCACAACGCACCTCCCCCTTGAGGGAGGGATTGTTCGGCAGTCACAGCGCCGACGCCGACCAGGTAAGTGCGTGTGATGCTGCCGTAGCGATAATGTTCTCTGCGGCAGCGATCACATGATATCGCATGCACGACGGGGGCCGGTGCTTTTGTGTACGATATCGCTAGCAATTGCTAGAAATATCGTAGCGTGTAAAGCCTGCTTGGGGTACTTTGCACGTTGCGACATCGCTACTGCAATATCGTCAGGGTCAAATCAAAAGTGGCGCACATCCGGCGCCAGTAACGACGTCACAACGTGTAAAGCCTAGATGCACCGATAAACGATCAAAAAAGTGTCGTAAATCGGTGATCTGTGTAGTGTCGGTCATTTCCATAATTTCGCTGCAGCGACAGGTACGATGTTGTTCCTCGTTCCTGCGGCAGCACACATCGCTGTGTATGAAGCCGCAGGAGTGAGGAACATCTCCTACCTGCGTTCCGCCTGCAATGAGGAAGGAAGAAGGTGGGCGGGATGTTTACGTCCCGCTCATCTCCGCCCATCCTCTTCTGTTGGCCGCCTGCCGTGTAATGTCGCTGTGACGCCGCACGACCCGCCCCCTTAGGAAGGAGGCGGGTCGCCGGCCAGTGCGACGTCACAGGGCAGGAAAGTGCGTGTGAAGCTGCCGTAGCGATAATGTTCGCTACGGCTGCTATCACAAGATATTGCAGCTGCGACGGGGGCGGGGACTATCGCGCTCGGCATCGCTACAATTGGCTTGCGATGTCGCAGCGTGCAAAGTACCCCTTAGGTTCCAGATCCCCAATCTTGGGATTCCAGGGAGTCCCAATAGTCGGACTCATAGCCAAGAATGTATGGTATTACCATGGTTGGCAGGCAATCCACACCGGAAAGTACGCCTTGGGACTGCTAGGAGCTTCATATTTCAGACCTTTAAAGCAATCAGCAAGGAGATAATTATTTTAGGAATATCCCTTTAACAGCTTGGTACAAACACTTTAATGAGATTGTAAGGAGTCTTATTGCCAATGCTCTATGGGAAAAATATGCAATATAGCTCTTTCCTTGAACAAAAAACATCTCACAATGTAGGTAACTATCCTTTATATCAATGGCTGTCCTCTTAACTAGCCCCACAATATGTCAAAATTTAAAGGGAACCTATCATCAGATTTGTCCCTTATGAGCTGCACCCACTACCAGTGGGCCCTTATATACAGCGTTCTAGAATACTGTATATAAGAGCCCAGGCCGCTCTGTATAACATAAAAAAGAGCTTTTTTTTATACTCACCCATGGTCGGGTCTGATGGGCAACGCTGGTCTTGATCCGGTGCCTCCTCTCTTCTTGCGATCCTTGCGATCCTTGTCCTCCTTCTTGCTTCGAGTGGATGATGTAAGCTACTTCATTCACACAGTATCCTCCACTGCACTCCTGCGCACTTTTCTCTGCCGTGTAGATCAAAGAACTAATGTGCACGAGCGGGACAAGGTCAAAGACCGCCCGCGTATGCGCACTACAATTCTTTGATCTGCCTTCAGCAGGGCAGAGAGAAGTGAATCTGCGCAGGAGTGCAATGGAGGACACTGTGTGGATGATGTCATCCACACGGAGCAGGAAAGGAGGATGATGATCGCAAGCAAAGCAGAGGCGCCGGCTGAAGACCAGCGACACCCATTGGACCGAACCACAGGTGAGTATAATAAAAGGGGTTTTTTATGTTCTACAGAGCAGCCTGGGCTCTTTTATACAGTATCCTAGAATGCTGTAAATAAGGGCTCAGTGGTGGTGGCTGCAGTTTATATGGGAAAAACCTGGTGACAAGTTCCCTTTAATAGGATCTGCCATGGCGGCTAATATTAGTCTATTTGCAAGGCTCATTAAAGGGTCGGACACTGACTGACAAGGCACATACACGGCTACGCTTGAGGGATAGTTAGAGCTAATTTGCTAATAATAGAGTGAATTTTGAGCAAATCAGCTTATTGCTGACTAATCTCTAATTTCCGTTTAATGAGTCATATATCCATATGCAGTAATAAAATTAGTCATACAATATCCCTCATCCCAATATGTAAAAATTCAGAAACAAGACAATTACATTACACTTTAAAACTTTATTATATATGAGTATGATGGGAGTTGTGATCCGTAATTCTTTGGCGCACTGCATTAAGTAACTTGTCTCAATTCGCAAAGTCCCAGAGAAGAGCAGCAGAGGTTTACAGGTTCTTCTGTCCACATGCAGTTCATATTAAGCGAGCACAACCGTCCGTCCCCCCCTCCTCGCTGGTGTATACTGTCCTTTAATCTTGAGAGTAGAAAAACGATCATTCAATGTGACATTAGTCTGAAAAATACACAAAATCTCATCAGCATTTCTTTTCCAGTGCAGCAATGAAATAGGAATAATCAATCAAAATAAATCTAAAAACTTGGCACAATATAAGACATTCACTAAAGAGGCACCTCCGAAGATGGGGACAACCCACTCAGTGCTACTACTATTCAAGCTTTATGGATTGGATCTTCACAACTTCACTGAGTAAAATGCCACACACATACCATAGAGCAGTTAATATGACAGCTATAGGACCTTGGAGAAAGGGGGCCCAACCTGGGTGGTCTCATTCCCTTGGTTGTAGGGTGATAAGAATCTGTGCAGTACCCTTCTTTCCAGAAGATCTACTTTGGAGATGACTATGGTGCGTGTTGCTGACGTTCTTGTTTGCTGCATTCTAGATGGATCAAAAGAGTTTTCCCATTACTAAAGTGACTTCCTTTCATTTGTCCTAACTATTCCTAACTAACACTTTCCCAATATACTTTTTCTACCTACTCTGCTCTATTAAGCTTATCTGTCTGCGGTGTGTATATTCCTTTATGTCAAATGAAAGCACCACACTGTCAAGCAAGCTGAGAGGAAAGACCGCAGCTGCCCGTGCCCATAATCAGGGTTCGGGGTGCTGCAGTCTCTCGCTTGTGTTCTCCCCACGGAGGACTCTTGTGACTCTACAGCAAACAATTGATATGCTGCAGCTCAGAAAGCCGCAATGCAGTGGCCATGGGATTTATAGAAATCCCATCCACTGTGCGCAGCATTTTGGATGCAGCCAAAACACTGTAAACATTGATAGTGGGCATGTACCCTAAAGGTTTTTTGGTCTGGGCATAACAAATGAGGTCGCAGAGAGTATGAATGCAACTATAGAGTCATGGGGCCTGTCAATGACAGTGCCATTTTTAGTGCAGGACACACATTCAACTGAAATATATTGTGGCACTTAGAGTCACTGGCTCCTTATTACAGGAAGGTGGACAATATTACAGGAAAGGGGCCAGGATGGAGGACAATATTACAGGAAAGGGGCCAGGATGGAGGACAATATTACAGGAAAGGGGCCAGGATGGAGGACAATATTACAGGAAAGGGGCCAGGTTGGAGGACAATATTACAGGAAAGGGGCCAGGATGGAGGACAATATTACATGAAAGGGACCAGGATGGAGGACAATATTACAGGAAAGGGGCCAGGATGGAGGACAATATTACAGGAAAGGGACCAGGATGGAGGACAATATTACAGAAAACGGGCCAGGATGGAGGGCAATATTACAGGTACCCATATATAGGACCAACATGCCCAAATTTTGCACTGGGGAACATAGGACTCTAATTGCACCACTGTCTTTGGCCCATAGGAGAAGAACAATACAAGTAAAGAGGATCTGTCACCATATTACTCAGCACACACACTTGTGTATTGTGATATAGCAACTGGCAATGTTGTAAATGGCCGGAATGTGTCGCAGAGGCAGACATCCTCTACGATCTAAACTTGGAATGTTTCTCTGGGACTTGTAGTTCCATGAGGATTTTATTAAACATTCAGGGCTGAGTTCATTGGATGGTCAGAAGTGATGGGCGGGACTGACCATCCACATACCTCCCATACATAGGTGTGTCTAATGTGTTTTAATGAGGCTGTTTGTCACATGATCTCTGTGTGCTGGTGGGAGCCATCTTGGTTAGAGCACATAATGCAGTAGCTCTTTGCATGCAGAGCTAGCGAGAGCTCTGAACCTTCAGGGAGCTGCAGAATCTGCAGGCTCTGGACTAACAGCAAGAGCCATTAAATGGGAGCGTGTCTAATGGCCGGGAGTGAGCCCAGTGTGACAGTCTCCATGGACTGGATGGAGCCAGATTGACAGCTTGCAAACCTACTGACAGATAACACCCTAGAAAAATGGGACTGTACTGGCTGAGGCCAGTGCATGAACTGTGTGTATAATTACGTAGCTAATTCAGAGAGCGGGAAGCTATTTCACTTACTGACTGTGTACCGTTTATGTTATGCAAATCAAAAGTATGGCTTATGGTTGATTTACACAGACCATTTATCCAGAAGTGAATAAACTGACTGGATTGTTTAAATGACAAATTGCTCCTGCGTGCCTTTGTCCTCCTGCCAGACGAGTGTCCCCCAATACATTCAGTGAGCGCAGCATCACAGTATGCTTTTGTGTGTGTATATATATATATATATATATATATATATATATAAGTGCCACGTCTTGTTCTAGCTCTAGTGCTTTCCTTAACCAAGAATCAGCAAAAACATTAGTGCATGCCCTCATCATCTCCCACCTCGACTACTGCAACCTCCTGCTCTCTGGCCTCCCTTCCAACACTCTTGCACCCCTCCAATCTATCCTAAACTCTGTGGCCTGCTTAATCCACCTCTCCCCTCGCTACTCCCCAGCCTCGCCACTCTGCCAATCCCTTCACTGGCTTCCCATCACCCAATGACTCCAGTTCAAAATATTAACCATGACATACAAAGCCATCCACAACCTGTCTCCTCCTTACATCTGTGACCTAGTCTCCCGGTACTTACCTGCACGTAACCTCAGATCCTCACAAGATCTTCTTCTCTACTCCCCTCTTATCTCCTCTTCTCACAATCGCGTACAAGATTTCTCCCGTGCCTCCCCCATACTCTGGAACGCTCTACCTCAGCATATCAGACTCTTGCCTACCGTGGAAAGCTTCATGAGGGACCTGAAGACCCATCTCTTCCGACAAGCCTACAACCTACAATAACCCTCAGTCCAGTAGACCACTGCGCAACCAGCTCTGTCCTCACCTATTGTACCATCACCCATTCCCTGTAGACTGTGAGCCCTCGCGGGCAGGGTCCTCTCTCCTCCTATACCAGTCTGTTTTGTATTGTTAATGATTGTTGTACGTATACCCTCTTTCACTTGTAAAGCGCCATGGAATAAATGGCGCTATAATAATAAATAATAATAATAACAATAATATTGAATGTGTTTTCCCAATTGTGTGCACTTTCATCTGTGATTACTTTAATAATATATAAAATAAAGCTTTGGTATATTTTTTTTGTTCATAGCCTTGTTGAATGGTTTTATATCTAACATTAATAGAAAAAGTCACGCCTCTTCTGCATTTTGAAGCCACTCCACGTTTTGGCTTACAGGTGCTGATGAAATACTGACTGTGCATATTGCCCTGATCGCTGAGGATAGGTATGTATTGCAATGCTAAGAAGTTTAGACCATCACAACTCATTCAGATGTAGCTGAAACAGGAAATCCAACATATACTGCAAGTTCATTTATAGCCTGTAACTCACGCGATTGGCCATAGCTCTGAAATTAAATCTTAGAGGAACGCCTTTGGGAGGGGGATCTGTGGACTGAACTCCTGTTTTTCTAAATCTCCCTCCTGGCCGCTTCATTACTGGCTTTTTGGGACTAGAAAATTGAGAAAAATAAAAACAAAATGATGTATTAATTTCATTGAAATGCTTCTTAAAGATTAACTGTCAGCAGGTCAAAAGTGGACAATTTTTTCTCTTACTTAGTTTCCCCAGTATGCCTTTTTTGTGGTTCTAATTTCTGCCTTACATTTACAGGGATGTCAGCCTTTTTATTAATGCTAATTTTTATGGCTTTTACAAGGGGTCCTGTCTCAATGGATCCTCTGGGGTGTGACTTTAGGCTGCTCTGCATAATTAACTGATAAGCATACTGGCATCCCTGTGCTGTTCTGCCCCCTTCTCCTGTCGGGACGTCAGGTCTCTCCCTTGCCTGGCTGTCCTGCGGTGTCTGCCTCATCCTCAGTTCATGTTGCTGTCTCCCAGGGCCTGCACACACCACACAGTCCTCCTGGGAATGTCCATAAGATGCAGACGTGGCAATGCCCCATTTAGTAAAGAGCCAGTGCACCCTGACCCAGAAGTGCCTCTCAGGTAAGCTGAGAGGTTTCAGGTATTTAAGGCACCTTCCCCTTTAGGTAGGTGCATGGGCAACGAGTTCCTACATTGCTAGTTCTCAGGTCTAATTGTACTGCTGCTGTCATTGTGCTGTGTTCTGCTGCTGACTCGTATCTGTGTTTTAGTGCTTTACAAGTCTGCTGCCTACTACTGCTGCAAATATCCATGCCAGTCGCCTACCACTATACCCATTGCCGCAAGTATCCTTATCGGCCACTGCTACTGCATCCATCCATCCATCCTAGCCGAATCCACGATACAGGCTGCTGCTGTTTCTATTACAAGAGACTGTATAGTATACGTGTCGCCAGCTGCCGAGGTACTGCAGATCCCCTGGGGCTGCCCTCTGCCGGCTGCTTACCAGCGGTGCACCTAATGACTCGACAACTGGTCCAGTTCTCTCCTCCAAGCAAGTAAATGGCACTTTCAGTCCTAGGAACCCACTAATGCTGTGCTCGCCTTGAAGGCATAACAGTAGCAATATGTAAAAAGAGCAAGATTTCTGGAACCATATTGGGGATTTAGAAAAAAAAATAATACTCAGGATAAAACAAGAGCAAATACTGGACACTTTTGACCTTCTGACAGGTTGTCTTTAATTGTTAAAGTACTCAAGCATTATGAGAGACGCGGATCTCTACTCACTCGGGAATAAAACCTGCTTTAGGGTTGGGAACTGAAACCGTTAAGGTGGATCCAAAGCCGTCATTGTTCTGCCACCTGGTGAAGAAGGAAATAGTCATTACAAGTTCCAAATGACTTTAAGGATAATAAGCCAGTAATAGTAATAACCTTCCAATATTTGTCTGTCTCTTCCCACGATTTATAGAGACTTGTTGTGTCAACTGGAAATGGAAAAGAAAGATTGAAAACCTTTAACTTTAACATTAACTTTTTTTATATAAGTTTTATGTGTCAACTTATTACAGAGCCTATAGAAAAACCTGAAATGGAGCTCAACGTCTCCAAGACTGACTTCAACAGGAAGTGACGTCACTGCACTGGGTCAACAAACACGATGATGTCATAATATAGACAAATGTTGATATCTCTGCATGGGCATAATACAGAGATATTACCGAACATGGGCACTTAATAAAGTGAAATAACTATCATGATGAAATCACAGTCCTGGAATAATACACATAGCACACTTCTTCACAATGTATAATGTCTCCCAGTAGCCTTCTAAACTGTATAATTGGCTCCCACATAGCCCTCCACACAGTATAATGGCCCCCACACAGCCCTCCGCACAGTATGATGGACCTCACACAGCCCTCCGCACAGTATAATGGCCCCCACACAGCCCTCCGCACAGTATAATGGCCCCCACACAGCCCTCCGCACAGTATGATGGACCTCACACAAACCTTCACACTGTATATATGCTTGCATTAACACTAGAAGTCCCAGAAATTTTGAGCTCCCCCCTCCCGAAAGAGGGTCAAATGACCCTTAGTCCAAACTGAATAGAACTAACTAGAAACTAAATGGCTAAACTCAATGGAAAACAACAACCTCCTGTGGTGCGACAGTAATGGCCTTAATTACAGAACAAAAGACGGTGATTATAGGATGTTAGCTAAAATCCTTCAGGTCAGTCAACCCGTCTCTGGGATCCAAAGGTAGAAATGTTAAATTACCCCTCTCTGGGACTTCTAGTGTTAAAATGGCTTCCAAGTATAATGGCTTTCAAATTACCCTCTATAAAGTATAAAGGCTCCCTTATAGCCCTACAAATATTATAATAGCCCCACATAGCCTTTCTATATAGTTTTTATTGGCCTCAATGAGTCTTCTACATAGTATGATGCACCCTCCATAGTTCTTAATATTGTATAATGGGCCTCACATTGTCTTCCATATAGTATTATAATGCACCCCGATAGTACTCGATATACTATATATGGGCCCCGCATTGCCTTCCACATAGTACGATGCACTATATGCGCTCCCTTTATCACCCTTACTTTGAACTGTATCGGCATCTTTGATGCCAATACAGTTGAAATTGTGATGACTGGTGGGGAGGGCCATTGTTGTCACTGGTATTGGGTCCCCCACCCGACTCATGGGCCCCAAAGCAACTGTGTATTCTGCCGCCATTGGTAGTATGCAATTGATGCAAGGATAATGCAAACAGTGATGTCACAGCACAAAGGTAATGAACAGAGTGATGTCACAGTGAAGGGATAATGCAAGGGAAATGTAAAAAGTGATGTCACAGTACAAAGGTAATAAACACAGTGATGTCACAGTACAAAGGTAATGAACACAGTGATGTCACAGTACAAAGGTAATGAACACAGTGATGTCACAGTACAAAGGTAATGAACACAGTGATGTCACAGTACAAAGGTAATGAACACAGTGATGTCACAGTACAAAGGTAATGAACACAGTGATGTCACAGTACAAAGGTAATGAACACAGTGATGTCACAGTACAAAGGTAATGAACACAGTGATGTCACAGTACAAAGGTAATGAACACAGTGATGTCAGAGTACAAAGGTAATAAACACAGTGATGTCACAGTACAAAGGTAATGAACACAGTGATGTCACAGTACAAAGGTAATGAACACAGTGATGTCACAGTACAAAGGTAATAAACACAGTGATGTCACAGTACAAAGGTAATGAACACAGTGATGTCACAGTACAAAGGTAATGAACACAGTGATGTCACAGTACAAAGGTAATGAACACAGTGATGTCACAGTACAAAGGTACTCCTAGCTACAGTACACATCAGGTTAATTACCCGATGTGTACTCCAGCTACATGTGCAGAGAGCAGGGAGCCGGCACTGGCAGCGAGGGCGGACGCTGGTAACGAAGGTAAATATCGGGTAACCTGTAAACCGTAGAAAAACCCTTATTAAAAATAATTTTTATTTAATTTGAATTAAAATAGATATCCCAAGTTGAAAGACATACACACATATAAATACGAACACATGGAAAAAGTGTCACAGTGCAGAATGGGAGTGGTCAACACCCTACCACTTCTCCCTACCTAGCCTGCGGAGGTCGGCACCCTAGATCACGTAATGGCGCCCCCGCTCGGACGTCGGCTCACCCTCCTCTCCCTCCACTAGATTATAAGTGCAGCTAGTCTGGGAGTATAGGAGTGCTCAAAAAAGGAATTTTTCTGCACTGTCTCAAAATGATAATACAAAAATACAACAATTTAAATGTCAGGGATAAGACCTGTTCTCAGATGACACATTTGTGAGTATGCCTCTACAGGAAAGGGGTGTAGACACAAACAGCGGGCTCTGTTAAATGAGGTCAACATGTCATGGTTTCAAACATAATTCAGAGGGGTTTTATGCATATATGTTAGCTCTAAGATGTATACTCAATAGCAGCATAAAGGTGAACATATACTTGAAATGCTGTGCATATAGCAGCCTGAAAATAGGAGGGGAGTACCCTCAGGCCCAATAACACCCTGCTTCCACCAGTGTAAGGTTACAACACACTGGTAACATCCAATGACTCCCCAACCAGAACATGTACAATAATCCTCAGAGACAACCCCGTGGTGATAACAGCATAAATAGTAAATTCCACATGGATCAAATATTCCACTAACACCCAATCACTGTAGGAAAAAGTGACAATAGTATAGTCAAGTACTTAGCTTGTTATGCAAACTTGGACCAATCGTCAGATAGCCATATACTTAAGTGAAATCACTGGACGCCTAAATATGTACAGGCTGATACAGGAACCGCTTTTCCAGCTCTGCTCGACGCGTTTCCCCCTGGTATCTAGTCCCACCAGGGTTCCTCAGGAGCTCCCACAATGGGGTATGTGCAGCTGGCCACAGTCTGCCGTACTGCCTCGGTCCTAATCCCCGCCTCTGCACGTGGGGAAAAGAAGCGTTCTTTAAAAATGGCGCTTTACCTACGTCACCGGAAGTGGCGTCTGCCGGAGCGGAAGTGACGCGCAGGTGGGAATCCCCGTGCATCCCACCGCTGTTAGTCACCGCGTCAGGCTCTGCCCACGTCACCGGAAGTGACGTCCGCCCGAGCGGAAGCGACACGCCGGTGGAACGCAGCGTGCGCTCCACCGCGGCCGACCACCGCATCACTAAGGACGCCCCCCAGTGTGACGTGAGCAGATCGTCAGATGACAGTGGAACGCTATATGCGCTCCACTGTTCCACTCCATATTCCAAACCCTGGGAATGAACTAGCGTCCAGATGATCCACCGCAAATCATCCCCATTAGCAGCACAGACGTTCATTAATGTGACGTCAGCTGTGGGTCATATCTTAATAACTTTAAACATTCCATAGCACCACTCTGCACCCTTTCTATTAGGTCTGGGTGACCCGGACTACCAATGATAAGCCAGAGGAGCTTCTCATAGAACGCCCTATAAGTACAACCTATAATTACACTTCAATAGGGATATCAAAAATAATGCATATATGGATCAATACATCCACATACAAGTATCCTACACATGAAGACCTTCCAATCAAAGATCATAGAAAACCCCGCAGTCAAACTGACATATACAGGTTGGCTGATTAACGCTGACTCCCATATATCCGGGAGAGAATATATATCCCAATTATACAAAATGCTTTTTTTAAAGAAATCAGATGAAACTAGAGAAAGTTAGTTGTTCATTCAGGCCTCCCGGATTGGTGGATTCCAACCAGAAGATCCAGCGTGTCTCCCTCTGAAGCAACTTTTTGTCCCAGTCTCCCAGGCGAATCGATGGAGGAATTACTTCAATGGTCTTAAAAGAGAAAGACCCCAAGTCGCCGTTGTGATAAGCATTCACATGTCGGGCTAAGGGTGTGTCCCGCTTGTTTCTCACATCACCCAGATGTTCTCCTATCCGCACTTTCAGTTGTCTTCTGGTCTTTCCTACATAGTCCTTCGGGCATGTACATGTACAGAGGTAGATTACTCCCTCCGTTTTGCAATTTGCAAAATTGCGATTTTTATAAATACGTCCAGTTACTGCACTGCAGAACTCCTTGGAGGGTATGATATGCTTACAGTACATACATGAACCGCATTTGAAGGTACCAACGTCTCTTCTATCTAGCCATGTGCCACTTCTTTTTGGGGGGACATAAAAGCTATGAACAACCTCGTCTTTAATTGTCTTCCCTCTCTTAAAAGTTACCGAGGGGTATGCAGGTATGCTCCCACAAATATCAGGGTCACTTTTTAAAATGCCCCAATGTCTCCTCAGTATGGCCATTACCTTCGAATGCTGGTCATCATACATCCCAATCAGCCGTGTAACCTGATCAGCATCTTTTTTGGGGGTGGTGACCAGCAGGTCCCTACGATTGCTATGAAAAGCATTGCTGTACGCTTTCTCTATAATATTCACAGGGTACCCCCTTTCCCTAAATCTCTTTTTAAGATGGAAAGACTGCTTTTCATACTCCGGGACTGACGAGCAATTCCTCCTCAATCTCAGAAATTGTCCCTTCGGGATCCCAGTTTTAAGACTCACTGGGTGATGGCTTTCCCAGTTCAACAAACTGTTTGTAGCGTTTGGTTTTCTAAAGATAGAGGTACTTAGGGTCCCATCCGTTTCTTTCGTTATTAAGACGTCTAAGAAGGGGAGTTTGTCCCCCCCTATCTCATACGTGAACCTCAGGCCTAGATCATTAATATTCAATTGGTTCACGAAGTCAATGAAGGACTCTGCTGATCCTCGCCACACAACCAGAATATCATCTATGTAGCGTCCCCAGAACTGAATCTGGGGACCCCACATATCATCATCCAGAAACACAACAGTATCCTCCCACCAACCCAGGAGCAAGTTTGCATAAGTGGGAGCACAAGGGCTCCCCATTGCAGTGCCCCTGAGTTGGTGGTAATACTTGGCATTAAAAATAAAATAGTTGTGTGTCAGGATGAATTTTATCAACTGTAAGATGAAATCATTATGTTGGGACATATAAGTCCCTCTGGAGTTAAGAAAATGCCTTATTGCTTCTAGACCAATATTGTGGGGGATGCAGCTATATAAGGACTCAACGTCAATGGACATAAGTAAGGCTTCTGAATCCACCACCAAGCCCTCAATTTTGTTAAGCAAATCCATTGTGTCCCTTAAGTACGATGGCAAGGATATTACAAATGGCCGAAGGATTTCATCCACGTATACACTACAATTCTGGGAGAGAGCCTCTA
Organism: Anomaloglossus baeobatrachus; assembly: GCF_048569485.1. Lineage (NCBI taxonomy): Eukaryota > Metazoa > Chordata > Amphibia > Anura > Aromobatidae > Anomaloglossus > Anomaloglossus baeobatrachus. Next base: position 53,241,315 of record NC_134361.1, on the reverse strand, counting down.
TCCCAGACACAATGGGGCGACCCTTCACTGGAGATATTCCCTTATGAATTTTCGGGAGGGCGTAAAAGGTCGCCACCATTGGTGTTTTGGGTAGCAGAAAATCAAATTCCTCTGATGATATCAATCTCGTTGCTTTCGCCTCACACAGCATGCCCTTAAGATCTTTAAGATAGCATGGAGTTGGGTCTGACTTCAAAATTTCATATGTTGAACGGTCTGATAAGATAACCTGGCACATCATTAGATATTCCTTCTGATTCATTATAACAACATTGCCCCCCTTGTCGGAGGGCTTTATTACTATATCTGAATTACTCCCCAAACTTTGGATGGCCATTCTCTGTTCGATCGTCAAGTTCGGTCTAGTTGGTGTCGACCTCGGATTAATCTTTTTAATCTCATCACAGACCAATTTACAAAAAATGTCGGTGCTGTTAAACTCACTCACAGGAGGCATTCTTTTACTTTTGAGTTTCAAACCTGAAAATGGTCCCTCTCCCTCAGGTCTGTTACTCTCCTCCTCCAGACTCATTAACAAATTGAAATCAGACATCAAATCAATGGGTATTCCTAACTGTGTGCATTTAATTCGATCATGGTTGGCGAAAAACTTCTTCCACTTGAGTTTCCTTATAAATAGATTGATGTCCTTCACCCACGTGAAGGCATCAAATTTAACTGTGGGCACAAAAGATAAGCCTGTATGCAAAACCGAAAGTTCAGTATCAGTTGGTGTATATGCTGAAAGGTTAATGATCCTTAGATCCTTAGATCCTACGGTGACGTAGGTAAAGCGCCATTTTTAAAGAACGCTTCTTTTCCCCACGTGCAGAGGCGGGGATTAGGACCGAGGCAGTACGGCAGACTGTGGCCAGCTGCACATACCCCATTGTGGGAGCTCCTGAGGAACCCTGGTGGGACTAGATACCAGGGGGAAACGCGTCGAGCAGAGCTGGAAAAGCGGTTCCTGTATCAGCCTGTACATATTTAGGCGTCCAGTGATTTCACTTAAGTATATGGCTATCTGACGATTGGTCCAAGTTTGCATAACAAGCTAAGTACTTGACTATACTATTGTCACTTTTTCCTACAGTGATTGGGTGTTAGTGGAATATTTGATCCATGTGGAATTTACTATTTATGCTGTTATCACCACGGGGTTGTCTCTGAGGATTATTGTACATGTTCTGGTTGGGGAGTCATTGGATGTTACCAGTGTGTTGTAACCTTACACTGGTGGAAGCAGGGTGTTATTGGGCCTGAGGGTACTCCCCTCCTATTTTCAGGCTGCTATATGCACAGCATTTCAAGTATATGTTCACCTTTATGCTGCTATTGAGTATACATCTTAGAGCTAACATATATGCATAAAACCCCTCTGAATTATGTTTGAAACCATGACATGTTGACCTCATTTAACAGAGCCCGCTGTTTGTGTCTACACCCCTTTCCTGTAGAGGCATACTCACAAATGTGTCATCTGAGAACAGGTCTTATCCCTGACATTTAAATTGTTGTATTTTTGTATTATCATTTTGAGACAGTGCAGAAAAATTCCTTTTTTGAGCACTCCTATACTCCCAGACTAGCTGCACTTATAATCTAGTGGAGGGAGAGGAGGGTGAGCCGACGTCCGAGCGGGGGCGCCATTACGTGATCTAGGGTGCCGACCTCCGCAGGCTAGGTAGGGAGAAGTGGTAGGGTGTTGACCACTCCCATTCTGCACTGTGACACTTTTTCCATGTGTTCGTATTTATATGTGTGTATGTCTTTCAACTTGGGATATCTATTTTAATTCAAATTAAATAAAAATTATTTTTAATAAGGGTTTTTCTACGGTTTACAGGTTTTGATCCCTTAATAATTATCTATGACGGTTTTTTCTTGATACTAATGATATTATGGCTGGTTTCCTTGCTGGATCTATGAATGCTAATAATTGGTTGGATGATGCTAGAGAAGTTTTCTCTGAACTGTCTATAAATAACAGTTCTGTGACAAGCCCCTCCCTTAGAAATATTTTTGCTGATTTAACTACAGCATATAAAGAGAACATCAAATCTTGGTGGGAGGTCCAATCTTTGGACAATTACATTAAACAGAGGATTGTCCCTAGAGGTTTGCGGATTACTATTGTACCGGCAAACAGGTCCAGATCTACAGCACTTTTGGCCAAGTGGGAGGAAGAGTCGGTTTCGTCATCACTGCGGTTTATGGGCATTTTATTAGAGGAAGAGAGGATTACTCTTGAAAAATCCTCTAGTGCTCTACAGAAACTTATTGAGGAGGCTTTGAAGCATAAAACAGACCCTGAATTTACTAACAGAGAAACTACTCTCCAAACAACGATAGAGAAATATAGACTGAGTATTAAAGACAGAAAACATAAGAGGTTTATTAGAGATTTGTTTGAATTCAGGGACAAACAGGCATATGCTTTTCTGACAAAGGAACCACAACCGAGTGAGGTTTCCTCAACTGATCCAGAATCATCTGACACCGAGTCTAGACGGGTTAGAAATAAAGGCTTTTCAAAAAAGAGATGGAGGGGAAATGCAAACAGAGGAGGAAGACACTTTGTACCCAGAGATGTTCCCTCTGGACCATCAGCATCTTCCTCACTCTCTGCTTTTCCCTCAACTACGACACCCTCTTTTTTAGAAATGAGAGACCTGGGGCCATACGACCTCAGACAGAGAGCTCCCCCGCAGAACAGAAAAGTAAACTAGATCCTAAGGATCTAAGGATCATTAACCTTTCAGCATATACACCCACTGATACTGAACTTTCGGTTTTGCATACAGGCTTATCTTTTGTGCCCACAGTTAAATTTGATGCCTTCACGTGGGTGAAGGACATCAATCTATTTATAAGGAAACTCAAGTGGAAGAAGTTTTTCGCCAACCATGATCGAATTAAATGCACACAGTTAGGAATACCCATTGATTTGATGTCTGATTTCAATTTGTTAATGAGTCTGGAGGAGGAGAGTAACAGACCTGAGGGAGAGGGACCATTTTCAGGTTTGAAACTCAAAAGTAAAAGAATGCCTCCTGTGAGTGAGTTTAACAGCACCGACATTTTTTGTAAATTGGTCTGTGATGAGATTAAAAAGATTAATCCGAGGTCGACACCAACTAGACCGAACTTGACGATCGAACAGAGAATGGCCATCCAAAGTTTGGGGAGTAATTCAGATATAGTAATAAAGCCCTCCGACAAGGGGGGCAATGTTGTTATAATGAATCAGAAGGAATATCTAATGATGTGCCAGGTTATCTTATCAGACCGTTCAACATATGAAATTTTGAAGTCAGACCCAACTCCATGCTATCTTAAAGATCTTAAGGGCATGCTGTGTGAGGCGAAAGCAACGAGATTGATATCATCAGAGGAATTTGATTTTCTGCTACCCAAAACACCAATGGTGGCGACCTTTTACGCCCTCCCGAAAATTCATAAGGGAATATCTCCAGTGAAGGGTCGCCCCATTGTGTCTGGGATAGAGGCTCTCTCCCAGAATTGTAGTGTATACGTGGATGAAATCCTTCGGCCATTTGTAATATCCTTGCCATCGTACTTAAGGGACACAATGGATTTGCTTAACAAAATTGAGGGCTTGGTGGTGGATTCAGAAGCCTTACTTATGTCCATTGACGTTGAGTCCTTATATAGCTGCATCCCCCACAATATTGGTCTAGAAGCAATAAGGCATTTTCTTAACTCCAGAGGGACTTATATGTCCCAACATAATGATTTCATCTTACAGTTGATAAAATTCATCCTGACACACAACTATTTTATTTTTAATGCCAAGTATTACCACCAACTCAGGGGCACTGCAATGGGGAGCCCTTGTGCTCCCACTTATGCAAACTTGCTCCTGGGTTGGTGGGAGGATACTGTTGTGTTTCTGGATGATGATATGTGGGGTCCCCAGATTCAGTTCTGGGGACGCTACATAGATGATATTCTGGTTGTGTGGCGAGGATCAGCAGAGTCCTTCATTGACTTCGTGAACCAATTGAATATTAATGATCTAGGCCTGAGGTTCACGTATGAGATAGGGGGGGACAAACTCCCCTTCTTAGACGTCTTAATAACGAAAGAAACGGATGGGACCCTAAGTACCTCTATCTTTAGAAAACCAAACGCTACAAACAGTTTGTTGAACTGGGAAAGCCATCACCCAGTGAGTCTTAAAACTGGGATCCCGAAGGGACAATTTCTGAGATTGAGGAGGAATTGCTCGTCAGTCCCGGAGTATGAAAAGCAGTCTTTCCATCTTAAAAAGAGATTTAGGGAAAGGGGGTACCCTGTGAATATTATAGAGAAAGCGTACAGCAATGCTTTTCATAGCAATCGTAGGGACCTGCTGGTCACCACCCCCAAAAAAGATGCTGATCAGGTTACACGGCTGATTGGGATGTATGATGACCAGCATTCGAAGGTAATGGCCATACTGAGGAGACATTGGGGCATTTTAAAAAGTGACCCTGATATTTGTGGGAGCATACCTGCATACCCCTCGGTAACTTTTAAGAGAGGGAAGACAATTAAAGACGAGGTTGTTCATAGCTTTTATGTCCCCCCAAAAAGAAGTGGCACATGGCTAGATAGAAGAGACGTTGGTACCTTCAAATGCGGTTCATGTATGTACTGTAAGCATATCATACCCTCCAAGGAGTTCTGCAGTGCAGTAACTGGACGTATTTATAAAAATCGCAATTTTGCAAATTGCAAAACGGAGGGAGTAATCTACCTCTGTACATGTACATGCCCGAAGGACTATGTAGGAAAGACCAGAAGACAACTGAAAGTGCGGATAGGAGAACATCTGGGTGATGTGAGAAACAAGCGGGACACACCCTTAGCCCGACATGTGAATGCTTATCACAACGGCGACTTGGGGTCTTTCTCTTTTAAGACCATTGAAGTAATTCCTCCATCGATTCGCCTGGGAGACTGGGACAAAAAGTTGCTTCAGAGGGAGACACGCTGGATCTTCTGGTTGGAATCCACCAATCCGGGAGGCCTGAATGAACAACTAACTTTCTCTAGTTTCATCTGATTTCTTTAAAAAAAGCATTTTGTATAATTGGGATATATATTCTCTCCCGGATATATGGGAGTCAGCGTTAATCAGCCAACCTGTATATGTCAGTTTGACTGCGGGGTTTTCTATGATCTTTGATTGGAAGGTCTTCATGTGTAGGATACTTGTATGTGGATGTATTGATCCATATATGCATTATTTTTGATATCCCTATTGAAGTGTAATTATAGGTTGTACTTATAGGGCGTTCTATGAGAAGCTCCTCTGGCTTATCATTGGTAGTCCGGGTCACCCAGACCTAATAGAAAGGGTGCAGAGTGGTGCTATGGAATGTTTAAAGTTATTAAGATATGACCCACAGCTGACGTCACATTAATGAACGTCTGTGCTGCTAATGGGGATGATTTGCGGTGGATCATCTGGACGCTAGTTCATTCCCAGGGTTTGGAATATGGAGTGGAACAGTGGAGCGCATATAGCGTTCCACTGTCATCTGACGATCTGCTCACGTCACACTGGGGGGCGTCCTTAGTGATGCGGTGGTCGGCCGCGGTGGAGCGCACGCTGCGTTCCACCGGCGTGTCGCTTCCGCTCGGGCGGACGTCACTTCCGGTGACGTGGGCAGAGCCTGACGCGGTGACTAACAGCGGTGGGATGCACGGGGATTCCCACCTGCGCGTCACTTCCGCTCCGGCAGACGCCACTTCCGGTGACGTAGGTAAAGCGCCATTTTTAAAGAACGCTTCTTTTCCCCACGTGCAGAGGCGGGGATTAGGACCGAGGCAGTACGGCAGACTGTGGCCAGCTGCACATACCCCATTGTGGGAGCTCCTGAGGAACCCTGGTGGGACTAGATACCAGGGGGAAACGCGTCGAGCAGAGCTGGAAAAGCGGTTCCTGTATCAGCCTGTACATATTTAGGCGTCCAGTGATTTCACTTAAGTATATGGCTATCTGACGATTGGTCCAAGTTTGCATAACAAGCTAAGTACTTGACTATACTATTGTCACTTTTTCCTACAGTGATTGGGTGTTAGTGGAATATTTGATCCATGTGGAATTTACTATTTATGCTGTTATCACCACGGGGTTGTCTCTGAGGATTATTGTACATGTTCTGGTTGGGGAGTCATTGGATGTTACCAGTGTGTTGTAACCTTACACTGGTGGAAGCAGGGTGTTATTGGGCCTGAGGGTACTCCCCTCCTATTTTCAGGCTGCTATATGCACAGCATTTCAAGTATATGTTCACCTTTATGCTGCTATTGAGTATACATCTTAGAGCTAACATATATGCATAAAACCCCTCTGAATTATGTTTGAAACCATGACATGTTGACCTCATTTAACAGAGCCCGCTGTTTGTGTCTACACCCCTTTCCTGTAGAGGCATACTCACAAATGTGTCATCTGAGAACAGGTCTTATCCCTGACATTTAAATTGTTGTATTTTTGTATTATCATTTTGAGACAGTGCAGAAAAATTCCTTTTTTGAGCACTCCTATACTCCCAGACTAGCTGCACTTATAATCTAGTGGAGGGAGAGGAGGGTGAGCCGACGTCCGAGCGGGGGCGCCATTACGTGATCTAGGGTGCCGACCTCCGCAGGCTAGGTAGGGAGAAGTGGTAGGGTGTTGACCACTCCCATTCTGCACTGTGACACTTTTTCCATGTGTTCGTATTTATATGTGTGTATGTCTTTCAACTTGGGATATCTATTTTAATTCAAATTAAATAAAAATTATTTTTAATAAGGGTTTTTCTACGGTTTACAGGTTTTGATCCCTTAATAATTATCTATGACGGTTTTTTCTAAATATCGGGTAACCAGGGAAAGGTCTTCCCTTGGTTACCCAATGTTTACCCTGGTTACAGCTTACCGCAGCTGCCAGACGCTGGCTCCTGCTCCCTGCTCGCTTCATTTCGTCGCTTTCTCGCTGTCACACACAGCGATGTGTGCGTCACAGCGGGAGAGCGATGACCAAAAAATGAAGCAGGACATTCAGCAACGACCGGCGACCTCACAGCAGGGGCCAGCTCGTTGCTGGATGTCACACACAGCGACATCGACGGGACGTCGCTGCAACATCACAGAAAATGGTGACATAGCAGCGACATTATTGTCGTTGTCGCTGTGTGTGACACCACCCTAAGTTCTCTCTTATCTTATGGAAAAGAGGATTATTTTTGATTCTGGGAATCACCCTTTTATGTCATTGTCCCCCCTCAGGACTTGGGTGCAACTGAAACCTCTGCACCTCAAAGAGCTTCTTGGTGCCTTGCTCCATCTTGTCCTCCTTCCTTATTTTTCAGCCTTGACCATTTTTGAAGTTTGAAGGTGTTTAGCTTCTCTGATCACACAGAATATTTCCAATAGCAGAATTTCACAATGGGTACATTAAGTAAATAGCACATTTATGCCCACACCGGTACAAATCACACCCAAGTAATGACCATAAGCCGTCTGATCAGGGGACTTACTCTTCTATTTCGGTTGACTGTATTCGTTCTTTGCTGCCTTCGTCCGTCTCCTATTTGTGGTCTTCTATTCTGTGTGTTAATTCTGCTAAAATAAAATGGTAGTAATTCATTTTAGTTCCAAATATAATTGAAAGGTTTCAAAATGACTCTCTAATTATGTTGTCTCACCTCCTGGTTAGTGACTGCACAGGAATATTTGCTGCCCTGTACATCTTGGTGCTTTGTTGAACCTTTCGAGTTTGAATTTTAACCAAGTTCTGAGTACTCTGAAAAAAACTAAATGTCAAGAGAGCAAAAGATGGGACGATAAGCAAACATTCTGCAACTGCCAAGCTGGGGTATTCTGCATATTGCAAATACAGTTGAAAGCAAAACTTTCCATCTGCTCTCTATAAAGACACATCTGCAGGTTTTTCCCCTCTGCTCTCTATAAAGACACATCTGCAGGTTTTTCTCTCTGCTCTCTATAAAGACACATCTGCAGGTTTTTCCCTCCGCTCTCTATAAAGACACATCTGCAGGTTTTTCCCTCCGCTCTCTATATAGACACATCTGCAGGTTTTTCTCTCTGCTCTCTGTAAAGACACATCTGCAGGTTTTCCCTCCGCTATCAATAAAGACACATCCACAGGTTTTTCCCTCCGCTCTCTATAAAGACACATCTGCAGGTTTTCCCTCCGCTCTCTATAAAGACACATCTGCAGGTTTTTCTCACTATCTGACATGTAATCAGAATGAACCTTTCCCGGTTTGGTCAATTCAAAATTATCTATATTTGCCAAATGCCAGAATAATGAGAGAGAATGTTTTAAGGCATTTTTATTACTTTCTGCAAAGTCAAAAGTTTACATCCATTGCATTAGTATTTGTTAGCATTGCCCTTAAACTGTAGGACTTGAGTCAAACATGTTGAATCTCCTTCCACAAGGTTCTCACAATAGTTGGAAGGAATTTGGGCCCGTTCCGCCTGACAGAACTGGTGTAACTGAGCCATGTTTGTAGTTCACCTTGCTCACTTCGGCCTTTTCAGCTTTGCCCATACATTTTCAATAGGATTGAGATCATGGCTTTGTGATGGCCACTCCAAAACATTGACTTTGTTATCCTTAAGCCACTTTGTAACCAGTTTGGCAGTACGCTTCAGGACATTGTCCATTTGAAGGCCCATTTCCACCAAAGTTTAAAGTTCCTGGCTGATGTCTTGAGATGTTGCTTTAGTATTGCCACATAAGCTTCTTTCCTCATGATGCCATCTGTTTTGTGACGTGCACCAGTCCTTCCTGCAGCAAAACAACCCCACAACATGATGCTGCCACCCCCATATTTCACAGTTGGGATGGTGTTCTCAGGCTTCAAAGCTTCTCCTTTTTTCCTCCAAATGTAATAATGGTCATTATGGCCAGTTCAATTTGAGTTTTGTCAGACCTAAGGACATGTCTCCAAAAATTGAGGTCTTTGTTCCTGTGTACATTTGCAACCATTAGTCTGGCTTTTTTGTTTCTTTTGGAGTAATGGCTTCTTTCTGGCAGACTGATCTTTCACCCCATGCTGATGCAGTACTTGTTTCACTGTGGATAATGATACAATCTTACCAGCTTCCGCCAGCATCTTCACAAGAGCTTTTTCTTTTGTTCTTGGGTTTATATGCACATGTATGACCAAAGCACATTCATCACTGGTACACAGAACCCGTCTCCTTCCTGAGTGGTATGATGGCTGGACTATCCAGTAGTTTGTACAGTTGAATGCGGCACCTACCGGTATCCGGAAATTGCCCCTAAGGATGAACTAGACTTGTACACATCCACAATTCCATTCCTGAGATCTTGGCTGATTTCTTTTGACTTTCCCATGATGCTACACAAAGAAGCAGTGTGTTTCAGGGGAGCATTAATATACATCCACAGGTATGTCTCTAATTAACTCAGATGTTACCAATAAACCTATCAGAAGATTCCAAAGACATGACATCATCATATGGGCTGTCCCATATTGTTTAAAGGCATAGTGATCTTAGTGTATATAAACTTTTGACTTTGCAGAGAGTAATAAAATGCCTTAAAACATTCTCTCGCTCATTATTTTGGTATTTGGCAAATATAAATAATTTTGGTTTATAATTGACCTAAAATGGGAAAGGCTTATTCCGATTTCATTTCAGACAGTGAGAAAAACCTGCAGATGTGTATTTTTAGATACTGTATGTAAACGTGTGGCTTTAACTGTATAAGAGTGGTGAATTATGGTTATCGCGTCTGAAGACGCCAATCACATCAATGTATCATTATGTTGTGTAATGAGAATAATGTCCTGCATCTTTTGTAAATATTGTGTCATTTGAATTGCACTGTATTTTGATAATGTATAAGGTGTAATGTAATGTATAGTATTTATATTATGATGTTTAGTAAGGAAGGTGCTATACTACAAGGCCAGAAGTAGTTAAGTGTTGGGACTAGCCCCCCACCCTAGGAGGGGTCAACTGAGAGGGAAAGTGACTGTTCATTCTAGAAAGAGTCGATGAAGCCCTAGTGAGCGAACGTGACAGATTTGTAGTAATTCGGTTGTAAAAGTCTCATACAGTGGATGTTTTGTGGCAAAGAAGGAGAGGAGATGGAAGGCAAGATTGTGTGAACCTCCTGTGTGCCGGTACACAGGGTATGAACAGCGTTATAACTAGAAACTGATCCTTGAATGGAGTCGCTTCATACCATAAGAGCCAGCGGGCGAAACCCTAGCATCCAGGCCCCCTTCAACTGTCAAGAACTCTAGTGGCCAGGCTCTTTAACCACCAAGGTACCGGGTTAACCTCAACTGGAGTGTGAACGTAGTCAACCAACTGAGCGGTTTGCAGCTACTGTAGATATCTCCTCTCCTTTCGGCCATCTTCGTCCTCCTTCTTCTGAAGCCAGAGTGCATGACGCGTCCTACATCATCCACACTCGCTGGCATTGAGGTCCCGCACAGCACGGCGAGTGTGTATGATGTAGAATACGTCATTCAAACAGGCTTCAGAAGGTGGCCGAAGATGGCCAAAAGAGGGGGCTCCGGGACCAAAGAACGAGACGCCCATATGACCCAACTCCACTGCAGCGACTGTTTTAGATAAGTATTATAAAATGCTTTTTACGTTCTACACAGTGGCCTGGGCTCTTATATACAGCATGTTAGAATGCCGTATATAAGAGCCTGGTGGTGGCGGCCACAGCGCAGAGGTCCCAAATCTGCTGACAGGTTCCCTTTAACATCGGAGTGTATGGAACCTGGATCCATTATCTGATTGCTTTTTATCTTCCATTCCGGATCGTGTACAAATGAAAGAAAAACAGATCTTGCAAAAATTTTATTTTTTCCAATCGAACAAAAAGTTGTGTTTGCTCAGCTTTTTTGCTAACAAATTGCAGTTAGAGTTGCTTTAATGGATACTTACTGGACATGTGAACAGAGCCTTAGCCTAACTATCACACAATGAGTGGCTCTAAACTCGCCGAGTGTCATGTCTGCATCTGACACTGTTCATTCACACTGTAGAATGACACTCCACACTATGCCTTCTCTGGTGATTCTAATTTGCATAGACAGACTCGGGCGTCGACCAGCTATGTGCTCATTAGTGATCAGGCTTGGAGGAGCTAATCTCTGCTAGCCTGCTGATCACCTCTTGGATCACATGTTGTGGGACACCTATCACAGTTACTCCCCGCCTTTTTAAGGTGGTGGAGCCTGTTTTCCCATGCCGACTTTAGCTTTTGCTAAACCAGTTTGTGTGCTGTTGTGTTCCAGTTGCTGATGATTTATTGCATGCTGCTTGGTGTGCTTTGGAAATCCTCTTGTCGTCTAGTTATTTCCTCCCTGCTCTTTACTTCCTCCTTATGACATATTGTGTTATATCTCCCTGTGTGCTAGCTGTGTGATAGTTTTTGGTTTCCCCATTTGTTTATACCTGCAGATTTAACCACTCCTTTCCTGGTCCTCGCCTGGGGTGGGGGAGTGGGGGTATAAGATCAGGGCAAGGAAGGTGGCCCAGGCATCTTCACCATTAGAAGTATCTCTGGCATTAGGGACAGTGCCTGAGGGCCAGTCTAGGAACCACAGTCCCCTGTTACCCCTTCACACCCCGTGTCACTAAAACACTAAAACTGAACTTTTGGAGAAAATCAAGGTTCCAGCACATGTTTGACATGAACATATACTTACTGCTCTGGTCAGATTTGGCCTATTGAGCGGGCTGACATTATTGAGTGAGGCAGCAGCTCTTTGTCTTGTTATTGGACCAAGGGCATTGTTCCTGATCGCACCAGGATACCTTTGCTGTTTGAAGCTTGGTCTAGCTCTGCCAAGTCCTGCATAACAAAATAACATCTTATTAAAATTATTCCTAAAATATGAAATTACTAACTAAAATGTCATAATTCTGACCGTACCTTGCTGATTTCTTGGTGGATTCCTGAAAAATCTCTTGTTTTGGAAATTGCCTCTTCTTATTCTGTTATTCTGGCTTGTCTGAGTCAAGGTGGACTGAGTGTCGGATTCTTCTCTTTGAAGTTTTATTATGTCATCTAAAAAGAAAATAGAGTGTAAAAGTCAGCAAAACCGACACTTCTGAGAAATATCCATTGTACATGATGAAAGATGATACAGCACAATAAAGGTCAGGACTGTACCCTGCTTGTGCGGACGCAGCTAGCCAATCCTATACCGGATCCTGCACGACACAGACGTAGGGGTGACCCCTAGGGTCAAAATTTACAAAGGGGCTTCTGTATACCACTGCTACTAGGGGAGTGTCTAAATCCCAGTGGCCAAAGGGACCTCTGCTGATGTCACGCCCATGTGAACAGAAAGGGGCGGGGCCTTCACTACATCACTCATACCAAGAAGATGCATTTTTCTTCTAAGTCCACGTTGGCATAGAGTTGATTATATTAGAAGCGGGAGTCTGGGGGTAAGACCCCCAGATGAGGTGGGTGCAGGGGGGGGGGCGAAGCTCCCCCTTGCATGAGTATAGAGAACGGAAGGAAACATCGCCACGCCCACCAAACAAGCCGTCACGCCCACTAACGAAGCCGGCCACGCCCACAAGTCCTTCTACCCACTGGGATTTAGCCATAACCCTGCTACTGGGGGACTCTGCTCTCTCTACTTCCTGTCTCACCCTTTTATAGATCCTGCTCTCCTCCTCTTCCTTAACTCTTTCTCTGCTCACCTAGGTGCCAGGACTGTTGTGCTACCACACTGCCACCTGGTGGGCATTAACATAACATACCATACAACATATACATTGCACAGCAATATACATAACCTTGAATGTGCCGGCTAATTCTGCAGGGGTGGGCAAAGCCTTGACCCCCCCCCACAACTCCAGCTCTATTCACTACCTAGCACCGCCTCTTCCTTCTGTTTAACTGACAGCCTCTATTCTGTGTGACTTCACACAAAGAAGCTATCAGTCAAGCATCAAGAGGCAGCGCTGGGCTGGGAATAGAGCTGGAGTGACAGAGGCTTCAGATCTACCGCCCAACAAGTGCTTCTGTGTATGGAAGAGATGGCCGACAATGGATGGCTCTCGGTCAAATGATCAGTCAATGCATCATTTTGCCAACAGATATCTAATGTGTATGGCAACACACCAGTCACAAATCCAGCTCCGCTTCACCAATCATCACTGATCCAGTGTCTCTTCAACATTCATCACTAATCCAGCTCTGCTTCTGTGACGCCCTGGACAAGCCAGGGGTCACAGGTAATGACATCACCACACCCTACACCCCGGTTAGGTACATCAAAGCTAAACCAGAAATCCTTGTTGCCTTCCCCAGGGGCTGATGTCCACACCAGGGGGTGGAGCCAGGCGGTTGGTCTCCACCCACCAAGGAGTTCACAGTCCTGGAGGAGGGAAAACACAGGCAGTTAGAGAGAGTTTAGCTCAGGCAGAGCTTGAGTGTAGAGGAGTTAGTTGAAGTTGAGTTGGAGAGGTGGAAGTGAAAGGAGGAAAGTGACAGCTTAAGAGCCTGAGAGCGTCCGGGTGTGTGCCCCGGACGGGCCAGCAAAGTTAGCAGACGGCGGTGACCGTCTGCAGGAGTGGCCTATCGGAGGTGCCGTGAGGACCGTGGTCGGGTGGTGACCCGGCGGTACCGGACCGGTACACAAGGAGAAGCCAGCACCATTGGCAGGGGCCTTTCGGATCCCGGCAAGGCTAGGAGTCGCCATAAATTTGCCAAATCCGTCAGTGAAGGGGACCTCCGGGTTTCAAAACAACTAAGTCCCGATTGAAGGCAACAGTCCAACCGTATGAGAGAGACACCGCCACCGCCAAGGCACCAGTTTTTCAGGGCCAGCGCCTGCGGGCAAAGAGGGGCTCCTCCAGCCCATATCCAAGTCGAGGAGCGGGTTTCCGGTGGGAACCCATCACTACCAACATTACACAAGGTGCAGGGAAAGAGACAGTCACCGTTAACTACCGGGGAAAAGCAACAGCAGCCGTCTGTGGGAACCGTCTTTCCAGCCGTGTGTTTTACCGAGAACTGTGTCACCGTCTCAGGCTGAGTGAGTACCACCGTGCCATGAGGCACAGCGCTGCCCCCCGCGACCCTGCACCTCACCAGGCCCCACACCTGCCTGCCATCCCTCATCCTCCACCCCATCACTGGGCCCCAGGACAACCAACCCCTACCCACGGAGGGAAGAACTAACAACTCTGCTGCTCCCTGTCACCGCTCCCGGGATCCCCATACAGAGCAGCGGTGGTGTTACCAAAAATCACCACAACCGTGGGTGGCGTCACGGACAATAAATCCCCAAAACCAAACCCCTTTTCACTCACGGGCGAGGAGCGCCGCTCGAGTCCCCGGGATCCGGCCCATCGCTCGAGCCACCGAGCAGCAGCGGCCGCAGCAACAGCGGCAGCCGGACCCGAGCAGTGGGAGAGCGCAGTGTCCCCTCCTCCGCCCGCGACAACTTGGCGTCACAAACAGGATCTTACCGCTCTGCCGTTGGGTAGAGGTGCGCCTTGTTACCGCCGGAGGTGTCCGGCCAGAAAATTTCAGAAGCCGACATCTTTGGCGCGAAAAGTTCCCGCTCAAGCGTCTCCTCGAGTAGTGGAGGCGTGGAGGCCAAAACCCCGCCCCGATAGAGGAGGAGCCGGAAAGAGGCTAAGGGGGACGAAATGGCGGCTGGCCGCATGTAGCTCGCGGCTGTACAGATAGGGACGCCAGAACCCCACGATCCGCTGACCCTTGCAAAGAATGTCTGCTCCACCTAGCTATGCGGAGGCTACCGAGCCGGTGCCCGGGACAGCGGCATGGCTGAGGGCCCGAACGGCAGGGATCTGCCAACACTACCGGAGCCAGATCTGTAGGCTGATGGAGCAGTGGACCGCGGAGGTGGAGGAGGTAGCTGCAGTCGCACGGGTGTATGGAATGGAGGCCATGATGGAAGAGCTGGTGAGTGACCCACGCCGCTGTGTCCGCGAGGGACCGGTCGTTGCAGCTGAGGGACCCGGTCTGCCCCTGGCCCTCATGCCGCCTCCGTCCTCCTTGCCCGTGCACCGCGCTACGTCTGGCCCGTCGGGCGTACACCCCTTCGTAACGGTGGCCGAGAGAGTGGCGAGCCTGGAAGCTGCGGCAGCTGGCGGCAACCCGCCTGGCGCAGGGACGGACGATAGTGATTCCGGGCCTGACACCGAGCCCGTTTCGGAAGATGAAGGAGTCGTCGCCCTGCATGACATGGAGGCCACTTACATCCCCCGGAGTGGAAATAACGAGTATCGGGCGGCCCTTCCTCGCCGCGCCTGCTATGCGCTGGAGGGGCTGGTGCCCGTATTCTTCCACCCAGAGCCGGGTGGGGAGGACGAAGGTGCACCATAAGGGCAGCGGAATGCCGTTGTCACCGTCCCCGTTGGGACCATATGTGTGTTTTAAAGTTTTAAAAGTTTTTGAAGAATGAAAATGAGTGATCAACCGAAGTTCACCTGATTGTCTACTACCGCTGATTGAACCGGTCGTTGCCGACACCGTTGTCCCCGTGGGAACCGTTTAAAGTTGCGTAAGGAACTCCTTACGGACAAGCCCGTGAACTTGCAGGGCAACCACAAACTTGTGGGATGTAAATAAAAAATGTTGTTGCAGCTTCCACCGTTGCCACCTCCGGAGAGGCAGATTGGAGGGAGGGCCCACAGTGGAGCAGGCTGGGGCCCAGCCACCACCGTAACCGGTGGCTACCCTCTGGGGGTTCCAGGGGCTCCCCATGGACGTGGGTCCACTGGAAAGGACAGATCCCGCTCGGGTAACTTGGTGCAGGACTGGGGTCAAGGGGTGCTGCCTGTTCTCTTAGGGGCAGCATCAGGGCAGGTTGCTTGGGTGGGAGAGAGCGATAGCCGTAACCGTTTGAAACTGTTACCGTAACGTTTAAGAAAAGTGCCTCCCGTTGTGGGATGAAGTTAGTATAATTGTATGTGTTACCGTTTTTCTTATCTTTCTACAGAAAAATAAAACCGGTGTTGGACGGGCAGCCCGCGGACGGTCTGCATTTTGCTAAGGGGGAATGTGATGCCCTGGACAAGCCAGGGGTCACATGTAATGACATCACCACACCCTACACCCCAGTTAGGTACATCAAAGCTAAACCAGAAATCCTTGTTGCCTTCCCCAGGGGCTGATGTCCACACCAGGGGGTGGAGCCAGGCGGTTGGTCTCCACCCACCAAGGAGTTCACAGTCCTGGAGGAGGGAAAACACAGCCAGTTAGAGAGAGTTTAGCTCAGGCAGAGCTTGAGTGCAGAGGAGTTAGTTGAAGTTGAGTTGGAGAGGTGGAAGTAAAAGGAGGAAAGTGACAGCTTAAGAGCCTGAGAGCGTCCGGGTGTGTGCCCCGGACGGGCCAGCAAGGTTAGCAGACGGCGGTGACCGTCTGCAGGAGTGGCCTATCGGAGGTGCCGTGAGGACCGTGGATGGGTGGTGACCCGGCGGTACCGGACCGGTACACAAGGAGAAGCCAGCACCATTGGCAGGGGCCTTTCGGATCCCGGCAAGGCTAGGAGTCGCCGTAAATTTGCCAAATCCGTCAGTGAAGGGGACCTCCGGGTTTCCAAACAACTAAGTCCCGATTGAAGGCAACAGTCCAACCGTACGAGAGAGACACTGACACCGCCAAGGCACCAGTTTCTCAGGGCCAGCGCCTGCGGGCAAAGAGGGGCTCCTCCGGCCCATATCCAAGTCGGGGAGCGGGTTACCGGTGGGAACCCATCGCTACCATCATTACACAAAGTACAGGGAAAGAGACAGTCACCGTTAACTACCGGGGAAAAGCAACAGCAGCCGTCCGTGGGAACCGTCTTTCCAGCCGTGTGTTTTACCGAGAACTGTGTCACCGTCTCAGGCTGAGTGAGTACCACCGTGCCGTGAGGCACAGCGCTGCCCCCCGCGACCCTGCACTTCACCAGGCCCCACACCTGCCTGCCATCCCTCATCCTCCACCCCATCACTGGGCCCCAGGACAACCAACCCCTACCCACGGAGGGAAGAACTAACAACTCTGCTGCTCCCTCTCACCGCTCCCGGGATCCCCATACAGAGCAGCGGTGGTGTTACCAAAAATCACCACAACCGTGGGTGGCGTCACGGACAATAAATCCCCAAAACCAAACCCCTTTACACTCACGGGCGAGGAGCGCCGCTCGAGTCCCCGGGATCCGGCCCATCGCTTGAGCCACCGAGCAGCAGCGTCCGCAGCGGCAGCCGGACCCGAGCAGTGGGAGAGCGCAGCGTCCCCTCCTCCACCCGCGACACTTCATCATTCATCACTGATCCAGCTTTGCTTCATCACTAATCCAGCTCTGCTTCCTCACTCATCACTGATCCAGCTCTGCTTCATCACTCATCACTAATCCAGCTCTGCTTCATCACTTATCACTAATCCAGCTCTGCTTCATCACTCATTACTAATCCAGCTCTGCATCATCATTCATCACTGATCCAGCTCTGCTTCATCACTCAAAGATCCAGCTCTGCTTCATCATTCATCACTGATCCTGCTCTGCTTCATCACTCATCACTGATCCAGCTCTGCTTCATCACTCATCACTGATCCAGCTCTGCTTCATCATTCATCACTGATCCTGCTTTTCTTCATCACTCATCACTGATCTAGCTCTGCTTCATCATTCATCACTGATCCAGCTCTGCTTCATCATTCATCACTGATCCTGCTCTGCTTCATTACTCATCACTGATCCAGCTCTGCTTCAGCATTCATCACTGATCCAGCTCTGCTTCATCATTCATCACTGATCCAGCTCTGTTTCATCATTCATCACTGATCCAGCTCTGTTTCATCATTCATCACTGATCCAGCTCTGCTTCATCATTCATCACTGATCCTGCTCTGCTTCATCATTCATCACTGATCCAGCTGTGCTTCATTACTCATCACTGATCCAGCTCTGCTTCATCATTCATCACTGATCCAGCTCTGCTTCATCATTCATCACTGATCCAGCTCTGTTTCATCATTCATCACTGATCCAGCTCTGTTTCATCATTCATCACTGATCCAGCTCTGCTTCATCACTCATCACTGATCCAGCTCTGCTTCATCATTCATCACTGATCCTGCTCTGCTTCATCATTCATCACTGATCCTGCTCTGCTTCATTACTCATCACTGATCCAGCTCTGCTTCATCATTCATCACTGATCCAACTCTGTTTCATCATTCATCACTGATCCAGCTCTGCTTCATCACTCATCACTGATCCAGCTCTGCTTCATCACTCATCACTGATCCAGCTCTGCTTCATCACTCATCACTGATCCAGCTCTGCTTCTGTCGCGGGCGGAGGAGGGGACGCTGCGCTCTCCCACTGCTCGGGTCCGGCTACTGCATCGGCTGCGGCTGCTCGGTGGTGGCTCGAGTGGTGGGCTGGATCCCGGGGACTCGAGCGGCACTCCTCGCCCGTGAGTGAAAAGGGTGTTTGATTGTGGGGATTGGATATTGTCCGTGACGCCACCCACGGTTGTGGTGATATTGGTGACACCACCGCTGCTCTGGACGGGGATCCCGGGAGTGATGACAGGGAGCAGCCTGGATGTTGGTTCTCCCCTCCGTGGGTAGGGGGTTGGTTGTCCCGGGGCCCAGTGATGGGGTAGGGATAGATGACAGGCGGGTTACAGGGCCTGGTGAGGTGCAGGGTCGCGGGGGCAGCGCTGTGCCGCACGGCACGGTGGTACTCACTCAGCCAATGATGAGGACACAGTTCTCGGTAAAACACACGGCTGGATGGACGGGTCCCACAGATGGCTGCGGTGTTGTTTCTCCCGGCAGGTTGATGGTGACTGCCTTTCCCTGCACCTGTGTACTGTAAACGGTTCCAATGGGTTGGAACCCATTGGAAATGGGTTCCAACCCATTGGAAATGGGCTGGAGGAGCCCCTTTTGCCCGCAGGCTCTGGCCCTGGGAACTTTAACCTTGGCGGTGACTGTGTTTCCCTCTCTCGGTTGGACGGTTGCCTTCTGTTGGGACTTGGCCGCTGGGAAACCCAGGAGGTTCCCTTCGCTAACGAATTTGGCAAATTCACGGTGACTCCTAGCCTTTCCGGGGTCCGTAAGCCCCTGCTAGATGGT
The DNA here is from genome assembly GCF_048569485.1 of Anomaloglossus baeobatrachus. Taxonomy (NCBI): domain Eukaryota; kingdom Metazoa; phylum Chordata; class Amphibia; order Anura; family Aromobatidae; genus Anomaloglossus; species Anomaloglossus baeobatrachus. The sequence goes on along the minus strand of NC_134361.1, from coordinate 53,222,162 downwards.
GCTGGCTTCTCTTTGCGTACCGGTCCGGTACAGCCGGGCATTAAGGAATAACGTTTGGAACTCCATTCTATGTCTGAACTGGGTGCAAAAAACCTAAAAAAACATCACTATGGGGAGATAAGGTATGCACACCAGTGACTATGGAAGGGGAATACATGGAATAGCAGAAACTGCTGTGTGAATACTGACATGAAAAATTCAATAGCTATTTGTAAGAATGAAATGTGAAAAATGGAACCTGCATTACTGCCATGAATATATGAATAAAGAGAAATTTAGCTACTGAATTGATCAATGCAATAGAGCCCCAACACTACGCCAAAGTATTTCTCTACGTTGGGGTCCCTAGCTTGTGTGTGTCCTCTCATGCAGTTAAAAAACTTACCGTGTATGGGAGGCTGAGACCCAGGCTATATATACGATGTGGATTGGCAATAGGTGTGTATGGGGAGGGTTCACAAACGAAAAACTACTAACATTAAGGAATAACGTTTGGAACTCCATTCTATGTCTGAACTGGGTGCAAAAAACCTAAAAAAACATCACTATGGGGAGATAAGGTATGCACACCAGTGACTATGGAAGGGGAATACATGGAATAGCAGAAACTGCTGTGTGAATACTGACATGAAAAATTCAATAGCTATTTGTAAGAATGAAATGTGAAAAATGGAACCTGCATTACTGCCATGAATATATGAATAAAGAGAAATTTAGCTACTGAATTGATCAATGCAATAGAGCCCCAACACTACGCCAAAGTATTTCTCTACGTTGGGGTCCCTAGCTTGTGTGTGTCCTCTCATGCAGTTAAAAAACTTACCGTGTATGGGAGGCTGAGACCCAGGCTATATACACGATGTGGATTGGCAATAGGTGTGTATGGGGAGGGTTCACAATACACACCTATTGCCAATCCACATCGTATATATAGCCTGGGTCTCAGCCTCCCATACACGGTAAGTTTTTTAACTGCATGAGAGGACACACACAAGCTAGGGACCCCAACGTAGAGAAATACTTTGGCGTAGTGTTGGGGCTCTTCTGCATTGATCAATTCAGTAGCTAAATTTCTCTTTATTCATATATTCATGGCAGTAATGCAGGTTCCATTTTTCACATTTCATTCTTACAAATAGCTATTGAATTTTTCATGTCAGTATTCACACAGCAGTTTCTGCTATTCCATGTATTCCCCTTCCATAGTCACTGGTGTGCATACCTTATCTCCCCATAGTGATGTTTTTTTAGGTTTTTTGCACCCAGTTCAGACATAGAATGGAGTTCCAAACGTTATTCCTTAATGTTAGTAGTTTTTCGTTTGTGAACCCTCCCCATACACACCTATTGCCAATCCACATCGTATATATGGCCTGGGTCTCAGCTTCCCATACACGGTAAGTTTTTTAACTGCATGAGAGGACACACACAAGCTAGGGACCCCAACGTAGAGAAATACTTTGGCGTAGTGTTGGGGCTCTATTGCATTGATCAATTCAGTAGCTAAATTTCTCTTTATTCATATATTCATGGCAGTAATGCAGGTTCCATTTTTCACATTTCATTCTTACAAATAGCTATTGAATTTTTCATGTCAGTATTCACACAGCAGTTTCTGCTATTCCATGTATTCCCCTTCCATAGTCACTGGTGTGCATACCTTATCTCCCCATAGTGATTTTTTTAGGTTTTTTGCACCCAGTTCAGACATAGAATGGAGTTCCAAACGTTATTCCTTAATGTTAGTAGTTTTTCGTTTGTGAACCCTCCCCATACACACCTATTGCCAATCCACATCGTATATATAGCCTGGGTCTCAGCCTCCCATACACGGTAAGTTTTTTAACTGCATGAGAGGACACACACAAGCTAGGGACCCCAACGTAGAGAAATACTTTGGCGTAGTGTTGGGGCTCTATTGCATTGATCAATTCAGTAGCTAAATTTCTCTTTATTCATATATTCATGGCAGTAATGCAGGTTCCATTTTTCACATTTCATTCTTACAAATAGCTATTGAATTTTTCATGTCAGTATTCACACAGCAGTTTCTGCTATTCCATGTATTCCCCTTCCATAGTCACTGGTGTGCATACCTTATCTCCCCACGGTACCGCCGGGCCACCGCCCGTCCACGGTCCTTACGGCTAGCTCCAATAGGCCTCTCCTGCAGACGGTCACCACCGTCTGCCAACCTTGCTGATCCGTCCGGGCCACACACCCGGACCAACTTCAGTCTGCTCTACTACCACTTTCCTTCCTCTCACTTTCCACTCTCAAACTGATCTGTCTGCTTTTCCCACCTCCAGGACTGTGAACTCCTCGGTGGGCGGGGCCAACCGCCTGGCCCACACCCTGGTGTGAACATCAGCCCCTGGAGGGAGGCAACAAGGGTTTTGTCTGACTTAGGTGTGCCTGACCGGGAGTGTGGGGTGTGTTGGTGTTGTTCTCTGTAGCCCCTGGCTTGTCCAGGGCGCCACACTTCATCACTCATCACTGATCCAGCTCTGCTTCATCACTCACCACTGTTCCATCCTGTTATATACTGCAGCCCTCTCCTCCCTCCTGCTGCTGAATCCCCACCTTTCTGCTGTAGAACTGCTCTCTCGAATCCAGGACTTTAGAATCCACCTAACCCGCAGGAAGCCACTAACTTGTCTGTCTCTTTCACTTCAATGTAGGACGGAGTCAGGTGGAAACTCGGGGCCCCTCTAATTTTTGGCTTAATGGCCTCCATTAACCCTGCTCTGCCCTGCTAAGTCATTCACTAGGTTTACCCTTACAAATCTAAATAAAATCAATGTAAATGTGATAAATCTGAATGGAATATAGCTTCTTGCTTGTTACATTCACGTTTTTCATGATTCTTCATTCACTTTCGCTGATGAAGAATATATTCCACTGCTAGGAATAAGGATCTGTACACAGTAAGCTGATGGAACACTTTGATCTTCGCTGTCATTCTTAATAATATGGAGGGAGAGCTGGTTCTTGAAGCCATTGAATGCATAATAGACACATGTCCTTGTTATTTCTTCCATCATGGAGACAGCAGCGCAATTATCTGTGCAAGATGACAGGATTCTCCTTAAAATGTCCAGCATCTGAAAGTGGAGGAAGATTTTCCTTTTGGTAACTGCTCCTGTCTGACGATCCGGGTGCCATGTTGAGTGGACGGGCACAGCTGAGGCTTCACACAAGTGTCTGTTCTGTGTCATCTTTAGGATCTTGGCCCAAATGACACTAAACCCTCTATATCAGAAGAAAGGTTACGGGTTACACAATGTGCTGCTCTGCGGCAGGGTGGGATGTGTTACTGAACTCAGCGCCAGCCATCCACATGGTATAAAAATAACGTGATTCATCAGACTATACTACATTCCTCCAATTCTGGTATGATGCAGCTCAGAAGTTTAGATGCTCAGTAGTGGACAGGGGTAAGAATGTGCTCTTTGACCTGTCTGTGACTACATAGCCCCATCTGCAGCAAGACGTCATCATGCTGTGTGCGCTGACACCATAGCTGGTATGACTTATTTTTAGCAATTTGTCCTACTAACTAGCTTCTCCAAGATCTGCTGATTTAGAGATGTTCTGACCCAGTTGTCTAGTATTCACAATTTGGTCATTACCATAGTCACTCACATGTTTGCACTTGCTAATTTTTCTGCTTCCATCATATCAATTGAGAAAGAGAGAAAGAAAGAAGGAAAGACGAGAAAGGGAGAAAGAAAGAAGGAAAGACTAGAAAGGGACAAAGAAAGACAAGAAAGGTCAAAGAAAGAAAGACGAGAAAGGGACAAAGAAAGACGAGAAAGGGACAAAGAAAGAAAGGCGAGAAAGATGAGAAAGGGACAAAGTAAGAAAGAAAGATGAGAAAGGGACAAAGAAAAAAAGACGAGAAAGGGACAAAGAAAGAAAGACAAGAAAGGGACAAAGAAAGAAAGACGAGAAAGAAACAAAGAAAGAAAGAAGAGAAAGGGACAAAGAAAGAAAGACGAGAAAGGGACAAAGAAAGACGAGAAAGAGACAAAGAAAGAAAGACGAGAAAGGGACAAAGAAAGAAAGACGAGAAAGGGACAAAGAAAGAAAGACGAAAAAGGGACAAAGAAAGACAAGAAAGAAACAAAGAAAGAAAGACGAGAAAGGGACAACGAAAGAAAGATGGTAAAGGTACAAAGTAAGAAAGAAAGACGAGAAAGGGACAAAGAAAGAAAGGGACAAAGAAAAAAATTCGAGACAGGGACAAAAAGAAAGATGAGAAAGGGACAAAAAGAAAGACGAGAAAGGGACAAAGCAAGAAGGAAGAGAAAGGGAGAAGGAAGAGGAAGGGTGAAGGAAGAGGAGGTGTGAAGGAAATAAAGAAAAAGAGAAAGAAAGATAGAAAAAATAAAGGAAAAGAATAAGAGAAAAAAAGAAAAAGAATGAAAGAAAAAGAGAGAAAGAAAGAATGATAGAATAGAGAAGAGAGGGAAGAAAGAAAGAAAAAGAGAAAAGAAGAAAAGAAAAATGAGAACAACAAAAGAAATAAAGACAAGGGTAAAGAAAAGGATAGAGTAGAGAAGGGAGGGAAGAAAAAGATAGAAAAAGAAAGAGAAATAAACAATAAATAAAGAATAGAAAGAGAGAAAAACGTATAATGCTTTTAGTGTTATTTTGTGGTTCTACAAGAGATGACTTCTCTACTGCAGAGAATTAATAGCGTGTCTGTTCTTAAAGTCTCCGGAGGTTCCACGTATGACTTTGCACAATAGAAAAGAGACTTTCATTATATTTATATATTTATGTTTAATAGGTTAGAAATACGCCTTAGGTTTACAAACTGTGGAGCGATGTTTTCTCCTGAATAAGAATATTACCCCGCGTGTGTTTAGTCCGTCTACAGATGAATGGTCCTGTGACTACTGAGGTCTGGACCATTACTGTGACTATTCTACACTGTGGTTATTTTCTTCTTATTCCACAGACTCTGCCCTGATTCCCTTTGTAAATATATATTCTCCCCTCTCCACCTTGCTCTGCATTCTTAGAAATTGAAATTGTGCCTCAAGGGTGAGCGTAGCCTGATACGGAGCACAAAAGATTAGTGACTTGATGCGGTCAGATCGTCTGAGCAAGAGGTAATGTTAAATGACAGCAGAAGCAATGCCGAGTACCCAATGTTCACCCGTGATGCCCTGAAAAGAGGGGAGAAATTGTATATCCAGACGTCTGCATTTTATCAGCTATGGGAGTACAGTAGGATCTGTAATCTGGGCTATCATACTGTACTGTCGCGTCAAAGGGATAAGTAGAAATACTTACCAGTCTGGATTTTCTATTAGCTCCATATTTTTTCAGTCTGCATTCTTCAATTTTTCAAAAATGTGTGTAGTTCTATGAAATATCTTGACATATAGTCATATGCATGAAGCCTTAAATAAGAACTCCCATTGATAATATGTTTTTTCATTAAATCTGTGTATATACAGTACAGACCAAAAGTTTGGACTCATCTCTAGATCAACTGCTAAGAGGAGACTTTGTGCAGCAGCCTTCATGGTAAAATAGCTGCTAGGAAACCTCTGCTAAGGACAGGCAACAAGCAGAAGAGACTTGTTTGGGCTAAAGAACACGAGGAATGGACATTAGACCAGTGGAAATCTGTGCTTTGGTCTGAAGAGTCCAAATTTGAGATCTTTGGATCCAACCACAGTATCTTTGTAGCAAAGGTGAACGGATGGACTCTACATGGCTGGTTCCCACCGTGAAGCATGGAGGAGGAGGTTTGATGGTGTGGGGGTGCATTGCTGGTGACACTGTTGGGGATTTATTCATAATTGAAGGCATACAGAACCAGCATGGCTACCACAGCATCTTGCAGCGGGGTGCTATTTCATCCAGTTTGTGTTTAGTTGGGTCATCATTTATTTTTCAACAGGACAATGACCCCAAACACACCTCCAGGCTGTGTAAGGGCTATTTGACTAAGAAGGAGAGTGATGGGGTGCTACGCCAGATGACCTGGTCTCCACAGTCACCAGACCTGAACCCAATCGAGATGGTTTGGGGTGAGCTGGACCGCAGAGTGAAGGCAAAAGGGCCAACAAGTGCTAAGCATCTCTGGGAACTCCTTCAAGACTGTTGGAAAACCATGACACCTCTTGAAGCTCAACAAAAGAATGCCAAGAGTGTGCAAAGCCATAATCAAAGCAAAAGGTGGCTACTTTGAAGAACCTAGAATATTAGACATATTTTCAGTTGTTTCACACTTTTTTAAGTATTTCATTTCCCATGTTTTAATTCATAGTTTTGATGCATTCAATGTGAATCTACAATTTTTAGAGTCCTGAAAATAAAGAAAACTCGTTGAATGAGGAGGTGTGTCCATACTTTTGGTCTGTACTATATATGCATGTAATGTAGTCATTATATAGAGGTTTTTACAAACATCACTGACTGTCATGACGGCATTGGGATCTGTTCAGACTACATATTCTCCAGCCTAATAACTTCTCTGATGTCTGTGATCAGTGCAGGCAGACTCGGGCGTCGACCAGCAGATGGGTAATTCATAGGCAGGCTAGCAAGAGTTAATTACTGCTGGTCTACTTGTGAGTCTCCTTTAATCCCATATTGGCGAAGCTCTCCTCCGATATATGCTGGCTAGATCCTTCCACCTATGCCAGCTGTAGGTTTGGTGAGGTGTTGTGATCCAGACTAACTGGTGGTTGTAATACTTGCGGAGTTAAGTCTTGTTGTCTTTTTGTTGCTGCCTTCCTGCTCTTGCTTTTCTCCTTAGTTTCTCACTGTGTTTTCCTGCAAGTTTCCAGAGTGTCAGAATTTTGGTTTCCCCTATCTGTCTTTACTGTGTTTCCATCCCACTCCTGACCTTTCCTTCCCTGGTGGGAATCAGATTAGTTCTGGACAGGAGCATAGCCAGGAGCGTAAATCAGGAATCTCCCCCATTTGTTGGATTAGTTCATTGCACTGTGGTATGGAAAGAACAAGTCCCCTAGACCGGATTTTCAGATATCAATGTGTAACAGCTGCCACTAATTCCATAATTAGCAATTATTGGATTTCTACTCAAGGCCATTATATAATCCCACAGAAATAAAATTCATTCATCTACGCTTGTTTTTCTGGGCTCTGTGGACAGGGAGACCAAGCTGTTTTATTTTTCCAGGATAACTTATCCAAACATCAAGTACAGCTAATGTTTTTATGAATATTATGAGAGACATACATCTATGGCCCCAAAAACCTGACATTAATATATTAGTAGCATTTACCTTGAGCTTCCAGTTCGAACCCCCTGGAAAATGGCGTTCATACGTATGCGCTGACGGAGCCACTGACTATAATGATGCAGATGGAGTCACCTTGTGCTCTGTTGTGCATCATTTTCGGGCATTTTTCCAGAGCCCAGTCGAGCGCCAATATTTTCATTATGAGTACCGAGCATGTCACAAGTGTATCACGGCCTGATGAGGATTTTGAATCAAAAGGTCACAGCGTATAGTACATTGCAGATCCGCATTACTGTCCGCACGTCGTTTACCCATTTGGAGCTAATTACATGCGGTACTGAAGGGGTTACGGTTCATTAGATATAATTAGATATAATCTCTGTTGCAGCCATTCTCTACTGCTATAAGTATCCTCTCCTCACTCCTCCCTATGCCGGCTATAGCTCATACCTATGCTGTCCACTTTGAAGGAGCTAGTCACGGCAGAAAGCTGAGGTGTTGCATCTATTGCAGCTAAGACGTTCCTGCTGGAAAAGCTGGAAAGTATTATTTGTGGTATCTTTCCCACCTGTTTGTCTTACCTTCTTCGTGTTGTCTTATTGCAGTGGCGAGACTAGCGTTTTGCCGGCCTCCACTTGTCAGAGCGAGTTCAGGGCCAGCAGGGGCCTAAGCTTGTGATGGTATACAGGGTGGAAGGACCCATCTAGGGATGTTAGGGAGTGCAAAGATCAGCTTCAAGCGAGTGTTAAGTGGTGACCCTGCTCCCCTCTCCCCAGCACCAGGGCCTTACATTGTATTTTTACCCTGGTGTACCCTTTGTGTTGCGTTGGTCGCCAGTGGTCCTCTCATACTCAGTGTGACACCTAGTTGCATCATGACAGAGCACCCGACCCTGGTAGTGCTCGCTCATCACTAGTCTCAGCTACTCAATGCACATTCAGTTCGACCAAGCATTCATGTGTTTTAAACAGGGGAAGAGGAGAATGCCACTGCCAGACACACAGATGCTTTTCTTCACTTAAAACAAAAAGGATCAGGAGTCAAAATACCAGATTTCCCTAACACATCAGGTCGGCTGGTTCTGCTAAAACTAGCTTTCATCTAATGTACATGTGTCACGCTAGGTACGGGGAAGTACCAATCGATCGTCGAAAGGTGAGGGAAGGGGACCCCTGTGTATAGGGAAGGGGGAGCTGGTAACCCCTGACCAAACCTACTGCTGGTCCCTGGGGTCCCTCACCACCCTAGACAGGTTCCACACCTATGCACCGAGCCGGATACCTGACCCTGGGTATCCCTAGTGCTGGACCTTAAATAGGGAACAGGTGGGATGAGCTCTTGTCAACCCCACTAAACGATAAAGAAAGACACTGTCATGATCCAGGACCGGTATTTCACGCTCCAGAGTTTCCCAGACCCGGCCTGGTCATGTCAAGGGTTAACTCCCATCAGCCTCATTCAGGTTTCAGGAGACACTATATCTGGTCGGTGCACCATCATTCCAGTGCTGGTTATAGTTTTGCTCTGCAGCCTGTGACTGGCTCTGGTGAGATTTCCTGTTTGATCTGACTCCTTGTTACCGTGCCCTGACCTGTAGCCTCCCCCGTTTATCCATCTGTCCCAGTCCCTGACTTCCCGGCTACTGTCAGTTTCTGTCCTCCTGTCCTTCCTGTGTTTGTGTCTCCACACCCTTCAGCCTTGTCTTCTGTTCCCTGTGTCCTTTGTGTTGCCCTCTGCATACCTGATCTCCCGGCATCTGAATTCGGTCTTGTTTTTTTATCTGCTTTTGATCCTCTCTTTGCAGTGACTTGATTTTCCTGGCTAAACCCTGACTACTTGACTACTCTATTGCCCCCTGGTGGTTTGCCTGTGAACTGCCTGCTTAGTTACTCTGCTGTACTTCAGCCTTCTTTCTGTTACAGTGTTACATTGACTCTCCTTCACTACTCTGCTGCTACCTAGTTGGTAATACGCTGTACTACCTCTTACCAGCCCTTTGTACAGCGTGACAGACACAAGGAGGACATGCAGGGGAAAAAAAGCGTTAACTACTTATCCACAGATGACACAGGCAGGAGTTCAGCAAAGCTTCTGCAATGATACCACAGCTGAGTACAAGCCACCTGCTTGCAACCAGAGTTAGAATGAACTGAATAATATCACCAGCACCAGAACAGGGAAGATGGGAGTATTTAAGCACAAGGGGTATACTGATAATCAGCATCTGGGTAGAAGGCGAGCTCCTGCTGGGTCCAAAAGGGAGAGATGAATCCAGCAGGAAAGCTACCTATACCAATGAATACTAACAACAGGAACAATAGAAAGTCAGGGAGCATTTTGCGCAGCCAAAAGCTGTGACCTTCTATTGCCAGAAACCACATGACTGTCTGTCACCCATCACACACCCGTGACAGCATGAGGGCCTTTAGACTCTTCAATATACCACTCATATTATAAAATATTAGAGGATAATGCTGAGGTTTTGTGATTTCCTTCTGGATCTGTGATATTGGAATTCCGTTTCGATGAAGAATACATTTGCCTCTGACTTGCTGCTCATTTCTTTGCCATTACGACAGTTGACACATTGTAACGAGCGTAATATATTTTACAACCAAACACATGTACCGGTAAATAATATATCAAAGCGTCTCAGCTCTTTGAAGATGACTTAAATATATGCTGTAGTTACGGGGAGGCATTCTTAAACAGGAACAACACACATACAAAGTGTCCTGTTCAGGCTTGAAGGTATTTCATGCATTTGCTTTGATCAACATGAAAATATTGAAATAAAAAGCAAAATAAAGATTGTCTTTTTTTGACAAATCCTTCGCATATCACATCCTGGACAGATCTATAAATGCAGAACGCACACTGATCGCATTCACAAGAAATGTATGTACCAGTCCTTAAAGGGATATCTGGTACTGGAGGTCCAATTGCAGGGAATCCTAAAGCCCAAGATCGTGCGGCAGAAAACCTGAGTTTGGGGCTTTGCAGTAAATCAAGATTGTTCGTAAGTGAGAATGTCTGACCTTTGCCCCATTCATTGTCTATGGAACTTTCAGAAATAGTTGCTGGAAAATCCTATAGATGAAGTGTAGGCCAAGCATGCACACCTCTGCTTCATTCAGGATGGGGAATAACTTTATTTTTGGGTGATAATCGTTTAGTAAAATAAAAAAAAAATAAATAAATTATATATATATATATATATATATATATAGTATTATATATATACAGTACTGACCAAAAGTTTGGACACACCTCATTCAAAGCGTTTTCTTTATTTTCATGACTGAAAATTGTAGATTCACATTGGAGGCATCAAAACTATGAATTAAAACATGTGGAATTAAATACTTAACAAAAAATTGTGAAACAACTGAAAATATGTCTTATATTCTAGGTTCTTCAAAGTAGCCACCTTTTGCTTTGATTACTGCTTTGCACACTCTTGGCATTCTCTTGATGAGCTTCAAGAGGTAGTCACCGGAAATGGTTCTCACTTCACAGGTGTGCCCTGTCAGGTTTAATAAATGGGATTTCTTGCCTTATAAATGGGGACCATCAGTTGTGTTGTGCAGAAGTCTGGTGGATACACAGCTGATAGTCCTACTGAATAGACTGTTAGAATTTGTATTATGGCAAGAAAAAAGCAGCTAAGTAAAGAAAAACGAGTGGCCATCATTATTTTAAGAAATGAAGATCAGTCAGTCCGAAAAATTGGGAAAACTTTGAAAGTGTCCCCAAGTGCAGTGGCAAAAACCATCAAACGCTACAAAGAAACTGGCTCACATGAGGACCGTCCCAGGAAAGGAAGACCAAGAGTCACCTCTGCTGCGGAGGATAAGTTTATCCGAGTCACCAGCCTCAGAAATCGCAGGTTAACAGCAGCTCAGATTAGAGACCAGGTCAATGCCACACAGAGTTCTAGCAGCAGACACATCTCTAGAACAACTGTTAAGAGGAGACTTTGTGCAGCAGGCCTTCATGGTAAAATAGCTGCTAGGCAACCACTGCTAAAGACAGGAAACAAGCAGAAGAGACTTGTTTTGGCTAAAGAACACAAGGAATGGATATTAGACCAGTGGAAATCTGTGCTTTGGTCTGATGAATCCAAATTTGAGATCTTTGGATCCAGCCACTGTGTCTTTGTGCGATGCAGAAAAGGTGAACGGATGGACTCTACATGGCTGGTTCCCACCGTGAAGCATGGAGGAAGGGGTGTGATGGTGTGGGGGTGCTTTGCTGGTGACACTGTTGGGGATTTTTTCAAAATTGAAGACATACTGAACCAGCATGACTACCACAGCATCTTGCAGCGGCATGCTATTCTGTCCGGTTTGCGTTTAGTTGGACCATCATTTATTTTTCAACAGGACAATGACCCCAAACACACCTCCAGGCTGTGTAAGGGCTATTTGGCTAAGAAGAAGAGTGATGGGGTGCTACGCCAGATAACCTGACCTCCACAGTCACCAAACCTGAACCCAATCGAGCTGGTTTGGGGTGAGCTGGACCGCAGAGTGAAGGCAAAAGGGCCAACAAGTGCTAAGCATCTCTGGGAACTCCTTCAAGACTGTTAGAAAACCATTTCCGGTGACTACCTCTCGAAGCACATCAAGAGAATGCCAAGAGTGGGCAAAGCAGTAATCAAAGCAAAAGGTGGCTACTTTGAAGAACCTAGAATATAAGACATATTTTCAGTTGTTTCACAATTTTTTGTTAAGTATTTCATTCCACACGTGTTAATTTATAGTTTTGTTGCCTTCAATGTGAATCTACAATTTTCAGAGTCATGAAAATAAAGAAAACTCTTTGAATGAGGTATGTCCAAACTTTTGGTCAGTACTTTATAAATACATATATACTTTATAAATACATATATATATATGTCTCCACAGGTGTCCATATCCTTTAAGTAAAATATAAATATCATGTTTGTAGGATCCAAAACCTGTGATTGTCAGCAGCAACAAATGCAGGAGGGCTATGAGTGTTCACACTAAGCAGGAATGGTGATTGCTTCTGGATATATTCGTCTGCGTTGACTCAGCTTGCTAAAAATAACCACTGGTATCTCCACCGACACCGCCAAGAAAAGATCCTCACCCTGCGCCGGGACCATTTGTTTAGTCACTGTTATTCTAATACACTACTACTGTATATAACAATTAACACAGGATTTTCCTATTGTACCCTAAATATTGTTAACTTGTGAGACCAATCATATTATTTAGAGTAAAAGATCCACATTCATGGCAACACTGCATTAAACAAAACATAAGTATTTCAAGCAATAATTCTGGTGCATTTAAAGGGCTTGTCCACTACTTGGAATACTTGTCACGCTAGGGAGAAGTACCAAGCGAGCGGTGAAAGGGAAGGGGAAGATGGTGACCCCTGACCAAACCTACTGCTGATCCCTGGGGTACCGCACCACCCTAGATAGATTCAGCACCTACGCGCCGAGCCGGATACCTGACCCTACGTATCCCTAGTGCTGGACCCTAAATAGGGAACAGGTGGGATGAGCTCTTCATCAAACCCACTAAAGATTATGGAAGACACAAGGAGGACACACAGGTGAAAAGCATGAACCACTTATACACAGATGACACTGATAGAAGTTCAGCAAAGTTTTCAGCAGCGACACCATAGAAGAGTACAAGCCACCTGCTTGCAACCAAGGCTTGAATGAACTGAAAAATATCACCAGCACCAGTCCAAGGAAGGAAGGAACATATAAGCACAGAGAGAATACTGATGATCAACAGCTGGGTGGAAGTCGAGCTCCTGCAGGGTCCAAAAGGGGGAGAGATGAATCCAGCAGGAAAGCTACCTATTCCAGTGAATACTTACAGCAGGAACAATGGGAAGTCAGGGAGCATTCTGCACAGCCAAACGCTGTGACCTTATATGACCAGAAACCACAAGACTGTCTGTCACCCCTGACTCACGGTATAAAGACATATTTTTCCTGTGTCACCCCTGGCACACCCATGACACAAACCCTTCTCAGTCCGTATGTTTCCCGCTTTTAAAGTAACAGCATTTATACTCACCTCTGGTGGCAGCGCTGTTCCAGCTGTGTTAGTACTGTCTCTCGCAGGATGGCATAACAGTCTTATGTAACATAATCCCTTTGGCCAATCAGCAGTGCTCACTTCCTCAGAAGAGACTGATTGGCTGTACAAGTAGCGTTACGCAACATTATCACGCAATCCCAGGGGAGACAGTGCCAACACAGCTGGAACAGCGGGACCAAAATATGGGTATATAAGTGTTATTATATTAAATGGGGGAAACCTATAGATTGAGAAGGGGTTTTCTGCTTAGTAGACAAGATTTACAACAGATGCCATAAATGTCTGAAAGATGCTAGTCCCACTAGTGGGAAAGTGCTTATCACGTTTTCAGAACTCCAACGCAAATGTATGGAGAGAGCTGCGCGTATGTGGTCAACCCTCCGCGCACCACTCAGCCCTTGTCTGAAACCAGATTGGGTCCCAATGGTGGCTCCTACACCTATTGGATATTTACAGCATATGCAGTGGATATTCCATAAATGTCCCTGATGGGAATAGCCCTATAAAGGGAACCTTACATCCGACCCATACAGCAAAAAAAACACCTAAACTAAAAAGATCTCTAATGATCATTTGATCGATGTGAATTTTCAAATTGGTTATTCTTGCCATAACAAATGAAGCTCCAGATGTGACAGCGACCACTACAGGGGGAAGGTGGAATTACAATTTGGCTATCCAAATAAATCCTGGCAGTTTCTATGGGTGGATTAATTGCCTAACAATCACATTTTATATAGTACATAAATCGCATATTTACGTTCGGGTTACACTCACAGCTCCTAATCTAAGGACCAGGATGGGGTCCATATTCATGGGGCAAATATTGACAGTTCGGAACCAATCTACTATCATAGATTCTGGCTAATGACATGGCTCAGATAATCTAATATATAAAGCTGAATGTGTGTGTGTGTGTGTGTGTGTGTGTGTGTGTATGTCTGGGATTGGCATCTGCACCGTCGCAGCTACAGCCACAAAATTTTGCACACTCACACTTCTGGACCCCTGGACCCCGAGAGCGTCATAGGCTATGTTTTGAGGGGAAATTTTAACCCCGCTCTTTACAGTTATTCACCAAAAAACCTGCCTCCATTAAAGCGAATGGAGCTGGGAGCCACAGTGCAGCCAGAACTTCAGAAGAATGCGCAGCCACGCCCTTATATGGAATGTTGGCGTGTCACAATGCAGCCACGGAAAGAGACAGACACAGACAGGGTAAGAGGCAGACACAGACAGGGAAAGAAACAGACATAGACAGGGAAAGAGACAGACACAAAGAGACAGACTGACAGGGAAAGAGACAGACTGACAGGGAAAGAGAGGGAAAGAGAGAGACAGGTTAAGAGACAGACACAGACAGGTAAAGAGACAGACACAGACAAAGAGACAGAGACAGACACAGGGAAACAGACAGACAGGGAAAGATAGGGAAAGAGACAGACAGGGAAAGAGAGGGAAAGAGACAGACAGGGAAAGTGACAGAGATAGACAGACAGGGAAAGAGATTGAGACAGACGGAGAAAGAGACAGAGACAGTCAGAGATAGACAGGGAGAGAGACAGAAAGACAAAGAGAGAGAGACACAGAGATATATACAGAGGGGGAGACAGACAGAGAATGGGAGAGAAACAGAGAGACAGTTACTATCCCGGGCGTTAATATATTCTATTTATACATTCTATCCCGGGAATGTTAATACATTCTATTTATACATTCTATCCCGGGAATGTTAATACATTCTATTTATACATTCTATCCCGGGAATGTTAATACATTCTATTTATACATTCTATCCCGGGAATGTTAATACATTCTATTTATACATTCTATCCCGGGAATGTTAATACATTCTATTTTGTTAACAGCAGTTATTAACCAGGGCGAAGCCGGGTAGTACAGCTAGTGAATGATATGTCTGAGTTCCCATGTCCTGCAATCATCTGTAGATTGGATCCTGAAGAGATCTGTTTGGAGAAAACTTCGACAAACACAACTTTTTTGTCTGTTTTAAATAACTGATTTATGCCGGATCCGTTTTTATAACATTGGAGTTTGGAGGACGGATCCGTTAACTGATTGCTAATGAATAATTTGTTTTACTTGCATTTGGAACGGATCTGTTTTTTTCTTACAGGATCCGTTACAAATGGACGATAAATAGCAATCCGTTAACAGATTAGTTCCCATGTTAAAAAAAAACAGATCTGGCAGAAATCATTTTGCCGATGGATCTCTGCAGGATCCGTTCTAACGGATGATTACAGGACATGTGAACTTAGGCTGCTTTCACACTTTCGTTATTTTGCATCAGTCGCAATCCGTCGTCTTGAGGAATTACGGTTTCCTGCTAAATATTTTCAGGAATCCGTTTTTTCCCCCATAGACTTGTATTAGTGACGGATTGTGACTGATGGCCTTGCGTTGCATCCGCTGCAAACGGATCAGTCATTTACTGACTGTCAGGCGAGAGTAACGCTGAATGTAACGTTTTATGGAGCGGCAAAAAAAAAAAAACGGACTCCGCAAGTGTCAGTCACAATCCGTCACAATCTATAATGGATGTCTATGTTGTTGGATTCCGTCATGCTCTACTATGCATGCCCAGCATGTCTGGCACACCCATTGGGCTGTCCCTAACACAAACGGATCACGACGGATTCGTCAAAAAATGGACGCACAACGGATGTAACGGATGCGACAGATCACTTTTTTCACAGGATTCCTAAGAACAGAATCCTGTGAAATAACACATCCATTGCGTCAGTTGACATCTAAAAGACGACGGATGCGTCATTGTGTCGCAACAACGGACCTGACGGATTTAAAACAACGCAAGTGTGAAATCAGCCTTAGCCTTACAGTGTATCGAATAAGTAAAGTGGAATATAAATGTAGCAAGTGTGTATGCGTGTCAGGGTGGTAATCATCCCTACACAACCCTATATATAACACTACCGTCCATTACCAGAGCACATGGGCATTATATAGAACAGTTGTGATGGCAGCTGAGAAGTTTCCACGAAACAGCAGAGCAGTAGAGATAGGGACCTACCCAGGGACATGTCAATTTTCTTATTCTCCTCCTGGACCTCAGCTTCAGACAGACTCTCCTCCACCTCCATGGCTGTCCTGGGAACCTCCTGGGATCAGGCACAATGGCCACCAGACACCCAGCAGTGTGCCCTCTCCCTGCTGGAGCGCATGTCCTGGCTCCATGCCATCTCATGAGGATGCCAAATAGGGACATGGAGCTGGTCCTGCAGAGAAGACACTGCCAGGGCCATGGAGCAGACACAAGGACCTCTGTATCTCAGGGAACCACTCGTGAGAAGTGCAGCTCTGACACTGAGGATACAAAGTAACAAGCACTGATACATTGTTACTACTCACAGCAATGAGAGCACTCATATGGTGGAAGGTGTAGAGCAATACGGGCAGACCACCAGCAGATGGCGCTGCTCTACACCAACCATAAAGAAGACCTTCAAATCTGCCCAGTGTGCACAGTCATCGGGGTCCTCAATAATAATAATAATAATAATAATAATAATAAAAAAATTGTGTATATATATATATATATATATATATATATATATATATATATATATATGTCCTCAATGTGTAGAAGTGCCAGGGTGGATGGTTTAATAAGTACCAGCTCCTGAAATATTTGCAAATCCCCACACATACACATGCATTTTATACTATATATATATATATTATAATATATATATAATATATATATATATATATATATATATATATAGTACAGACCAAAAGTTTGGATACACCTTCTCATTCAAAGAGTTTTCTTTATTTTCATGACTCTGAAAATTGTAGATTCACATTGAAGGCATCAAAACTATGAATTAAAACATGTGGAATGAAATACTTAACAAAAAAGTGTGAAACAACTGAAAATATGTCTCATCTTCTAGGTTCTTCAAATTAGCCACCTTTTGCTTTGATTACTGCTTTGCACACTCTTGGCATTCTCTTGATGAGCTTCAAGAGGTAGTCACCGGAAATGGTTTTCCAACAGTCTTGAAGGAGTTCCCAGAGATGCTTAGCACTTGTTGGCCCTTTTGCCTTCACTCTGCGGTTCAGCTCACCCCAAACCATCTCGATTGGGTTCAGGTCTGGTGACTGTGGAGATCATGTCATCTGGCGTAGCACCCCAACACTCTCCTTCTTAGTCAAATAGCCTTTCCACAGCCTGGAGGTGTGTTTGGGGTCATAGTCCTGTTGAAAAATAAATGATGGTCCAACTAAACGCAAACCGGATGGAATAGCATGTCGCTGCAAGATGCTGTGGTAGCCATGCTGGTTCAGTATGCCTTCAATTTTGAATAAATCCCCAACAGTGTCACCAGCAGAGCACCCCCACACCATCACACCTCCTCCTCCATGCTTCACGGTGGGAACCAGGCATGTAGAGTCCATCCGTTCACCTTTTCTACAAAGACACGGTGGTTGGATCCAAAGATATCAAATTTGGACTCATCAGACCAAAGCACAGATTTCCACTGGTCTAATGTCCATTTCTTGTGTTCTTTAGCCCACACAAGTCTCTTCTGCTTGTTGCCTGTCCTTAGCAGTGGTTTCCTAGCAGCTATTTTACCATGAAGGCCTGCTGCACAAAGGCTCCTGTTAACAGTTGTTCTAGAGATGAGAAGGTGTGTCCAAACTTTTGGTCTGTACTGTATTATACACACACACACACACATTATATTTTTGTTTGTCTGTTTTGTTTTCAAATATGGACAAAACAAGAAACAATGAATTTGTATTCAAATATTGAATAATTGAGGAGGCTCCTTTGTAACAATAGAAAATGACTATTATAAATAGTGCAGAAAAGACTTATCCCTCAGATAAGATAAAAATAAACTTGATAATTTGAGGAAATCCACAAATAGCACCAGCACAAACGTTTTGATCTTCACAGGACCTTCATCAGGTGTGCAAGCGCCTGCACATTACAGTGGTGGATGCCACAATTCTAATATAGTGCTTGCCCTTCCTGGGGCTCTTCCCTAAAAGGAGCCTGTCACCAGGTTTTTCCCCTACAAACGGCTGCCACTAGTAAGCTCTTGTATACATTGTGCGCAGAATTATTAGACAAGTTGTATTTTAGGGGTTTTTTTTTATTATTGATCAACAACTATGTTCTCAATCAACCCAAAAGACTCATAAATAGCAAAGCTTAATATTTTTGGAAGTTGGAGTGTTTTGGGTTTTTTTTAGATTTGGCTAACTTAGGAAGATATCTGTTTGTGCAGGTAACTATTACTGTGCTGAATTATTAGGCAACTTAATAAAAACCAAATATATTCCCATCTCACTTGTTTATTTTCACCAGGTAAACCAATATAACTGCACAAAATTTAGAAATAAACATTTCAGACATGCAAAAACAAACTCCAAAAAATTAGTTACCAATATAGCCCCCTTTCTTTCTGATGACACTCAGCAGCCGACCATCCATAGATTCTGTCAGTTGCTTGATCTGTTTACGACCAACATTGCGTGCAGCAGCCACCACAGCCTCCAGACACTGTTCTCAGAGGTGTACTGTTTTCCCTCCCTGTAGATCTCACATTTTATGAGGGACCACATGTTCTCTATGGGGTTCAGATCAGGTGAACAAGGGTGCATGTCATTATTTTTTCATCTTTTAGACCTTACTGGCCAGCCACGCTGTGGAGTAGTTGGATGCATGTGATGGAGCACTGTCCTGCATGAAAATCATGTTTTTCTTGAACGATACTGACTTCTTCCTGTACCACTGCTTGAAGAAGTTGTCTTCCAGAAACTGGCAGTAGGTCTGGGAGTTGAGCTTCACTCCATCCGCAACCCGAAAAGGTCCCACAAGTTAATCTTTGATGATACCAGCCCATACCAGTCCCCACCCCCACCTTGCTGGCGTCTGAGTCGAAGTGGAGCTCTCTGCCCTTTACTGATCCAGCCTCTGGCCCATCCATCTGGCCCATCAAGAGTCACTCTCATTTCATCAGTCCATAAAACCTTTGAAAAATCAGTCTTAAGATATTTCTTGGCCCAGCCTTGACGTTTTATCTTATGTTTCTTGTTCAAAGGTAGTCGTTTTTCAGCCTTCCTTACCTTGGCCATGTCCCTGAGTATGGCACACCTTGTGCTTTTTGATACTCCAGTAACGTTGCAGCTCTGAAATATGGCCAAACTGGTGGCAAATGGCATCTGGACAGTTTCACGCTTGATTTTCCTCAATTCATGGGCAGTTATTTTGCGCCTTTTTTGCCCAACACGCTTCTTGCGACCCTGTTGGCTATTTGCCATGAAACGCTTGATTGTTCAGTGATCATGGTTTAAAAGTTTGGCAATTTCCAGACATCTCACAATTTTGGACTTTTCAGAGCCCGTCAAATTTCTCTTCCGACCCATTTTGCCAAAGGAAAGGAAGTTGCCTAATAATTAAGCACACCTTATATAGGGTGCTGATGTAATTACACCGCACCCCTCCTCATTACAGAGACGCACATCACCTGATTTACTTAATTGGTAGTTGGCTCTCAGCCTATACAGCTTGGAGTAGGACGACATGTATACAAAGTATCATGTGATCAAAATACTCATTTGCCTAATAATTCTGCACACAGCGTACAGCATTCCAGAATACTGTATATAAGGGCCGCTCTGTAGAACGTAAAAAACACCTTTATTATACTCAGGAGGCAGTCCGGTCTGATGGGCGTCTCTGCTCGTGGGTCCGGCGCCTCCTCTCTGCTACGATCGCCGTCTTTCTTCTTCTGAGCCCAGTGTGGATGACACGTCCTACATCATCCACACTGACCGGCATTGCGGTAGATCTGCCCTGCTGAGGGTAGATAAAAGTACTGTATTGCGCAAGTGCGAGGAAAGGTTAAAGATGGCTCACGCATGCACACTACAGTACTTTAATTTTCTCACAGCAAGGCAGATCAAAGTGCACCTACGCAGGACCGCAATGCCAGCCTGTGGATGACGTAGTGTGCGTCGTGCACACGGGCCTCAGAAGAAGGAGGACGGTGATCGCGCAAGATGGAGGAGGATCAGGACCGAGAGCAGCGACACCCATTGGACTGGACCGCCCCCTAGCTGAGTATTATAAAGGTGTTTTACATTATACACAGCGGCCTGGGCTCTTATATACAGTATTCTGGAATGCAGTTTATAGGAGCCCAGTGGTGGTGGCCGCAGCTTATAGGGGAAAAACCTGGTGACAGGTTCCCTTAATTAGCTACCACTGAACACCTGATGAAGCTCCTGTGAGGACTGAAACGTCTGTGCTGGTTCTGTTTGTGGATTTGTTCAAATAAATGACTAAGTTTATTTTTATCCTATCTGAGTGCCAATTCTTTTCTACATTATTTATGGGACTGGATCCTACTTGTACACCACTGACAGAATTTACGTGTTCTCTATACCAATATTATAACTGGCACATATTAGGTGAGGGCCTGGTTACCAATTATAAGGGTACTGTAACGCCTGCCTGGATCAACAGACTCAGGTGGGATGTAATGGACAGAGTAGAGGGAAGCCACTCACCAAGCAGGACCCCCAGAACCCTGAAACCCTTTAACCCCTATACAGGGATTTGGAATTACACAGGGCCCTGGAGATCACTACCTGTGGAAGGCTGCAGTCCAGATAAGAGTAGTAATCAGGCAGGGTCAAACCAGGAATTGCAGAACAGGGACAGAATTGGCAGGCAAGGACGTAATCAGAAAACAAAGCATAGGTCAAATCCGGATCGGGCAGCGAGGTACAAAACAGCAGGCAGAAGGGTAGTCAGAAAACACGCAGAAGTCAGCACACAGGAATCACACAACAGAATAGGGCGGACCAGGAGCCAGGAAATCAGGACTATCTCTGGCAGAGGTCAGCAGACAGGAGGGGAATTAAGAAGGGTGTGGTGTCTTCCCATTGGCTGTAGCTGAATGATGGTACTTCAGCTGGAAGACACACACGCCACCCACAGTCAGCCAGTGGTACTGCAGATCCCAAGATAACCCAGACCAGTGGATGAGCGGAGCCTGCGCCCACCAGCGCCGCTGGCATCGACTCCTCTCCCATCACCAGCACTATCCACAGCAGGAACACGGCGTCGCCTGGCGATCGGAGCAGAGGTCGCTGGAGCGGACTCCGGTGGTGACATAACAGGTACATTCCCACCTTCCATCAAGTTATCCAGACCCTGAAATATTTTAACAAAAGCTTAAAATGATATAAAATACCAAAATTCATCTTATCAACTGGCTCCTGTGCCACCAGTTAACACACAGGTCTCTGTATACTGGCTTTCATGAATGACATTTTGATCTAGACATGTGACCGATGCAGCAGGCACCATTGAGGGCACCAGTGATAGTCTGCAGTGGTCCCGTCAGGCCAGGATACATAGACTAGCTGGGGAAGGGAAATATCAGCAAGGGAAAAAGTATGAGATGAAACGGACCCTTTTTCATCCGTGTGCTGCATCTGGTATTTACTTTTGGTCTGTTTTTAGCATCCATTTTTCACCACATGTCAACTTCTCTTGCGGATACGCTGCGTCATTATGCCATTTTTATCCACAGAATTGCATTAGATTCAGAAAATCCTCAGGTAAGAAACGGAAACGCACTAATAACGGATGTAAACCACACATGACAGCAAAAAATAAAAAATGAAAACATATTGGCGGAATAAAAAAAAAGTAATAAAAAAAGTAAATCTTATTTTAAAAATAAATGATTATATCATTTTAATAATTAAAAAAAAAATGTGACACATTCACTTTAAACTATCACATACCCTTTTTTTGTGCAATACATTAATGATACATGACTATTATACATCCCTTTGTTGCTGTGCCAGTACATGTAGTTACGCTGCTGTTTGCTTTACGATAATTCCAGCTGACTGTCACCAAGGTGGAGGTCAATTACTAGTTTTGTTATGGGGCTCTGTAAATTTTAGGTGTTTACCTAACTTGTTTGTAAGCAGAATTGACACATTACTACGGGCCGGGATAGCACAGACTAGCATGAAGATCTGTCTATGTGCCTATATTTCTATAGAAATAGCATATTTTCAGGAGCATAACTTTAATGAGGCATATTATAATAAAGCCACATATCCAAGTCCTTTTTACCTCCTGCCAACTACAACTAAAAAATATTTCCCGGATTGGTACATTCCATAAACAAGAAGCAGCAAAAACCCTAGTGCATGCCCTCATCATCTCCCGCCTGCACTACTGCAAACCCCTGCTCTATAGTCTCTATTTGAACACTCTCGCACCCCTACAATCTATTCTAAACTATGCTGCCTGATTAATCCACCTGTCCCCCCGCTACTCCCGGACCTCTCCACTCTGCCAATCCCTTCACTGGCTTTCCATTGCCCAACGACTCCAGTTCAAAACCTTAACCATGACATACAAAGCCATCCACAACCTGTCTCCTCCCTACATCTGTGACCTAATCTCCTGGTACCTGCCTGCACGTAACCTCCGATCCTCACAAGACCTCCTTCTCTACTCCTCTCTTATCTCCTCCTGTCTCCTCCTCACATCCAAGATTTCTCCCGTTCCTCCCCCATACTCTGGAATGCTCTGCCACTACATCTCAGACTCTCACCTACCTTGGAAACCTTCAAAAGGAACCTGAAGGCCCACCTCTTCCAACAAGCCTACAACCTGCAGTAACCCTCGGTCAACTATACTACTGCCCCACCAGCTGTACCCTCCCCTACTGTATCCTCACCTATCCCTTGTAGACTGAGAGCCCTCGCGGGCAGGGTCCTCTCTCCTCCTGTAGACTGTGAGCCCTCGTGAGCAGGGTCCGCTCTCCTCCTGTAGACTGTGAGCCCTCATGAGCAGGGTCCGCTCTCCTCCTGTAGACTGCCTTGTATTGTTCATGATTATTGTACTTGTCCCTATTACATATACCCCTTTTCACATGTAAAGAACCATGGAATTAATGTCGCTATAATAATAAATAATAATAATAATAATATTTACAATGGGTGAAGCTGTTGCAGTTGCACCCGGGCCCTGGAGCCTATGGAACACAAAATACCCTTTTGGCCAATAGGAAAAGTCCATTACCATTAAACACTTGCAATAATTGTGGGTCCTTTTGGAGCTTCTGGGTCCCACAAGCTTCACGTTACTCCACTGCATGTTTTGTCCACTTTTTCTATACTATACTGGAGTTATAGGGTAAATCATCTCGCCGCGGACAATGGCCACTATTCATTGGGTGAGTACTTTAAATATTTGACATTTTGCCATGTATAATCCAGTGTAATGCAACTGTTAGCACAATGTAACACTGTGTTCATTTCCCTCAAATTGTATTTACCCACAATAACATTGCCAGCATAATATTTTGCAAAGTCTTGACTCTTATATAACCCACATTCACCACAACCCACTGTTTTCAGAATGACTGCTATCGTTTATTTAAAGGGAACCTGTTATGTCAAAAATACTGTTAACCTGCAGATATGGGGTCAATCTGTAGGTTAACAGCGTTTTTTGACATAACAGGTTCCCTTTAAATAAACTGTGCGGCTGCGGCAGAGAGACACTGGTTGTCGGGAGGCATAGAGGCACGGCAGTCACCGCTCGGTATATAGTGAGCAGCGGCTGTGATCACGCCCTGCCACTGACTGACAGCCGGCTCAGCAATGCATATAAGAAAGCTCTCATACATATATTATTCTTCTCTGTATGGGCCCTAATTCTGCCCACAGTAGCCAATAGTATGACTCTTGGCTGTATGGCTCCACTTAACCAAGCCCATATTGACTGGAACCTGATACATGCTGCCTGATCCACACGCAGCATGTATGTTAAGGACTCATGGTAACTCACATGGGAAAATATTTCTATTTCTAGACTGCTACACCTGACCCAACCTGTATCTGTACAGACTAAAGTTCCTAGCTGCACATCCCTGGTGGCATCTACGTGGGCTGGAATAAACCTATCCACAAACTAGGAGATGACAACTCGGACCTGGCACCCTAAAAGGCCGTCGAGTGTTTCTCGTACCTCCTTAGAAATTGGAGAGAGATGCAGAGTACTATAACCCTGGATAAGAAGGCGTGCAGAGATAGGAGAGATCCCAAAGTGAGAAAATGCAAATACAAAGTGGAAAAAGTACACTACTTACTGCAAGAAAGGAATAGCCTCTTATAATCTAACTATAGGCAGGAGAAAGCAGTAGGACAGATAGATGTGACAGCAAAGATAATACGCCTAGCTGGTCTATATCAGACTGGCATAGATCCTTGTCAGTATGGCTGGCACTCTAAACAGAACCACATTGGATCATAGGAAGCAAAGAAGGCCAGCAAGGGGAAGGTATAAATACCTGCACCTACAACGTAATAGGGCAGACTAAATGACAATTGAAAACACCTGCTGACCGAAAAGAATGAGGCAAAGGTAAAAGATAGTCAGAACCCAGTCAGAGACTGAACCTGTTTGGCTAAGTGGAGAAAGCAGCAGATCACACAGCACAGGGTCGTTGGATCCTGAGGCATGACAATGTATCAGATACTGGCTATGAAACAGCACTGATAGAATAGGGGTAGATACCCAGGTGAATGGTGCCGTTTCATATAGTTTCCAGTCAGCCTGAAGGAGGTCTTGCTGACTGAAATGTTTCAAATTTCAGGATTGCGGTTTTCATTAACACTTATATCGCTTGTTATTTTATGAGTGCCAGATTCCTTTTCTTTATTTGGATAAGGAGCGGTATATTCATAGGTAGAAAACTAAAAAAGTTACACATTATTTTAT
Source organism: Anomaloglossus baeobatrachus (assembly GCF_048569485.1). Classification (NCBI taxonomy): domain Eukaryota; kingdom Metazoa; phylum Chordata; class Amphibia; order Anura; family Aromobatidae; genus Anomaloglossus; species Anomaloglossus baeobatrachus. Next base: position 53,197,014 of record NC_134361.1, on the reverse strand, counting down.
CCAAACTTCAGGATATCAGAATATTTTTTACGCATCCCAACAATGGGAGAATTCCAATTTTTTTCACCATTTTAACCCACTTGGAATATTTTTCTTGATTTTTTAATACATAGTATGGATTAATCTATGTTTTTCATTCAAAACTAACACAAAAAAACAAGAGATTGTTTATGGAAAAATAAAAAAAAAATAATGTTATGGTGTTTGGAAGAAGGGGAGGATAAAAATGAATGCAAAAAAATAAAAAATTCCAACTCTTTGTCAGATTTTCCAACTGTTCACCTGTATGGGGACCAGGGGAGGACATATATTTGGTGCAGCCTGTGCAGTTGCACAAGGACCTAAGGGGTGAATGGGTCCATTTCTACCTCCAAAGTAGGTGGGATTGTGCATTTTGATGAGCTCTGGGGCTATAAAGGGCCCATATATTGTTCTTGTACAGGGGTCCTTTTCTGATTGTGTCCGCCAGTGATGGAGACATTGATTATAATAGGGTCAGTAGCAGTCCGATTTTGGGATGTAGGGTGTGGTGGTGTGATGACCTGTGACCCCTGGCGTCACATGGACCTAATACTTATGCATCAGTAAGTGCCGCAAAATCGTGTCCCCCAAAACATTTGGAAAAATAAAGATAATGTGGCCATCCCCTTTAAGGAGCCAAACCACCATCTTATCGGATGTTTTTACGACTTCTAACCACAAATTAACACCTTGATGTCCTCTGTCACGTCCGTGCAGCCTATTATTATAATTAATAATAATAATAATAATAATAATAATAATAATAATAATTATTATTATTCTTTATTATTTATTACGGAAATTAGATGCAGCACAAATATTAACGTGATAAAAATGCATAAAAAAAATGTAAAAATGAACCTGGTATTAGTTGAGGGCTATGGGAGCTGCGTGCTGAGCAATGACGTAAAGAGGAGAGGGTTAACACGGCAATGTACTAGCTCCTAGTATCTGAAAAAACGCCTGATGAAATGACATCTGTTTCTAAGCGATTTTCAGAATAACTTACCGCTATTATACAATCTGGATGACTGCAATTTAAATATTGCACAACGGATACGATAAGCTAGTATTAAGTATAACTGTGTTGGCATGGCAACAGCGTGTGCTATATATTACATGAGAATATAGGCCTCGCCAGTTTCTTTTCTCAAGGACCATTCGCATTTTTAGGCCCCGATTCATCAAACATACAACTGTTTGAAAAGATTTATTTGTGCGGTTGTACCAAAATTTTGTGATCTTTGGTGTTTTTACACCGGTCCCATCTGGCTTCACTTACTTTGTGTAGAAGCAGGAGGGGGGCATTGCCAAACATGGCTGATAAATGCCAAAAAATGTCGCAAATTACTACAAAAATGGACTCCAGTCTCTGCTAAAGAATTGCCAAATGCGTCTTATTTCAGAGCCGCCTTCCTCAAGATTGGGGTACAAAACGCGGCCTTGATTAATTGGGGCCTTATAGGACCATTCACCATAAAGGAGTAGTAAACATTTACCTCAGCAAAACTTAGAATAGTTCTAAACTGAGGTGTATTAGGTCTTTCAGCCTTAGGCAGGATTTACACGTCTGGGGGTCTCAGTCTGTACTGAGGCCATGATACTTGGACCGGCCACGGGTCTCCTGGCCTGAACAAGACAGGTTAATAACTTTATATGTGGCTGTCAAATTCCGCAAAGCAGAGCCATGGCCAGGCCATGCAACATGGGTCCCACTGACCGCGAATCACAGATGTAGGAATCCGGCCTAATGCTCGCAGGCTCTACAATGTGCCGATTAGACCCCGTTACCATGACAACTAATTGGCACCCTAGTGCTCAAGTGCCAGGGGGTCGATGGGCTCATAGCTCCCAACCATCCCGGATTCAGTGGGACTGTCCCGATGTGAAGGCTCAGTCCCGCTGTTCCGACAGGTCAGAGCTTTGTTCCGGATTCTACCCAGCTCACCTAACAGGGAGGAGGGAAGGGCCAGCATTTCTCTGCACGCACATAATTCATATAAACAAGTCTTTTATCTGGTCTCCCCTAGATTTTTGACCTTCAAGTTCTAAGGCAGCAGCTCTAGCAATTACCCACAGCCCACACAGATGAAGATGGGAGAATTTGGTAACCTTTAGCTTTATTACAGATAGTGAACCTAGAAGCAGATTTATACAGGTACATTAGAAATACGTCTGTAAATAGCAGTGTATCTCTATTTCCCTGTATTCTAAAGGTGAAGAATTTATCTGATTGTTTTGTTCCTATACAAATTACCAAAAAATTATTTTAAAAAAATGGCAATATATCACTATCTTACTAAATACAATAATGTCCTTTTTGTTAGTTTCCATAGGACTTGAATCTACAACCTCTACAATTGTAGGCAGGACCCTTAAGGCCGCTTGACACGCTGCGATATCGTGAACGATATCGCTAGCGTGTGCACCTGCCCCCATCATTTGTGCGTCACGGGCATCGAACAAAATCGTGCGGACCCGTCACACTACTTACCTGCCTAGCGACGTCGCTGTGACCGGCGAACCGCCTCCTTTCTAAGGGGGTGGTTCGTTCGGCGTCACAGCGACGTCACTAAGCGGCCGCCCAATATAAGTGGAGGGGCGGAGATGAGCGGGACGAACATCCCGCCCACCTCCTTCCTTCTTCATTGCCGGCGGCGCAGGTAAGGTGAGGTTCCTCGTTCCTGCGGTGTCACACGCAGCGATGTGTGCTGCCGCAAGAACGACGAACTACATCGTACACACAGCAGCAACGATAATCGAGATTAGGGGGGCATGTCACTGATTAGCGATTTTGAACGTTTTTGCGACGATTCAAAATCGCTCATAGGTGTCACACACAACGACATCGCTAAAGCGGCCGGATGTGCGTCACAAATTCCGTGACCCCAACGAGATCGCTTGAGCGATGTCGTAGCGTGTAAAGCGGCCTTTAGGCTGCAACACACGGAGAGTAAAATGGTCCAAGTGGAATATTATCAAAAAAATCGCATTCCACCTGGACACGTTACTCTGTGGGGCTGCCCCACATGTGATTATTTTCTCAGCCCTAATTGGACCGAGAAAAGAGTTGCAGCATGCTGCGAGTGGAGTCGGATGCATTTTCACTTGCACCCATAAAAGTCTATGGGTGCGGGAGAAACATCGTACTGCACTCTAATGACACCGGAGTGCAGTTCGATAATTGCATCAGCTGATAATGGAGGAGATAGGGATATTAAATCCTCCTTCTACTCTGCAGTGCCCGCCTTCGCCTCCGCAGCCGTGATATAATTGCAGGATCGGATCAGAGTGGCATGAAATTCTGCTTACACTCACAGCACAGCGGGAGCCGAGTGTCGCATCCAATGCACTCGCATTGCATTGTGTGTCCCTAGCCTAAACCTTTGAATCCCAGGCTCTGCTGATGTACCTGCGAGAAATTTGTATACTTGAAGCTGCAGTGCAGACTCTGATTACACAGGAATAATATACTGGTACATAGAGATACATTGTACATACCAGTGTATTTCTATGTCCCTGTATTCTAGATGGAGAATAAAATGTGTTTCTTCCTATAAAATTATTAAAAAAATAATAAAAAAAAATTAAAATAATGACATTTAAAAAATAAATAAATAAAAATAAGCACTGCAAATCAGCAAGTAACATGGACGGACATACTGTATTTGGTGTTCCTGTCATCGTAACAACCCAAACACAGCAATGAGATTATTGATTGTGATCGGTAAATAGCATAGAAACATGGCAAGATTGATTATTTTTCTCTATTAGTTGTATAAAAAGTGTAATAAAAATGTAACAAACATTGCAGGTAAACAACAGCACACAGTGTGATAAGAAACTCATTCCTGAAATCTCTGTCTTAACCTCTACAGCATGCGGTTTTCAGATTACGTAGCAAAAACTTGCTGACAGATTCCCTTTAAAGGGGTTGTCTGGTCTAAAATGTCAAGTCTGCAGTCACTCTGTTATTAAGGAATAACGTTTGGAACTCCATTCTATGTCTGAACTGGGTGCAAAAAACCTAAAAAACATCACTATGGGGAGATAAGGTATGCACACCAGTGACTATGGAAGGGGAATACATGGAATAGCAGAAACTGCTGTGTGAATACTGACATGAAAAATTCAATAGCTGTTTGTAAGAATGAAATATGAAAAATGGAACCTGCATTACTGCCATGAATATATGAATAAAGAGAAATTTAGCTACTGAATTGATCAATGCAGAAGAGCCCCAACACTACGCCAAAGTATTTCTCTACGTTGGGGTCCCTAGCTTGTGTGTGTCCTCTCATGCAGTTAAAAAACTTACCGTGTATGGGACGCTGAGACCCAGGCTATATATGTATAATGTGGACTGGCAATAGGTGTGTATGGGGAGGGTTCACAAACGAAAAACTACTAACATTAAGGAATAACGTTTGGAACTCCATTCTATGTCTGAACTGGGTGCAAAAAACCTAAAAAACATCACTATGGGGAGATAAGGTATGCACACCAGTGACTATGGAAGGGGAATACATGGAATAGCAGAAACTGCTGTGTGAATACTGACATGAAAAATTCAATAGCTGTTTGTAAGAATGAAATATGAAAAATGGAACCTGCATTACTGCCATGAATATATGAATAAAGAGAAATTTAGCTACTGAATTGATCAATGCAGAAGAGCCCCAACACTACGCCAAAGTATTTCTCTACGTTGGGGTCCCTAGCTTGTGTGTGTCCTCTCATGCAGTTAAAAAACTTACCGTGTATGGGACGCTGAGACCCAGGCTATATATGCGTATAATGTGGATTGGCAATAGGTGTGTATGGGGAGGGTTCACAAACGAAAAACTACTAACATTAAGGAATAACGTTTGGAACTCCATTCTATGTCTGAACTGGGTGCAAAAAACCTAAAAAACATCACTATGGGGAGATAAGGTATGCACACCAGTGACTATGGAAGGGGAATACATGGAATAGCAGAAACTGCTGTGTGAATACTGACATGAAAAATTCAATAGCTGTTTGTAAGAATGAAATATGAAAAATGGAACCTGCATTACTGCCATGAATATATGAATAAAGAGAAATTTAGCTACTGAATTGATCAATGCAGAAGAGCCCCAACACTACGCCAAAGTATTTCTCTACGTTGGGGTCCCTAGCTTGTGTGTGTCCTCTCATGCAGTTAAAAAACTTACCGTGTATGGGACGCTGAGACCCAGGCTATATATGCGTATAATGTGGATTGGCAATAGGTGTGTATGGGGAGGGTTCACAAACGAAAAACTACTAACATTAAGGAATAACGTTTGGAACTCCATTCTATGTCTGAACTGGGTGCAAAAAACCTAAAAAACATCACTATGGGGAGATAAGGTATGCACACCAGTGACTATGGAAGGGGAATACATGGAATAGCAGAAACTGCTGTGTGAATACTGACATGAAAAATTCAATAGCTGTTTGTAAGAATGAAATATGAAAAATGGAACCTGCATTACTGCCATGAATATATGAATAAAGAGAAATTTAGCTACTGAATTGATCAATGCAGAAGAGCCCCAACACTACGCCAAAGTATTTCTCTACGTTGGGGTCCCTAGCTTGTGTGTGTCCTCTCATGCAGTTAAAAAACTTACCGTGTATGGGACGCTGAGACCCAGGCTATATATGCGTATAATGTGGATTGGCAATAGGTGTGTATGGGGAGGGTTCACAAACGAAAAACTACTAACATTAAGGAATAACGTTTGGAACTCCAGTAGCTAAATTTCTCTTTATTCATATATTCATGGCAGTAATGCAGGTTCCATTTTTCATATTTCATTCTTACAAACAGCTATTGAATTTTTCATGTCAGTATTCACACAGCAGTTTCTGCTATTCCATGTATTCCCCTTCCATAGTCACTGGTGTGCATACCTTATCTCCCCATAGTGATGTTTTTTAGGTTTTTTGCACCCAGTTCAGACATAGAATGGAGTTCCAAACGTTATTCCTTAATGTTAGTAGTTTTTCGTTTGTGAACCCTCCCCATACACACCTATTGCCAATCCACATTATACGCATATATAGCCTGGGTCTCAGCGTCCCATACACGGTAAGTTTTTTAACTGCATGAGAGGACACACACAAGCTAGGGACCCCAACGTAGAGAAATACTTTGGCGTAGTGTTGGGGCTCTTCTGCATTGATCAATTCAGTAGCTAAATTTCTCTTTATTCATATATTCATGGCAGTAATGCAGGTTCCATTTTTCATATTTCATTCTTACAAACAGCTATTGAATTTTTCATGTCAGTATTCACACAGCAGTTTCTGCTATTCCATGTATTCCCCTTCCATAGTCACTGGTGTGCATACCTTATCTCCCCATAGTGATGTTTTTTAGGTTTTTTGCACCCAGTTCAGACATAGAATGGAGTTCCAAACGTTGTTTTGTATTTGTTAGTAGTTTTTCGTTTGTGAACCCTCCCCATACACACCTATTGCCAATCCACATTATACGCATATATAGCCTGGGTCTCAGCGTCCCATACACGGTAAGTTTTTTAACTGCATGAGAGGACACACACAAGCTAGGGACCCCAACGTAGAGAAATACTTTGGCGTAGTGTTGGGGCTCTTCTGCATTGATCAATTCAGTAGCTAAATTTCTCTTTATTCATATATTCATGGCAGTAATGCAGGTTCCATTTTTCATATTTCATTCTTACAAACAGCTATTGAATTTTTCATGTCAGTATTCACACAGCAGTTTCTGCTATTCCATGTATTCCCCTTCCATAGTCACTGGTGTGCATACCTTATCTCCCCATATTGCAGTCACTCTGTGACTCCTCACATTGTGCACAGTGAATGTCAGCACTAGGAACGGCGGTCACGTGACTGTAAAGGTGTGACCCCCCAGGGATATGGGGTACTCAGTCCCGGGCCGTATATATATGGGAATGCTGTGTCACGGAAGGGTCAGGGTCACGGAAGGGTCAGGGTCATGGAACCGGGCACACCCGTGATGGTCCCTGTAGTCTCAGTGCCAGTGTAGTAACCTGGTGGCTTCTTTCCTCTGCACCGCTCAGTAGTTTTGTGGAACCCCATGAGTTGGAGCGTCTGAGGGTCCCCTCCTGTTTGTTGTCAGGCTCTGGTCCGTACGGCGGGCAGTGTGAACCCGGTAGAGTCGGTGTTCTGTTCCGGTCCCTTGCTCTCCCGTTACTGCTGGTGCCCCCAGACTCTTGGGTCAGTGAGGTCCTGGATGGTCCCCTCACTGTGCAGGTATTTGTTAGGCAGCTTGAAGCGGTCACCTAATCTAGGGCCCTGTGCCCCGTCGGTGCTATGCTTCCAGGGGTACCTCGTCGTAGCCTCCCTGGCAACCACCCTCCTGTACCAGTCAGGTCACCGTTACACGACCCCGTCTCCTACTACTGGTCACTACAGACTCTCCCTTTTTGTCTCTCTCCTCCCCTCCTGGTTGTCATCTAGTGGACTGGATTGGCTCCACCCTGGCCTATCCATTGGGTCCCAAACTAGTCAGTCACCAATGATTGGGAGAGGAAACTGAGGATGTTTATGTGTTTTGCTGTTACCGCCACTGGTCTTCCAGGTCCCTGGGGGTAGACCCTGCATCTTTGACAGGATGCAGTAGCTAGTAGTGCCCTGACGGGTTCAGGGGCGTTACAGGTGTGTGCCCACAATCAGGATTTGCAGCGTTTTAGATGTTTTCGCTGCGTACAAAACGCTGCGTTATACAGTACAAGCACAGTGGATGGGATTTATAGAAATCCCGTGCCCACTGTGTGTGTGCGGCCCACAGCAAAAACTGACCTGCGGTGCGGCTTTACGAGCTGCAAGCATGTCAATTCTTTGCTGCGAAGTCTCAAGCGTCCTCCATAGAGAGAACACAAACGCCCCGAACCCTAATTGTGGGCACGAGCAACTGCGATCTCCTTGCAGTCCTGAAGGTCAGAACCCGCCGCGTCCAGGACTCAGCGGGTCCTGATCGTGTGCATGTTGTACTCTATGTATGCGATATACATTCTTCAGACCAGAATCCAACTAGACTAGACTGTTTCCAAAATGTAACTGTATTGTGCCAGGCTGGAAACAGTCTAGTCGGGTTCTAGCCGGGAGTCTACATATGGCCGGAGTCACACTTGCGAGAGACTCGCGCATGTCTCACACCGGTATCACCCGGCACGGCCCCACACTCTCCGGACAGGAGCACCTCAGCTGCATAGAAATACATGCAGCCGACGAACTCTTGTCAGGAGAGTGTGCAGCCCTGCCGGGTGATACCGGTGTGAGACATGCGCGAGTCTCTCGCAAGTGTGACTCCAGCCTATCGTATACTCACAGCCATCTGACTGCCGTTCCCGACTCTGACACCGGATGATCCTGACAGTGTACAGTGTGCGCGATGTGAGGATTCACAAGTCTGCAGTCACATAGAGTGACACATAGAGGGACTGCGGACTTGTCATTTTAGACCGGATAGCCCCTTTAAAATAAAAATAAAAAGGTATATAAAAGTTTCAATCACCCCCACCATTTTCCAATTCAAAATAAATAAATAAAAAAAAACTATTAAAACTATATTTATCATACACGATGAATATCTAAAAACTGATCAACCCAGGAGAATTACGTGAAAAATAAAAATAGAAATTGGTGATTAAAAAAAAAAAAAAAAAAAAAAAAAAAATCTATAAAAATTGATCGAAATTTCTTATGAACCCCAAAACTGACTCAATAAATCTATAAAAACAAACCCTCACCCCCTTACTCATAAAAAAAATATAACGATAGGTTGTAGAAAACACACACCGATTTTTTTTTTTACAAAAATCTGAATTTTATTTTCAGCCACTAAAATAAATAAAAAATAAATAAAACATATATTAATAATAAAATAATAATAATAATAATAATAATAATAATAATGTATATGTGTTTAGTATTGCTGTAATCGTACTAATCTGGAGAATGTTTGTTTGTTTTTTTTACCGCACAATGAATGCTGAAAAAACAAAATAGTGGAATTGTTTTGTTTGCATCCTATTAGTCTATATTAGTCTTTTCCCAGCACATTATATGGAGGATTGGCGACATTCACACCTACAACCCATCATACAGCGATTAAGATGGAAAAATAAATAAAAAATTAAAAATTATAGTCCTTGGAGGAAAAAAATTAAAACACAAAAATGAAAATAAGGGGTTAAGCTTGAGGTGGCTTATTGGCTCCTTACACTGGCAGTAAATCAGCCATAAATGCCTTTGATATTAGGACACTGCACAGCTTAGCTGCTAAATGCCTATTTTATTGCATTTGTCCAGTTTCTCAGCCTGGTATCGCCGCTCTGGAGCTCCTGCCCTCCCCGGACAGTCTGTGCCCCGGAGCTGCACTCCTGTTTTGGTTTCGCCTCCCGCTGTACACAGTTTCTCAGTGACGCCCCCCATCATATCTCCCCTGGTGGTACAGCCCCCGCTATCAGCCAATACTGCGCCTGCGCACAGAGACGAGCACTTGCTAACCGTGTCATTATAGCAGGGCTATTCCTTGGCAGAAATGGCGGCGAGTCAGACGGCGGTGGCAGCTGCCGCTGCGGGGGGCCCCGGTGGGCAGAGCGGGGGAGGCGGCCCTGGACAGGGCGGAGGTGGCGGCCCGGTGAGCTCGGCCGCCCCTGTGTGCCCCGGCTCGCTGGCCATGTTCCCCAGCTTCCCCAATGGACCGCACTGGAGCACGGGGACCCTGCACCAGCACACGGTGAGGAGCCTGGACCGGGCGCTGGAGGAGGCGGGGACGTCCGGGATCCTGAACCTGAGCGGCCGGAAACTGAGAGACTTCCCGGGCACCGGCTACGACCTGACGGACACCACACAAGCAGGTGCGGCCATTGTCAGTGTGCACAGTGACCAGCTGGGGGGCATCACCGGGACTGATGACAAGGGGGGACAGGGGGGCATCACCGGGACTGATGACAAGGGGGGACAGGGGGGCATCACCGGGACTGATGACAAGGGGGGACAGGGGGGCATCACCGGGACTGATGACAAGGGGTATAGGGGGGCATCACCGGGACTGATGACAAGGGGTATAGGGGGGCATCACCGGGACTGATGACAAGGGGTATAGGGGGGCATCACCGGGACTGATGACAAGGGGTATAGGGGGGCATCACCGGGACTGATGACAAGGGGTATAGGGGGGCATCACCGGGACTGATGACAAGGGGTATAGGGGGGCATCACCGGGACTGATGACAAGGGGGGACAGGGGGGCATCACCGGGACTGATGACAAGGGGGGACAGGGGGGCATCACCGGGACTGATGACAAGGGGGGACAGGGGGGCATCACCGGGACTGATGACAAGGGGGACAGGGGGGCATCACCGGGACTGATGACAAGGGGGGACAGGGGGGCATCACCGGGACTGATGACAAGGGGGACAGGGGGGCATCACCGGGACTGATGACAAGGGGGGACAGGGGGGCATCACCGGGACTGATGACAAGGGGGGACAGGGGGGCATCACCGGGACTGATGACAAGGGGTATAGGGGGGCATCACCGGGACTGATGACAAGGGGGACAGGGGGGCATCACCGGGACTGATGACAAGGGGGGACAGGGGGGCATCACCGGGACTGATGACAAGGGGTATAGGGGGGCATCACCGGGACTGATGACAAGGGGTATAGGGGGGCATCACCGGGACTGATGACAAGGGGGACAGGGGGGCATCACCGGGACTGATGACAAGGGGGATAGGGGGGCATCACCGGGACTGATGACAAGGGGGATAGGGGGGCATCACCGGGACTGATGACAAGAGGGACAGGGGGGCATCACCGGGACTGATGACAAGGGGGACAGGGGGGCATCACCGGGACTGATGACAAGGGGGACAGGGGGGCATCACCGGGACTGATGACAAGGGGGACAGGGGGGCATCACCGGGACTGATGACAAGGGGTACAGGGGGGGCATCACCGGGACTGATGACAAGGGGTACAGGGGGGGCATCCCCGGGACTGATGACAAGGGGGATAGGGGGGCATCACCGGGACTGATGACAAGGGGGGACAGGGGGGCATCACCGGGACTGATGACAAGGGGGGACAGGGGGGCATCACCGGGACTGATGACAAGGGGTATAGGGGGGCATCACCGGGACTGATGACAGGGGGGCATCACCGGGACTGATGACAAGGGGTATAGGGGGGCATCACCGGGACTGATGACAGGGGGGCATCACCGGGACTGATGACAAGGGGGACAGGGGGGCATCACCGGGACTGATGACAAGGGGGGACAGGGGGGGGCATCACCGGGACTGATGACAAGGGGGACAGGGGGGCATCACCGGGACTGATGACAAGGGGGGACAGGGGGGGGCATCACCGGGACTGATGACAAGGGGTATAGGGGGGCATCACCAGGACTGATGACAAGGGGTATAGGGGGGCATCACCGGGACTGATGACAGGGGGGGCATCACCGGGACTGATGACAAGGCGTATGGGGGGCATCACCGGGACTGATGACAAGGGGGGACAGGGGGGCATCACCGGGACTGATGACAAGGGGTATAGGGGGGCATCACCGGGACTGATGACAAGGGGTATAGGGGGGCATCACCGGGACTGATGACAGGGGGGCATCACCGGGACTGATGACAAGGGGGGACAGGGGGGGCATCACCGGGACTGATGACAAGGGGGGACAGGGGGGCATCACCGGGACTGATGACAAGGGGGGGCATCACCGGGACTGATGACAAGGGGGGACAGGGGGACATCACCGGGACTGATGACAGGGGGGGCATCACCGGGACTGATGACAAGGGGGGACAGGGGGGCATCACCGGGACTGATGACAAGGGGGGACAGGGGGGCATCACCGAGACTGATGACAGGGGGGCATCACCAGGACTGATGACAAGGGGGGACAGGGGGGCATCACCGGGACTGATGACAAGGGGGGACAGGGGGGCATCACCGGGACTGATGACAAGGGGGGACAGGGGGGGCATCACCGGGACTGATGACAGGGGGGGCATCACAGGGACTGATGACAGGGGGGGCATCACAGGGACTGATGACAGGGGGGGGCATCACCGGGACTGATGACAAGGGGGACAGGGGGGGCATCACCGGGACTGATGACAAGGGGGACAGGGGGGGCATCACCGGGACTGATGACAAGGGGGGACAGGGGGGGCATCACCGGGACTGATGACAAGGGGGGACAGGGGGGGCATCACCGGGACTGATGACAAGGGGGGACAGAGGGGCATCACCGGGACTGATAAGGGGTACAGGGGGGCATCACCGGGTTTGGTAACTGGGGGGACAGGGGGGCATCACCGGGTTTGGTGACAGGGGGGCATCACCGGGTTTGGTAACCGGGGGGACAGGGGGGCATCACCGGGTTTGGTAACCGGGGGGACAGGGGGGCATCACCGGGTTTGGTAACCGGGGGGACAGGGGGGCATCACCGGGTTTGGTAACCGGGGGGACAGGGGGGCATCACCGGGTTTGGTAACCGGGGGGACAGGGGGGCATCACCGGGTTTGGTAACCGGGGGGACAGGGGGGCATCACCGGGTCTGGTAACCGGGGGGACAGGGGGGCATCACCGGGTCTGGTAACCGGGGGGACAGGGGGGCATCACCGGGTCTGGTAACCGGGGGGACAGGGGGGCATCACCGGGTCTGGTAACCGGGGGGACAGGGGGGCATCACCGGGTCTGGTAACCGGGGGGACAGGGGGGCATCACCGGGTCTGGTAACCGGGGGGACAGGGGGGCATCACCGGGTCTGGTAACCGGGGGGACAGGGGGGCATCACCGGGTCTGGTAACCGGGGGGACAGGGGGGCATAACCGGGTCTGGTAACCGGGGGGACAGGGGGGCATCACCGGGTCTGGTAACCGGGGGGCATCACCGGGTCTGGTAACCGGGGGGACAGGGGGGCATCACCGGGTCTGGTAACCGGGGGGACAGGGGGGCATCACCGGGTCTGGTAACCGGGGGGACAGGGGGGCATCACCGGGTCTGGTAACCGGGGGGACAGGGGGGCATCACCGGTTCTGGTAACCGGGGGGACAGGGGGGCATAACTGGGTCTGGTAACCGGGGGGACAGGGGGGCATAACCGGGTCTGGTAACCGGGGGGCATCATCGGGTCTGGTAACCGGGGGGCATCACCGGGTCTGGTAACCGGGGGGACAGGGGGGCATCACCGGGTCTGGTAACCGGGGGGCATCACCGGGTCTGGTAACCGGGGGGCATCACCGGGTCTGGTAACCGGGGGGACAGGGGGGCATCACCGGGTCTGGTAACTGGGGGGACAGGGGGGCATCACCGGGTCTGGTAACCGGGGGGACAGGGGGGCATCACCGGGTCTGGTAACCGGGGGGACAGGGGGGCATCACCGGGTCTGGTAACCGGGGGGACAGGGGGGCATAACCGGGTCTGGTAACCGGGGGGACAGGGGGGCATCATCGGGTCTGGTAACCGGGGGGCATCACCGGGTCTGGTAACCGGGGGGACAGGGGGGCATCACCGGGTCTGGTAACTGGGGGGACAGGGGGGCATCACCGGGTCTGGTAACCGGGGGGACAGGGGGGCATCACCGGGTCTGGTATCCGGGGGGGACAGGGGGGCATCACCGGGTCTGGTATCCGGGGGGGACAGGGGGGCATCACCGGGTCTGGGGACAGGGGGGCATCACCGGGTCTGGGGACAGGGGGGCATCACCGGGTCTGGGGACAGGGGGGCATCACCGGGTCTGGTATCCGGGGCCACTGTGACAGGCACAGTATAGCAGGGTTGTGCGGTGTATGGACGCGGTGGTGCTGCTCACAGGACCCATTGGTGGAGGTTTTATACAGAAACAATGTAAGGACGATGTAGTGTGATCTGTTGAAAAATATTGTAGTCGTGCTGGTAACGCTATTTGTTCTTGTTACCCCCAACAACGTGACCCTATTGTGATTTGGGGAGGGGGTTTGTGACCCAAGGAGCAGAGTGTACATGTGAGGCCCCTTTCACACGTCAGTGATTCTGGTACGTTTGTGCTTTTTTTTTAAACGTACCAGAATCACTGACATATGCAGACCCATTATAATGAATGGGTCTGCTCACACGTCAGTGATTTGTCACTGCACGTGTCTCCGTGCGGCGTACCCGCGTGTGCGTGATTGCCGCACGGAGACATGTCCATTTTTTTCTGGCATCACTGATGTCCCACGGACCACGCAGTGGTGTGGTCCGTGAAACACGTGCCAGAAAAAAACGTGCATTTAAAATAATAAACATTTTAACTCACCCGGCGTCCAGCGATGTCCTCTGCAGCCCGTTCTCCCTGCTGCTTCTAAGCCGGCTCATTACTGTCGCGCATATTAATGATGCGCGACACAGCCGACCCGGAAGCAGCTGCTGCAGGGGTCAGCGCCGGCCGGATGCTGCACCGCGGGAGCGATCAGCACCATGGAGAGCGGGAGCGGGTGCAGGTGAGTTGGTTTCTAAGTGCAATCACGGGCCACGGAGAACGGAGCCCGGATTGCACTTAGACAACCCACGTGTGCCGTAAATCACGGCACACGCAGGGACATGTGCGTGTTTTACACGCCAGTGAAAAACGTCACTGTTTTTCACTGACGAGTGAAACGGGCCTAAGCTTGTAACGAATGAGGCTGTATAACAGGCGGCGGTGGTCTTCTGCCATGGTTTAGACCATGTAACAGGCGGCGGTGGTCTTCTGCCATGGTTTAGACCATGTAACAGGCGGCGGTGGTCTTCTGCCATGGGGAAGGCCGCCTGTCACTGTGTAGAGAATGGGCTGACTGTAAATATCATCCAGTACCTAGATAGAACATTTTTTTTTTTATGGACTTGGTGTCTTTTATTACCTCTACAGAGGACAATCCTCTAAGGCTACATGCGCACGCTGCATCTTTTTGTGTTCACAAACTGCAGCCAAAACTGCACCTTGTCAGAGAGAGCCTGGAAATGTCACAAAAAACGCATGTAATTTTAGGTGCGTTTTTGGTGCGTTTTTCACACCCTGCGTTTTTGCTGCAAATGTTGATAAAAACGCAGGAAGAATGAACATGCTGCATTTTATTTGTCACAAACCTTTGACAAAACGCTGGCAAACTGCAATGTGCGCATGACAAATCTGACTTCTCATAGACTTTGCTGGGAAGTCAAATGTCAAAGTTCTGACAACAAAACTGCAGCCAAAAAAACAGCAAAAAAGCAGCGTGCCCATGTAGCCTTAAAGGAACTCTGTCATAACAGAATGACTGTTCACACCAAGCACAGGCGCTCAGTGCATCAGGGCGGGGCTAACCGTTTTTATGCACCTTCCACTTGCTTGTTTTCCATCTATCTCCACCCTCCAGTCTTCTTTGATTTACAGCTCTGGTTTCATAGAGTCAGAGAAGAGCAGAGATAGAGGAGTAAACCAGCAAGTGGTGTATTATGATTAGCCCCGCCATGATGCACCGGCCGCCTGTACTTGGTTGTACAGTGACTCTGCTGACACTGCCTGTAAAGAGAATCTATATCAGCAGATGTTTGCTATATAATGTGAGAGCAGCATGATATAGCAGCAACTGAGGCCCTGATTCCAGCCATGTCACTTGCTGGTCTGCTTTCTGTCATTTTTGATACAATCCCTGTTGCAGAGTTCAAAATGCTGAGCTGTGTATACCTCACACCACTGATTGGCAGCTTCCTGTGTATATTGTAAATCAGTGCTGGGGATGGGATTGGACCAGGAGGCACAAGACACCTAGTCCTGTAGTAATAATCTCCCGCTGACAAAACACTGGTTTTATTGTAACTGCAAGACACATCCTAGTAATGACACATTGCTGGAATCAGGATCTCTGTCCCTGTATCATGCTGCTCTCAAATTGCATAGCAAAAACCTGGTGAGAAATTTTAATGACTTGGGAACTTTGTACAGAGTTGCTGGCTTTTGACAATTTCAATATTTATTTTTACATAGCTACAATTTGTTTTCAGGGACACTTTTTTTTTTTTTATATACAGACCCTACCAGTGTATACAAACGTCTGTCTGTCTGTCTGTCTGTCTGTCTGTCTGTCTGTCTGTCTGTCTGTCTGTCTGTCTGTCTGTCTGTCTGTCTGTCTGTCTGTCTGTCTGTCTGTCTGTCTGTCTGTCTGTCTGTCTGTCTGTCTGTCTGTCTGTCGGAATCCTCTCATTTACTTTCCATCAGGGGTGTCCAACCTTTCTGGATTCTTTGGGACACAGTGACCTTTTGTCACATGACCATGATGTCTACAAAGGTCCTCCTTCCTTTGGAAACTATGGATTATGCAGAATGGGCATTATCATTGAAGTGTGTGTGTGAGGCTCCATCCCACCACACCTGACACTGTAGGGACTCACAAGGAGCCTCTGAGTGGATGGGGGCCCTTGCCAGCTAAATAGTTGCCAACCACTCACTCCCAACACGGGCCCAGCCTGTACCCAGCATGTGAGGGGTCACTACTAAGGGGGTGATTGGTGCTGTTTGGGGCGACATCAGAAATGGTGGCTTTGCTTTTCTTTTTGTGCTAATCTCCAGTTATGAAGCCTCTCCGCTGTGTGTTTCAGTTTACTTCACCTCCAATTTTTCTTTCTTGACTTTTCATTTGTTTTCAGATAGGAACAATCGGCTGTTTGCGCCAGTTCCCCGCTCAGGAGCTCCCCCCGGCTCCCCTGATTCCTCCCTCCGCAGTTGGCCCGCTGGGGTTCTTATCGGGTTGGTGCACTGGTGAGAGTGCTAGTTGCACAATAAGGCCTCGGTTCCACCGGTGCATAGATTCTGATGTGAGGGCATTGGAAGCGATATGCTAATGACCCTCTGCTGTGAGCATGAGCCGAGGGTCATGTGACTGTGATCAAATTTTGCGATCAGATCACAGCTGCAGAGATGGAGGGAGCACTTTCTCCCTCTCCTCCGCTGCCTGTCTGTACGTACATTGCACTGCGGTTGGATGACATCCGAGTGCAGTGAGATGTTTTTTCACACGCACTCAGACTTGTATTGAGTGCGTGTGAGCCGACAATCGCTGCCAAATGCAGCGTGCAGTGATTCATTTCTCATGCTGATATGGCATGAGATATCAATCACAGATGGCCACTGGTGTGAGTGCAGGCCGATGTTTTATCAGATTGCACTCGCCTGTGCAAAACGCAAGTAGAACTGAGGCCTAAGAGGAGTTGTATACTCTTGCACCACGCTCCGCTCTATCAGTTAGGCTGGTTTCAGACGTCTGTGTTTTAGGTACGCGACATCCGTTTTTAACACGGATGTCACACGAACCTATGTTACCCTATTGTGTACTCTCACATGGCCGTGTTTTCACACGAACCGTGTGGCTTCGCTATTTCACACGGAGACGTGTCTGTTTTTTTTTTTCTCCGGCAGCACGAGTGTCACATGGACCGCACACTGATGTGATCCATGTGACATCAGTGTGACACGGACCGGAGAAAACACTGGTTTTGAAATAAAGATGTTCTATAGTTACCTGTATCCAACGATGCTGTCTCCGGTTCCTGACCCCCGCTCATTATTTTCATTGATTATTCACTGCAGTGAGCAGCTTTGAGCAGGGACATCGTAGTGACAGCGCTGGAGACAGCATCGCCGAGGACCGCATCGCTGGTGACAGGTGAGTATCCTGCCAGCATTGTGTGTGCAGGGACGTCCAGGAGGTCATTGGATTTCCCAATGAACTCTGACTTCCTGATGACCCCCCTGCGACAACTGCGCTACAGCGAGTGTCACGATGGTGACTTCCAGGGGTTCATGAGAGTTCATTGAGAACTCCGATGACCCCCTCGATGTCTCTGCACAAACTGCTGTATACTCGCCTGTCCCCGGCGATGTCCTCGCGACGCTCCGGCTTCCCAATCCTCGGGCAGTGAATTATCAATGAAAACAATGAGCGGGGGTCAGAAGCAGGAGGCAGCAGAGCAGAAGACTGCATCGCTGTATACAGGTAAATATAGAACATCTTTTCATTGTAGAGACACGTGATTTATCTGGTACGTGTCACATGTATGCAAACACAGATGTTACACGTATGACACACGTGTGACCATAACCATGCGTGTGACTGGTACCTGATTAAACACGAACATCTGAAACCACTAAGAGCACTATGGAGTGGCATTAGTAAGATTTGTGGCTCTGGATTCGTCTGTCAGGCCACTGGCTCAGAATCAATCTGCTCAGTGGCACCATTGCATAGCCATTAATGCAGAGCACGGCAGCGGGATGATTGTAAAGAGAGGTGGGAAATTTGTCAGACCACATTCTGTGGCCATAGGCTTGCATTGTAAATTGCGCTGCATTCGCAGCACAAAAAAAACGTGACAGGCAATGTTCCATCCGGCCGCCGCATGGGCTAAATCTGACGCATCCGGCATAAACTGGACGCAACGCAAGGCCATGCGGCACAATACGGCGCTAATGCAAGTCTATGCGGGAAAAACACAACCGGCGGCAAAAAAACCCAAAAACGGTTGTGTTCTTTCTGCAGAGCACCGTATTGTGCCGCTCAGCAAAAACCGGATGTGTGAAAGCGGCCTTATACAGAACATCGCGCCATGTAATCTCATATTTTGAAACGGGTAAAATATATCTTTGTGCCTTGTATATTAATTTTTATAATATTTTTAAATAAATTTTACGTTTATTTTTGGGGCCGTAGGTCGGACCCTTCTGCTCTGCTCAGTGGTCTCCGTCCCAGTAATCCTCCTATGGATTTGATCCCTCTTTTGTACATCATTCTTGTTCTTTCCATTTAGTACATTCCCGAGCAGCGCTTTCTTTACTGCATCCAGTACACTTATGTCACAGGATATCCCTTCCAGTGTTTTTGCCCTGGGAAATACTTACACTCATTAAATGTACTAGTTTTGTTTGTTTTCTTTGTCGGGAAGCCCACTCCCTACTTTTTATTACTTTAACCCTGCAAGTGACACAGACGTATAAACTGTACTGCCTCTGCTGAAAGGAGCTCTCTACAGTATATACAATGACGTGTATGAACCTGCATACATCAGGGTCCAAAAATAATCAAAGCTTTAGAATAATATTTATGCATGACAGCAAAAGTAATCACAAATATGTGTGTGTGTGTGTATTACATATACACATATATTATATATACATACACACATACATATAATATAGATAATGTGATATACACTTTATATAAAATATACACATATAAAATATTATATATAGTGTGTATGTATAATATGTATGTGTATATATATGTATATATATATGTGTGTATGTATGTATATATGTATATATATACACACACACACACACACACATACATACATACATACATACATACATACATACATATATATATATATATATATATATATATATATATATATATATATATATATATATATATATATATATATATAATATATATATATATAATATATACATATCAAGGGACTTATTTCTACCTGTTTCGGACCCATTTATCCTTCTTCAGGGGAATTTGTGATTGTTCCTGAGGGAGCCACGGCTCTGAAACGCCGAGGCTTGAAGTCATCCTGTTTCAAGCCTTTAATACACACAGCAGCACGGTTGATTAACCCCTTCTTCCTTCTATCTGTCTACAAGACTTAAAGCATCTGATAGAAGTTTTGCCCATTTATCCAGAGTAGCATTTATAGGCCAGATGCTGACGTTGGAGAGGGCTCACAATCTATTATTTATTATTATAGCGCCATTTATTCCATGGCGCTTTACATGTGAAAGGGGTATACATAATAGGGACAAGTACAATAATCATAAACAGTACAAGGCACAGACAGGTACAGGAGGAAAGAGGACCCTGCCGGCGAGGGCTCACAGTCTACCGGAGGAATCGAGGTCCCTGCCCACGAGGGCTCACAGTCTACAGGAGGAGAGAGGACCCTGCCCGCGAGGGCTCACAGTCTACAGGAGGAGAGAGGACCCTGCCCGCGAGGGCTCACAGTCTACAGGAGGAGAGAGGACCCTGCCCACAAGGGCTCACAGTCTACAGGGGATGGGTGAGGATACAGTAGGTGAGGGTAGAGCTGGTCGTGCGGTGCTGTATGAGACTGAGGGTTACGGCAGGTTGTAGGCTTGTCAGAAGAGGAGGGTCTTCAGGTTCCTTTTGAAGCTTGTCAAGGTAGGCGAGAGTCTGATATGTTGTGGCAGAGCATTCCAGAGTATGAGGGAGGCACGGGAGAAATCTTGGATGCGATGGTGGGAAGAGGAGATAAGGTGGAAGTAGAGAAGGAGATCTTGTGAGGATCGAAGGTTACGTGCAGGTAAGTACCAGGAGACTAGGTCACAGATGTAGGGAGGAGACAGGTTGTGGATGGCCTTGTAGGTCAATCGCCATTCTTCTTCATCCCAAATATGTTGGAAGTGCTGTGGCCTGGGCTCTGTGAGGCCGGTCCTGTTCTTCCTCCAGACTCCCTCCCCCCCCCCCCCCCTTCCCCCACCCCCCCCTCTTTCCCAGCCATGTCTTTATGGACTTTACTTTATAGGCTGGGCTGAGTCATGGGGAACCGAGAAAGGCCTTTTCTAAAGTTAGAAGCTACAGTTGTCCAAATGTAATTGTATGCAAAGTATTAGGATTTGCCCTCACTGGAACGAAGAGGCCGAGGTCGACCCCTAAAAAGCACCCTCATAGTTATTCCTCCTCCACTAAACTTTGTAGTGGGCACAATGCAGTCAGGTGGGTAACATTCTCTTGGCATTCACCAAACCCAGACGTGTCCATCAGATGCCAAATAGAGCAGCATGATCCGTCCCAGCACAGAACGCATCCTCTGCTCTGGAGTCGTGTACCTTACACTACTGGCTCCGACAGTCTGCATTGTGCATGGTGATGTAAGGCTGCAGCGGCTGCTCGGCCCTGGACATCCATGCCATGAAGCTCCCAACACCCTGTTTTGTGCTGGAGGTGCTAGTGTCATTCATGGGTTAATTCCTTTTATTTTCTGTCTGCCATTGGATTGGCATGTAATGTGCACACGTTGCTTTTTTCCTTCCTTTTTTCCTTCCTTTTTTCCTTCCTCGCTGTGCGCGTGATGCTTTTTTTTTTACTTGCAGATCTTGTTGCTGAAAAAAGCAACATGTCAACTTTTTGCGTTTTTTTATATATATATATATATATATATATATATATTAGTTTTGCTTTTCATTATTCCCCTATACATTGTGACTGGTGTGCAACTCTTTATCCTATTGTTTAGTTGTATATTTTTGATACTTGCACCTTGTTCACACCATAGGAGTTCCAGACGTACATTCTTTAAAAAAAAAAAAAAAAAAAAAAAGCCTTTGATGAAATGTACAAATGCAATGATAAATGCACTTTTTTTTTTTTTTTTTGTCCTGCCGAAACATGTTATGTGCAGAAAAGAAGCGCCCAAAAAAGCAACATACATACATAGTCTTAGGCCCTGTGCGCACTGGAAAACGGATTTTTCTTAAAATTCCGCAGGGTCTGAAAGATTACCGCACCCGCGGTAAAAAGCCGCGGCAAGCCGCACCTGAAAACCTCATGCAGTTTGCCGCGGTTTTACTGCGATATTGTTCGCGGTTTTGCCGCATGCGGGTTGGTACATGTGCTTTAATGCATTCAATGCAATAAAGCACATTGAAGAAAAAAAAAAAAAAGTAATTTCCTTCTGAGATAGCATATAGATAAATAGACAGACGAATAGAAGACAGAAGGATAGATAGTCCCTGTGAGCACACGCTGCATTTCTCCCGAGCGGTAATGTGTGTTCAAATTACCGGCTGTGGGAAATGACCGATAATTACCTCTGCTGTATCGTTGCGAGGCTGCGTTCAGCAGTGTCAGTCGCGGCTGGATGCCAGCATCGCAGGATGTGGATTACGCCGGAGCTGTGTGTTTCGGTGGGGGGTTAATAAAGGGGTGAAACAGGGGCTTTTTTGTGTTTTATTTAAAATTAAAGGATTTTTCGGGGTGTGTGTTTTCACTTTACTTACGAGTCAATCATGAAAGCTGTCTCATAGACGCCTGCCATGATCAAGCCTGGACTTAAATGGTGGCGATCCGCTGTCATTTAACTGATTATTACCTGGATAGCCACCGCATCACGGCATCTGGAAGAGCCAGGGACACTCCGGGACTGCCGCATAATGCATGCGACAGTCCCGGGGCAGCTGCGGCTGATATTCTCTACTGCGGGAGGGGGGACATTAACCCTCGCCCTCTCCCTCCCCAGCCTGAGAATACCGGGCCGCCGCTGTGTGCTTGCCTCGGCTGGACGGTAAAAACACGGCGGAGCCCACGTGTTTTTTTTTTTTTTCTAGATTTCCGTTTGATTTGTATGTGTATTCTAGATGTCTGTTTGTGAATGCGATATGTGTGTGTATTCTATGTCTGGGATTGTGTGTGTCTGATATGTATGTATGTGTGTGTGTGTGTGTGTGTGTGTGTGTTTACTCTCTCCTCCGCTTCCTCTTCCTGTCATAATAACATCGCTTCCCTGCAAACCGCAGGTAAACCGCGAAATACCGGAGGGAATAACGCAGGAAAACGCAATGAACCGCACAGAATTTGCTGCCTGCGTTATTCCCTGCGGGATTTCACGATTACATTGCAGTTAATGGAGTGAAATCCCGAAGTGACATGCAATTGTTTTTGCTGCGGGAGTCCGGCAGCAAAACATGCAGCTGTCAAATTCCGCATAGTGCGCACAGCATTTTTATTTTCCCATAGGTTTTGCTGGTGAATCACTGCAGAGATGTTATGAACATAACATGCAGCTAAACGTGCAGCAAATCCGCAGGAAATCCGCGGAAAAAAACGGCAAGTGCGCACAGGGCCTTAGGCCAGAAAAGTCAATGAGAATTCTGAAGTTTTGTAGAAATTTCTGCAACCAAATACGCAGTGTGTGCACATAGCCGATATCTGCTGGCATTGTGTATCTGTCATTGTTTTGTGAATGGAGCTTATTCCTCTACTAGAATTCAAGGAAAATGATATAATTGTACCGTACTGCACTTGAACTACTAGTAATCTACTGTATGTCTCTTCTTAGGGTACCGTCACACTTTAGCGACGCTCCAGCGATCCCACCAGCGATCTGACCTGGTCAGGATCGCTGGTGCATCGCTACATGGTCGCTGGTGAGCTGTCAATCAGGCAGATCTCACCAGCGACAAGTGACCAGCCCCCAGCGACGTGTGGAAGCGATGCTGCGCATGGTAACTAAGGTAAATATTGGGTAACCAAGTGCTTGTTACCCCATATTTACCTTGGTTACCAGCGCACACCGCTTAGCGCTGGCTCCCTGCACTCCTAGCCACAGTACACATCGGGTTAATAAGCAAACCGCTTTGCTTATTTACCCAATGTGTACTCCAGCTACATGTGCAGGGAGCAGGGAGCCGGCACTGGCAGTGTGAGAGCGGCTGTGCTAGTAACTAATGTAAATATCGGGTAACCAAGAAAGGGCTTTGCTTGGTTACCTGATGTTTACGTTGGTTACAGCTTACCGCAGGCTGCCAGATGCCGGCTCCTGCTCCCTGCACATTCAGATTGTTGCTCTTTCGCTGTCACACACAACGATGTGTGCTTCACAGCGGGAGAGCAACGAGCAAAAAATAAACCAGGGCTGTGTGTAACGAGCAGCGATTTCACAGCAGGGGCCAGATCGCTGCTCAGTGTCACACACAGCGAGATCGCTAATGAGGTCACTGCTGCGTCACCAAATCCGTGACTCAGCAGCGATCTCGCTGTGTGTGAAGCACCCCTTAGACTTCTTTCACACATCAGTCTTTTGGATCAGTTACAATCCGTTTTGTGACTGTGACAGATCTGTTGCAGATTGTGGTAAAACTGATGCGACAGATTCTGTGTAAGAAAAAAAAACAAAAACAAAAAAAAAAAACGTCGTGCTATTTTTTTTTTTTTTTCATGGCAAAGGTTAAAAGGTTGTTTTTCTATTGATAACCTATATAGAGGAAAGAGAATTTCATGTCAATTTACAACACTTCTGGGCATGCTCAGATGTAAAAAAACCGGAACCGATTGACGGATGACTACAGATCCATCGCTGTGTGTTTTTTCGTCACACACAAAAAAAGTTCCTATGGACGTTGTCTTTGTCACAGTTGTCAATGGATCCATCGTACGACGGATGTCAATGAGAAAAAAACAGATCCAGCTCTTGACCGTTTTTTTTTTTTTTTTCACATTTTGATCGATTGTGATTGGCAAAAAACAGATGTGTGAAAGGGTCCTTAGTGCATTTCATATTATAGACGTTTTGCGGCTTGAAATGCGTGCAGCGCTCACAGGCCGAGCGGTCTCCACAATTCCTCATTCTTCCTTCCCCTTTACCAGCCGCTGCCATGTTTACCCATCTCCTGTAGCTTCCCTAAACTGATCTATAAAACTGTTCATCCAGGGGATTCTGGTTCATGAACATAAAGTGCTCGGAAAATCTTAAAAACAATTATTTTCCCATGTAGATATGTCAAGTATAGACATCTCTGCTTTTAATGTATGTATGTGTAAATGTACCGTGTGTGTATAATATATATATATATATATATATATATATATATATATATATATATATATATATATATATATATATATATATATTATACACACACGGTACATTTACATATATGAAATAAATAAATAAAAATATATATATTTTTTTATTTATTTATTTGTTTTTTTTGTTCCCTTCACGTTGCAGTGGGCTGGATGCATTTCTGTCTTCTACGAGAATCAATATAGGGCCGCTCCGTGCTTGGCTGCCCCTATTGCTGTGTCGGCAGGTGCTGCGCCGCCGTTGAATAGTCATCTGGCCCTTTAATTCCTCTCCAGCAATCTGTGTCAGTGCCGTGTATTGGAGACAGGGAGTCCCCAGCTTCTGTGCTGTTCAGTCTTGCAAATCACATGCGAGGGAATAAGCCTTCCTTTCACAGCATCGCTCCTTGACAAATGAGGCCGTGTGATGTTAGATACTGTAAGACGCCTGCGATAAGTGATGGGTACAGAGCACAAAGGACGCGGATGTTCCCGTCCGATCCCTCGTTATAATTGTATTATTACCTTCTCCTGTGTGATTAGGGATTGATTTCCTTCCCCAGTCCCTGCAGCCATGTACACACACACCGCTATCTACTTCTATCATAATGATATAACCCGAGCGCGGCGTCCTGCTCGCCCATATGACTGCTGTCCGACCGCTGACTGCTGCCGCCTCCTTGTTCCTTGGCCGGCACGAGGCGCCTTTGTTGCTGGAGGCAGGGGTATATTTATGGGCTTTGTGATCTCTCCGGATGGAATTCCAATGAGCTGGATTTTATGGGATGAGGCTTCACAATTGCTTGTTTTTTGTTTACCCCCCCCCCCTTCCTTCTATTTGTATTAATGCCATGAAATTTACACCCCAACCTATTACTTTCCCTTTATGTTAATGCACAGGCTGATCTAATTATACCTAAAAAGTGACCGCCTGTAAACTGGAGAGTCGGGCAAGATCTGTCTTCCGGGTCCGTAGCCTATATGTGCTGGGACCAGTTTCATGAAGGCCGGTTAACCCTTACAAGCCCGCCAGCTGTAAGTGCTGGGTTCATGGCAGATTGCACTTAATAGCACACTGCTATTATCCAGGCAGGACTGTCATAGTGACACGCTGATCCTGCTAATGTGACACCAAGCTGAAAGAATTGCATTGCTAAAGAGGGAAAAAATAGCATCCGATGTAAGGCCGTGCTCCGATATTAGAAATAAACCATCTTCTCTATTCCAGAGGCTCCAGTCATATCTATATGTTCATGTAGTGTTTTTAGGGAGGTCGGGAGTTACATCATCAGAAGAGCCCTTGTCGTACCTCCCTCTACCATCATTGTGGCCGCTGCACCAGTCACAAACCGGAAAGCTGTACACCCAGGTCATATAGATGAATAAGGGGCCCGAAAGTAGCATCACTTATCTGCACTACAAAAAGGAAACACTTTTTATAATATAAAAAAAATAAAAACAAAAAAACCCCAAAACACAACAGCAGCCTCCTGTATGGCCCTGGATCCACATGTGCCTGCAGTAGCCTTCTGTGTGGCACTGGGTCCACTTGTGTCTGTGATAGCCTCGTTGGTGTGTGTGTGTGTGTGTGTGTGTGGCCATAGATCAACATGTGTCTGCGGTAGCCTCCTGTGTGTGTGTGTGGTCATGGATCAACATGTATCTGCGTTAGCCTCCTGTGTGTGGCTCTGCATCCACATGTGCCTGCCGTAGTCTTGTCTGTGTGTTGTGTGGCCATGAATCAACATGTGCCTGCGGCAGCCTCCTCCTGTGGCCCTCGGCAATCTACATAGGTCTGGTCACGAGTATTTTCCAGGTCATGGAGAAGATCAGTGGTATGTTGCACCCTATGGATGGAACCAGCACCTATTAGATATTTGTCACATACTTGTAATATGCAGTAAATGTCTCCAGAAGGTAATCTAATGCTGTGGTAATCCGGCAGCACGCGGGGTTTGTTCGACCTGACAATGGTGCCGCTCAGACCTAAATAGTTAGAACACCCTGCACTGGATGTATACCATCTGTGTATGATCGGGGCGGTTGGAATCATAGGAGCTCCAGCGCTGGCACCGTGGCCTCCTCGTATTGCAGCGTCTGTCAGGGGTGAGCGGAGGGCGCTGTGCACTGGTTATGCACCGTATAATGAAGTCTTGCCCAGTAATGTTGCGGTTGCAGGAGAGGGTAATCATCCCCATTGTGGAGACAGAGGCTGCGGGCTGGATCTTGTATCTACCGGAGCCTGCCATGACTGATTCTCATTAATGGCCCTCCTGCTTAAATACTGCTGATTACCGCTGCTCTCCTCCGCGCTCCCTCTCCTGCGTCTTTTGTGTCTAGGAGTGAAGGAAGCTTGTTACAGCGATGGCTTCAGGATGATGTATCTGGTGAATCTAGCACAGCCGCATCCAAAAATAACTTCCCGAATTCTAAAGCCGCCAGTTATTGTTAGCGAGGGCTCGCTGCCCCATGCCCAGCCATGGCCGTCCTAGGCAGAAGGAAGCCCAGGATACACGCCGGCTACTTTGTAACGTCTGTCTGTTCCTGAGATTAGTAGGATGGCTATATCTGTGTAACGTTGCTTTCTGTTTGTGCCCAGTTTTTAGCCACCTTCTTGGGTGCCGTGGTTGACTTCTTATCTGTACACCCCCGTTAAAGACCTTTTGGAGAAATAATATTGGAACAAAAAATATCTTATATCAGTCTTCTGTTTTTGAAAAAGCACCTCCCTTATTAGTTCAGCTTTCGTTATGGCCTTTTTTTTTTTTTTTTTTTTTTTCAAAGGGATTGTCTTGTGGAAATTCGTTATCAGCTATCTTACAAAAGGGTGCCGGCTTATTGACTGGGGGAGGGGGGTGTCTGACCAGGGCTGTGGAGTCGGTAAGCCAAACCTTCGACTCCGACTCCGACTCCGACTCCTCAAATTCTCTTGCTCCGACTCCGACTCCGACTCCGGCTCCGGCTCCGACTCCGACTCCGGCTCCGACTCCGACTCCTACATATATTGCTTATAGTTAGGTGAAAAATTTATTGTAGTACATGAATATGTGTATGTGAACATCAGACATTTAATAATTTTTATGATACAATAATCAAGATATTTGGATAGAACATAAAATATATTTATTGGAATACAACTTTAGAACACAAAAAACTGTAATAAATTGTAAATATGTAATACACTATGTAATATACAGTAGATTACATATATATCTTGTGTGTGTGTATATACACTGTATATATATATATTATATATATATTACATATTTACAATTTATTAGTTTTTTTGTGTTCTAAAGTTGTATTCCAATAAATATTTTATGTTCTATCCAAATATCTTGATTATTGTATCATAAAAACAATTAAATGTCTGATGTTCACATTGTACTACAATAAATTTTTCACTTAAATATAAGCATTATACTAAATGTTGTTATTTAGTAAAATATTCAGCACATTCTGCATTGCACTCCTGTCCCCAATTTATTATATATTTTAGGAGTCGGAGTCGGTGCATTTTATACCGACTCCGACTCCACCAAAATGAGCTCCGACTCCGACTCCGACTCCACGACTCCGACTCCGACTCCACAGCCCTGTGTCTGACTGCTTGGACCTGCACCATTCAACCAAATGGCGCACTTTTAGCCCATGTGAGTGGAGCGATAATGTGAATGCTGGACTCACACGCCATTCATTAATGAAGCGCAATCTGTCATCATGTGGATAGGTTGTGATTTGTTTACATCGGACAACCCCTTTAAAGCGCACCAATTACTAGGATTTTCCTATATAAACTAAAGCGAATGCTATATTGGCACTATAAGGCCATACGTAGGATGTATAGGTTTTGAAACACAAGCAAGTAAAGTTTGTAAAATGAGCAGATTTTGATTGGCAGCAGCTGCTGATCAGCAAATAGCTGGGGTGGGTATTCATAGTGATTCCCACTCCCTGCCTGTCCATCATCCCCCTATTATTTATGCTAATTATATTATAGAATAGTTTTACTAAGTGACTAGAAGGACCTGTGCTGATGTCATATCCATGTGACCAGAAGGGGCCTCAGCCAACAGAAAAATAATGTTGCTTCCTGGTATCAGCTATGTTGGCTGAAGTCCCACCCCTTCTTGTCACATGGGTATGACATCAGCACAGGTCCTTCTAGTTGGTTAAATGATATTATAATAGAATAGCCATAAACAGGGAGGATGGACAGGCAGGGCGGCGGGAATCACTATGAATATCCACCCCAGTTATCAGCTGATCGGCAGCTGCTGCCACTCAAAAAGCTGCTCATTTTATAAACTTTACTTGCTTGTGTTTAAAAACCTATACATCCTAGCTGACAACTAAAGGTATGTACAGAATTAGCATGGTAGTGCCAGTATAGCACTGGCTTTAGGGTATATAGAAAAATCCTGGTGACTAGTGTGCTTTAAGACAATTAAAGGGATATTCCCACCATAGTAATTGAAAGTGCAGTCTGTGGAATAAATGGCCCTAAATGTTACATACCATATAATGGCCAGTTATATTCATTGTGTTTTTAAGTAATATTTTTTTTTTTTCTTCATTTTTCCAAATCACTTAGTAAAAAAAACAACCAAAAACCCAAATCAGAAATCTTGCAATTTTCATACTGGCCACTAAACCTTATACTATAGTCCTACTTTCCGATTTATACAGATTAATTTCCCATAGTCTCATTATCACAGATATTCCTATATACAGAGTAGATAACCATTATTGGAGCGCTGGTCCCGCATCTGATGGTATGCGGCTGCATTAGTGCCTATGGCAGGGGCACCTTACACATGAGGCGCTATCAATACTGAGCGTTATGTGGTGGTGTTACAACAACATATGCTCCATCCAGACAATGCCTCTTTCGGGGAAGACCTTTTATATTTCAACAAGACTACTCGTATGCTAAACCACATGCAACATCAGAGCAGCAGCAGAGTTCTGGTGCTGAGCCGGCTGCCTGCAGTCCACACCTTTCACAGATAGAAAACTCCGGGCACATTTAGGGTACTTTCACACTTGCGTTGTTTTCCTTCCGTTACAATCCACCCTTTTGGAAAACAGCGGAATCCGGTAACGGATTCCGCTGTTTCCCATAGACTTGTATGGATGACGGATTGTGCCAAAAGGTCCTGCGTTGCTTCCGCTGGGCGACGCTGCGTTGCTTCCGCCCATCGGGAGGAACGCAGCATGTGACTTTTTTTGAGCAGCGGAATCCTTAGGATTTCACTGCACATGCTCTCTCTGGCTCCCTGCACCCGTAACTAAGGTAAATATTGGATAACCAAGCAAAGTGCTTTACCCGATATTTACCCTGGCCACGTGTGCAGGGAGCCCGACACTTCCCCGCTCGGCTCCGCCCCCTCCCGCACTCCACTCCGTATATCTATATATCTATATATATATCTATATATATATATATATATATATATATATATATCTATATATATATCTCTATATCTATCTATATCTATCTATCTATCTATCTATATCATATATAATTAGTTTTGACTTGGGACCGTGAAGAAGGCGGCTGCGTCCGCCGAAACGCGTAGTCCATACTGCATATACCTTGCACTTAACAGCTTGTCAAGAGCTCTGGAATTTTTTATTCTTAGATAATAAAGTCAGAGGAAAAAAGAAAAAAAAAAAACTTTTGTTGCCCTTTGGAGTCATTCTGCCTTGCTGGATCCTTCTTAATGTTGTTATATATATATAGATAGATAGATAGATAGATATTTACACACACCTGTCCTCAGCGCCATGGCCCCGCTCGGCTCCACCCACTCCACACTCCGCCCCCTGTGCACACTCTAGGCGGCCTAGTGATCAGCTGATCACCCGGCGCTGGGAGCGATCAGCTGATCACCCGGCGCTGGGAGCGATCAGCTGATCACCCGGCGCTGGGAGCGATCAGCTGATCACCCGGCGCTGGGAGCGATCAGCTGATCACCCGGCGCTGGGAGCGATCAGCTGATCGTTCACAATAGTCTGCTGCCAGTGAAACTGTGTAAAAAAAACAAAAACAAAACAAACTGATTCCGTTGTTTTGTACGATCCGTTGTGCCACTATATGCACATCCGTTGCAGCCGTCACACAACGCAATGCAACGGATACCATTCAACGCAAGTGTGAAACTAGCCTTAGAAACTTAAAATCTGACCCAGGACCAAAGATCGAAGATTATTGAGCAGCGAGAATCCTACACCAAACAAGAATGGGACGAAGTTCCTCTCCAAAAACCTGAAATAATATCCTTCCTTCCCAGATGTGGTACTTATCATCTGTGCTGCCGGTGGAAAAAAAAAGGAATGTCTCCGTGTGTGTGTTGTGTGTATGTGTTGTGTGTATGTGTTGTGTGTGTGTTGTGTGTGTGGTTGTGTTTTTTTTTTTCCTCTCTCCTCCTTTCATGCATACGCCGTTCACCAAAAAACCCCACAGACATGTGAATAGCAGCATAGAATGGAATGTGTATGTGTTGTATCTGAAAAATACTGATAGAAAAGAACACGCAGAATGGGCATGTGGATGAGGCCTTAGTGTCCCAACTTTTTTGCAATTGGGGTTGTGTGTATGTCATGTAAGCTGGTGTCTTCTGATGTGCTACATATAAGGATTCTGAAGACTCTTATCTGGGTTAAACACTAGGTGTGATGATGTCACAAGCTATGATAGGTTCCCTTTAAAGCACAAGTCCCTGCAAGAGTCTCCACATCCCCTATCACCAGGATTTTTGTATATAAGCTAAAGCCAGTGCTATACTGGCACTATCTGGCTGCTTCTCTACAAACCTGTAGTGGTCAGCTCGGATCTTTAGGTTTTGAAACCCAAAAACTACAGTTTATAAAATGAGCTGCTTATCGAGTGACAGCAGCAAAGGATCAGATAATATATTCATAGTTATCCCCCTCCCTTTGTTAGAATTAGCATACGTATTATACAAACAACTCGCTTTGTCTCTTGCAGGACCTGTGTGAGGTCATACCCATGTGACCAGAAGGGGCGGGGCCTCGGCCAACAAAGCTGATACCAGGTCACATGGGTATGACCTCACACAGGTCCTGCAAGAGACAAAGCGAGTTGTTTGTATAATACTTATCCCCTCCCCTGTTAGAATTAGCATAAGTATCAATACCCCCCCAGATATTATCTGCTCCTCAGCTGCTGTCACTCCATAAGCGACTGATTTTATAAACTGTACTTTTTTGGGTTTCAAAACCTAAACATCTGAGCTGACCCCTACAGGAATGTAGAGAATCAGCCTGATAGCACCAGTATAGCACTGGCTTTAGCTTATATACGAAAATCCTAGTGATTGGTTCCCCTTAAAGCACCAGTCCAACGGGTGTGTGTTTTTTGTCGTGTTTTTTTTCCCCAATAGCTTAAAAAATAAAAACTATTAATGTTTTAATAATTTGTTTTTAATTGAGATGAATATAAAAAAATAAATTTAAAATTTTCCACTCTTAAACACTAGAGGGAGCAGCTGCTGAAATCCTACTGTGGTGATACTGTAGAAATAGCTCGCATTACAGCTGCAGTAAAGGTGGCAGAATCTGCTCTCCTGTGTGTGTGTCACGTCCCCCTCCTTTTCTCGGTGTTTCCAAAAGGATAAAAGAATGAAGTTTAGGATCACAGTGCGGAGCCATTTTGATGGTGACCGCAAAGTGATCCGAATATGTCTAGTGGCAATAAGGCCAGCTGCACAGTGGTCCACTGTATCTTGTGCGCCACTGTTTCCCAATGCCCCACTGACTGTTTTCCCAATGCCGCATGCACTCACCTCAGACCTGCGCCTCCTGCAGCCTGTCCTGTCAGCGATCACAGTACATAGCAGCGAGGAGTGGAGGCCCAAGGTGAGCACACGTGGGGAGGGGGGGGGTGAGCAGGAGAATGGGGAGCAGCATGCCAGAATCAGGTATAGTGCAATCACCGATGCCCGGCACTGGTAGTCACCCCATCCATCGTGACGGGGGGGGGGGGGGGGGAAGTGGAGCACACCGCATTCGCTGTGAGTTCCACAAAGATGGTGCTGAGCTCCTCCTCTGCTGTGATCTGGACAGTCCAGGAGCGCGTCCAGATGACAGCAGACGCTGTTTGTGTTGCGTATAGGGGTCGAAGCCCAACTACGGTCTTCTATGCACAGAGGCTGCCATAAAGGAGGTGAGTAACTGTCGTTACTTACAGCAAATCCAAGATGGCAACCCCCAGTGCTTCAGTAACACTAGAATTAAATAAAAACTAAATAAACAGTTTAATTTTGTATTAAAAATTTCATAATCCCTATTATTAATAAAAAAATTCCCGCCCCATGTCTTATACTTGTCCTCCAGAGTATTCCCATTTATTTATTTACTTTTTTTTCTTTTTTTTTTTTCCTCTCCCCCCTCCCCCCCCCCCCAGCTTCACTCTGGTGCTACAGTACTCTCTTGTGACCGTAACTTCTGACTGGCTGTAATGCAATACAAGTCTGAGAGCAGAATGAGGCTCTCATAGATTTGTACTGAGTTGTGACCTCCGGTATTCTCTATGAAACACTGGCGCAAATGGAGTCCAACCAGAGCGCTGCTGGATACAGAGGAGTATATGGCAGGGGACTTAGATTTAAAACATCACTCCAGTTGTGAAATAAACAAACCGCTGGTGTAATGCTTTTAAATGTTTGTGGATTAGACTGATGGCTTTTATCCTCAGGGCTCGGGCACATGGCCGTACTTTCTGTCTCTGCACAATCCAATAAAACATTGGATCACATTCGGACAAATATTCCGCTACGGGGCCACGCACAAGTCCGATTTTGTTAATTAAAAAAACAAATGTAGAGAAGGGTATAGAGAGAATATTTTAGCACCCATTCAAATTACTTGCAGCATTGTATCCTTAACTGCAATGTATTCTGCAAGTACCCCAGTCTTTTTAAAGGGAATCGGTCATCAGGTTTTTGCTATGTAATGTGAAG
This sequence comes from Anomaloglossus baeobatrachus, assembly GCF_048569485.1. Taxonomy (NCBI): domain Eukaryota; kingdom Metazoa; phylum Chordata; class Amphibia; order Anura; family Aromobatidae; genus Anomaloglossus; species Anomaloglossus baeobatrachus. Next base: position 53,163,392 of record NC_134361.1, on the reverse strand, counting down.
ACCGCACACTGTAGGGGGTGAAACTCAGAATTTAAGGATGCATCTGTTATCAAGCGCCATGCTGCAGTTTACCTGCAATGATTATTTTAGCACCAGGACCTTATCATTGTAGTGCTTAATGCCTGGAAGTCAGACACTCTTCCTTGCTGTGATTAGCAGCTCGCCATCTCTAGACATTTTCTCAGTTCTGCCTTATTGCTAAATCTAAAAACTAGTGTCAGAACCGCTGAACCCAGTAAACTGATACCTCACTGGAATTGAGCTGATGGAACACTGGTGCTGATTGAGCGCCCCCCCATTATCTAATCTTGATGGATTCTCTTAAGGCCAAAACCATATAACCTTTTTAAAACTTGTCACTTGGCGCTTCCTCATCTCCTCGCTATCTTCCCGTCTGAAATTTCTCTCGTCTGCATGAAAAGAGGAACAAGTCTGCGCAGGAAACGTTCTCCTCCGACCTTCCACCAGTTTTGCTGCTTCTGTATGTCCTGTAACAAAGTGCAAGACTTAGAATTGTTGTAGGCGATTCACACACAAAAAGTAGGAATTATCAGTTGCCTTTTACAAATTAAAAGGATAGTAGAATCCCGACAGGTCCTATTCCATCTGTTATGTATGCAGCGTTCATTCCCTGCAGGGTCGCCTGGCAAACTTGCATTAGGATTATACAGTCATATGAAAACGTTTGCGCACCCCTATTAATGTTAACTTTTTTTCTTTGTAGCAATTTGGGTTTTTGCAGCAGCTATTTCAGTTTCATATATCTAATAACTGATGGGCTGAGTAATATTTCTGGATTGAAATGAGGTTTATTGTACTAACAGAAAATGTGCAATCCGCATTTAAAAAAAAATTTGACCGGTGCAAAAGTATGGGCACCTCAACATAAAAGTGACATTTAATATTTTGTAGATCCTCCTTTTACAAAAATAACAGCCTCTAGTCGCTTCCTGTAGCTTTTAATGAGTTCCTGGATCCTGGATGAAGGTATATTTGACCATTCCTGTTTACAAAACAATCCAGGTCAGTTAAGTTTGATGGTCGCCGAGCATGGACAGCACGTTTCAAATCATCCCACAGATTTTCAATGATATTCAGGTCTGGGTACTGGGATGGCCATTCCAGAACATTGTAATTGTTCCTCTGCATGAATGCCTGAGTAGATTTGGAGCGGTGTTTTGGATCATTGTCTTGCTGAAATATCCATCCCCTGCGTAACTTCAACTTCGTCACTGATTCTTGCACATTATTGTCAAGAATCTGCTGATACTGAGTTGAATCCATGCAACCCACCACTTTAACAAGATTCCCGGTGCCGGCATTGGCCACACAGCCCCAAAGCATGATGGAACCTCCACCAAATTTTACTGTGGGTAGCAAGTGCTTTTCTTGGCATGCCGTGTTTTTTTGCCTCCGTGCATAACGCCTTTTTGTATGACCAAACAACTCAATCTTTGTTTCATCAGTCCACAGGACCTTCTTCCAAAATGTAACTGGCTTGTCCAAATGTGCTTTTGCCTACCTCAGGCGACTGTTTGTGGTGTGCTTGCAGAAACTGCTTCTTTCGCATCACTCTCCCATACCGCTTCTCCTTGTGCAACGTGCGCTGTATTGTTGACCGATGCACATTGACACCATCTGCAGCAAGATGATGCTGCAGGTCTTTGGAGGTGGTCTGTGGATTGTCCTTGACTGTTCTCGCCTTTCTGATATTTTTCTTGGCCTGCCACTTCTGGGCTTAACAAGAACTGTACCTGTGTTCTTCCATTTCCTTACTATGTTTCTCACAGTGGAAACTGACAGTTTAAATCTCTGAGACAACTTTTTGTATCCTTCCCCTGAACAACTATGTGGAATAATCTTTGTTTTCAGATCATTTGAGAGTTGTTTTGAGGATCCCATGATGCCACTCTTCATAGGAGATTCAAATAGGAGAACAACTTGCAAGTGGCCACCTTAAATACCTTTTCTCATGATTGGATACACCTGCCTATGAAGTTCAAAGCTCAATGAGGTTACAAAACCAATTTAGTGCTTTAGTAAGTCAGTAAACAGTAGTTAGGAGTGTTCAAATCAAGAAATTGATAAGGGTGCTCATACTTTTGCACCGGTCAAATTTTTATTAAATGCGGATTGCACATTTTCTGTTAGTACAATAAACCTCATTTCAATCCAGAAATATTACTCAGTCCATCAGTTATTAGATATATGAAACTGAAATAGCTGCTGTAAAACCCCAAATTGTTATAAAGAAAAAAAGGTTAACATTAATAGGGGTGCCCAAACTTTTTCATATGACTGTAGATGGAGGAGTATTTGCTAGATGTAGAGCGCCTTTTTAGATTAAAGTAGTCGTGCAAAGGCTTCTTGATGCCTGAAACGCGTTTCTGCTTTTTTTTGTTTACATGGACTTGTTATAGGCTGCAGGGCAGTAGACAGCAAGTTGCACATATGTTTTGTCGCACGACTTTTCCGAGTTGCCTGTCGCCTTGTAGCCCTAGCGTAATATTAATACAGAGCAGTTAAACCTCACCCTAGAGAATCCTCTGACCCATACCCCAATGTAAACACCACTAAATAAAAAGACCTCTGTCTCTGGAAATTAGGGGTGGAACTGAAAAGGTGGAAACAAACAACTAGCCTTTTTTTTTTTTTTCTCCCCTCCCCTGCCCCTTGACTGGTCCTCTTCAACCCCTTTTATAGGATAGCTGTTGCATAAAAGAAAAAAAATGCTATTAACTTTATTTGGGTAATTGCACTCTGAAGCTGCCTGGCCGCTGAACTAGAAGCTCAATTACTGGAATGTAAGGAACTTTATTCCTCCTGGCTGCCTCAGGCTTTCAGTCCCTGCCCAGTATTGACTGACAGCCAGCTCAGGTCTCTATCTGTTACTTGGCATTGTGCTTACATCATGTAGCTGTTCAGTCTTGGAAATTCATGAAACTCCCGACACAAGATCTTCGTGTTTTTTGTTGTAAATGCCGGGGAAGTTTTTCAACTCTGCAGTTAAGGAGTCAGCAGCACGTTGGTGATTCATGCACCGTCTAGTCTGCCTCAGAGTGTTTTCCCTGAGTGCAGTGCGGTCTGTTCACATAGTCCCCCCCCCCCCCCCCCCCATTTCCACAGTCACAAACAGTTTTTCAGGCAGAGGCCATCTGAGTTTTTTTTTTTTTTTACTTGCAGACTGTGTAGGGAAAAATTAGATCACATGAAATACAGAAATGCATCATATGTGTATCATAGGTTGACCGAAATCACCATATCAACAATTTATAAACAAAATTGATTCAGTCCAGGAGTTAGTATAATATAACAATAATGCAAACAAGTGTTTGAGAAAATACAAAAGTATTTATTAATCAGTGTAACACATAAAGGACATACACAGAAAGATGGTGAGTTAACATCAAGACCGCAAAACAAGGGGCAGTGTTACAAGCGGTGGGGCCATATTTAGAATTGTATGTGTCACATAAAAATGGGCCACAATGGAGAAAGAAAAGCTCAACCTTAGAATATGTTAGAGAACCATCATAGCAGGGATCAAATGGCAGTGATTTGTGGCATGGTAATAAACCAGAATCCCATTATGGTTATGGACATGTATCGGAGTAAATCACAGAGGATGAGTATTAACAGGATATATGTGTATATACTGGGTTGTATCCAGGTGGAAACAACCACCTAAATAACAAAGGTTAATTCCTGTGATTAGGGATACAAGTGCTAATTGATGAATAGTATGTGAAATAGGACTAAATAGTCTGTCCAGCCACAATACAATGCCATTACTAGGTCACATAGGCTAGATAGCCATTGAATGAACAAAGATCTATTGATTACTGCAAAAGGACAGGGAGCTAAATAAAGGGATAATACCCACACCAGTATGAAGAGGCCCCACCGGAGTACACCGCCCACACCTGACGCGCGTTTCGCAACGGCTTCTTCGGAGGTGTAAGGAGCTGTGAATCCGGTGGCCTTAAATCATCCCCAAGTGTCACCTACCAGCCTATGGCGGCGCACGCCAGCCCGGAGGCGCCCATCACCCCCCGCGCCCAGGCGTCCAGGAGTCCATGGTGCGCAACCGCGAACCACGGGCGCCTTTTGGACACCGGGCGCAGGGGGGAGGAGACCCCCCATGGCCGGCGCGCACAGGCCAGAGGTAAACACTTACCCGTCTCTAATGGCGCGCGTCAGCACAGCGATGCCCATCCCCATCAGCACAGCGGCATCCAGGAGACCACAGTGCGCAACCGCAGCTCATGGGTACCTATTGGATGTCAGGTGCAGAGGGGAGGGGAATCACGGAGCAGGCGCGCGCACAGACATGAAGCTGAGGGCGACATATTCAAAAAGGGCAGCAGAGGCATGCAGATAGATAATCAAAGACACATGAATATAGTTTATCCATGCACGCAGCATATGCTCCATGTTATAGGGTTAATATATCAACAAGGAACCATAACTATTTAAGCATGAAAGACCATATTGATATAATGGAAATTTCCAGGTGCCTTCATAAAGATGTATCGTCAGATGTAAATTCATCAGCAATGATTATGCCAAGGGAGAGGGAAGACGGAAGAGAGGGGGAGAGAGGCAAAGTCCACCGGATCTGTGGAAAAAAATAAACAAATTAAAATCAAAGTTTTTTTGGCAAGGAACATCGGCACCACAGAATGCCACATAAAATGTGCAAAATGCACACCTGTAATATTAGGATAAGTGAAATGAACTGCAGGACAAGAGAGCAATCATCAACACAAACTGTTTGAAGCTGACAACATCGTTTAGTCCTAGTGGCTTTACAGTGTTTAAAATGGTAATCCATCTGTCCTCCCTTTTATACAAATTGTTTTTAGTATTGCCTCCTCTAATCCCCAGGTTTACCTTATCAATGTCACGGAATTTTAGACATCTCCAATTGCCACCATGTTTTTCTTTAAAGTGCTTGGGAATATTTTTAAGTAGGGATATCTCATCAGGCTTCTGGAGCTTGGCCGCGTTTTTAATATCGCGGACATGCTCCAGAATCCGTATCCTCAATTCACGTGTTGTGAGACCTATATAAATTAGGCCACATGGACAGGTGGCCCAATATACAACATTAGAGGACCGACAGTTGATGAAATGCATAATGCGATATGTCTTTGAACGTGAGGAGTTCCAAAAATCATAGGCCCTGTCCATTTGTGGACATGCGCCACAGTCACCACATGAGACAGATCCAATTCTAGGACTGCCGCATGTCAGGAATGTGGCACTGGGCCTAGGTGTATAGTGGCTCCTCATACTTAGGTCTCCCAATGTCCTAGATCTCCTAGGCGTAATGGCGGGTCTAGATGTCAAAATGGAGGCAAGATCGTGGTCAGCCACTAGGATGGGCCAGTATTTAGATATTTGACATTTCACGCCATTGTGCATGATATGGCGTGATCAGACGGATCGTATCATCAGTGGCCTTGGGTTTGGTCCTGAAAAGATCATCACGGACCGATCTCTTGTCCCTATCATAGCCTTTTTGAATGGTCTGGCGAGAGTAATGTCTAGCCTCAAACCTTCTAGTCAGATTGTGCGATTGCTTCTCAAACAAGGCGTCACTCGAACAGATTCTGCGCGCCCTTAGAAACTGCCCGGTGGGAATTGAATTGATTACCTGAAACGGATGCGATGATTTGGCACTTAGTAGCGAATTTGTTGCAGTGGTCTTGCGGTGAATATTGGTGCAAAGCGAACCATCCTCTCCCCTGGTGATTAAGACATCCAAAAACTCGATTTTTTTTTCAGCACTGGAGACAAAGGTAAGTTTGATATTTTTAGTATTGACGTTGAGTCGCTGCATAAATAAATCTAGCTGGTGGACCCCCCCCCCCCTGCCAAATCAAAAAAATATCATCAATGAAGCGCAGCCACATGTGGACTGCGCCAAATTGAGAATCCGGAAAAATAATGGACCTTTCCCAATGTCCAAGAAAGAGGTTCGCATATGAGGGCGCATAAGACGCCCCCATTGCGACTCCTCTTTTGGAGATAGAAGCGGTCCTTAAATAAAAAGAAATTATGAGTGAGAATAAATTTTAGTAATGAAAGGAGGAGGTCCACCAGCTCATCATCAAGGCTGGTAGTGTGGAGGAAAAATTCCGCTGCCTCAATGCCATCATCGTGATTTATGGATGTATACAGCGACTCAACGTCAGCTGTTACCATTATTATGTCCGTCTCCAATACCAAACCAATCAATCTGTTTAGTAGTTCAGCGGAGTCACGAATATAAGATGGTAAATTGATCACCAGGGGCTGGAGGTAGGGAAAAAACTCGCAGCATGTCCATTCAATGTGGTTCTTATTCTGCGTTTTTCAGCCCTTCCAATCATCGACTTCATGATGAAAAAACAAAACCACACCAAAATGCCCATCGTTTCTTGGTGCGTTTATTTGATAAAAGATACAGATTAGGTGCAGAAAAAATTTCTGTAACAAAAACTCAACGTGTGCACATAGTCTTATTCTTTCCTGAAGCAGTTTTGTAAGGGCTAGTCCCCCTCCCCAGTTACCACCATCACCACCACTAAAGCATTTTAATTTTCTTTTTAGTCTAATCTTTTAATTTGACACTACAATTTTTGATCACCTTCAAATCATTAACCTGCTATTCTTTTTTTTTTTTTTTTTTTTGTCACTATTGGGCTACATTGGGACAGGGAAGCAGATAGTGACTACTTACCTGCCCTGCTGTCAGCCCCTCTCCCCCGGCTCAGAGCGGTCATGTGACTACTCGTACTGTGATTTTTGGTACTTCCGGTCATTTCATGTCAACAGGGGCAGGACATTGTTGACATGCAAATCAGGGAACATCATGTTGCCGCCCTGCTGGGGGGTACAGTGCGATGAGCCCCCTGCCCCTTTCCCTGTGCACTGCTATCTGTGCCCTGTATGTGCTGGACAAATAGGGTTGCCCTCTGTGTAGGACACCCCCGATTTATTATTCTAGTGTGTCTCGCTCTCTCTCTCGCGCTTTCCTCTCTCTCGCGCTTTCCTCTCTCTCGCCCTTTCCTCTCTCTCGCCCTTTCCTCTCTCTCTCGCGCCCTTTCCTCTCTCTCTCGCGCCCTTTCCTCTCTCTCTCGCGCCCTTTCCTCTCTCTCTCGCGCCCTTTCCTCTCTCTCTCGCGCCCTTTCCTCTCTCTCGCGCGCTTTCCTCTCTCTCTCGCGCGCTTTCCTCTCTCTCTCGCGCGCTTTCCTCTCTCTCTCGCGCGCTTTCCTCTCTCTCTCGCGCGCTTTCCTCTCTCTCTCTCGCGCGCTTTCCTCTCTCTCTCTCGCGCGCTTTCCTCTCTCTCTCTCGCGCGCTTTCCTCTCTCTCGCGCGCGCTTTCCTCTCTCTCGCGCTTTCCTCTCTCTCTCTCTCTCTCGCGCGCTTTCCTCTCTCTCTCTCGCGCGCTTTCCTCTCTCTCGCGCGCTTTCCTCTCTCTCTCGCGCGCTTTCCTCTCTCTCTCTCGCGCGCTTTCCTCTCTCTCTCTCTCGCGCGCTTTCCTCTCTCTCGCGCGCGCTTTCCTCTCTCTCGCGCGCGCTTTCCTCTCTCTCGCGCGCGCTTTCCTCTCTCTCGCGCGCGCTTTCCTCTCTCTCGCGCGCGCTTTCCTCTCTCTCGCGCGCGCTTTCCTCTCTCTCTCGCGCGCGCTTTCCTCTCTCTCGCGCGCTTTCCTCTCTCTCGCGCGCTTTCCTCTCTCTCGCGCGCGCGCTTTCCTCTCTCTCTCGCGCGCGCTTTCCTCTCTCTCTCGCGCGCGCTTTCCTCTCTCTCTCGCGCGCGCTTTCCTCTCTCTCTCGCGCGCGCTTTCCTCTCTCTCTCTCTCGCGCGCGCTTTCCTCTCTCTCTCTCTCGCGCGCGCTTTCCTCTCTCTCTCTCTCTCGCGCGCGCTTTCCTCTCTCTCTCTCTCGCGCGCGCTTTCCTCTCTCTCTCTCTCGCGCGCGCTTTCCTCTCTCTCTCTCTCTCGCGCGCGCTTTCCTCTCTCTCTCTCTCGCGCGCGCTTTCCTCTCTCTCTCTCGCGCGCGCTTTCCTCTCTCTCTCTCGCGCGCGCTTTCCTCTCTCTCTCTCTCTCGCGCGCGCTTTCCTCTCTCTCTCTCTCTCGCGCGCGCTTTCCTCTCTCTCTCTCTCGCGCGCGCTTTCCTCTCTCTCTCTCGCGCGCGCTTTCCTCTCTCTCTCTCGCGCGCGCTTTCCTCTCTCTCTCGCGCGCGCTTTCCTCTCTCTCTGGCGCGCGCTTTCCTCTCTCTCTCGCGCGCGCTTTCCTCTCTCTCTCGCGCGCGCGCGCTACCCGATGTTTGCCTTGGTTACGAGCCTCTGCAGCTGTCAGATGCCGGCTCCCTTCACGTTCAGTTCCCGTCACTCCCGATCACATGACTCCAATGCCCACCGATAAACTTCAAGTGACAGGATCCTTCAAAATAACACATGCGTTTTTCTTTGCAAAAACAGGATCCGCTTTTGCAGCAAAAAAATGTTCATGATGCATGTTAAAAAAAACGTAGTGTGAAAGCAGCCTAAATTCTTTATAATCGATGTTAGGGGTTTGCAGAAGCTGCTTTCCGGTCACCTGGGACAAGTCAGTGGCCGCGCCCAGGAAGAGAAGAGACTGGAATAAGAAAAGATGCACTGATATTCGTGCGTCTTTTTTTTTTTCTTTAACTTATGCGATAACCCCATTAAAATAGTTCTAATTATTCCCGATTCCTTTGAACCTGGCAGCTCTTAATTAATGCTGATAAACGGCCTCACGTTGGCTTTCCACAAATGTATTTTCTTTGCCAGGTTTTCAGATATTGCGCTGTTTCCAGGCACATAAATCAGAGAAGGCTTTGAATGCTAATTGAAGTTGCTCATTCACAGAAGGCCCCGTCTTTTCCTCTGAAATGTAAATGTGAGGCGGCTCTGATGGTTAATCATTCTTCAGAAAACGTAAAATAAGTAAACCCGATGATCTGCCTGAGCGCAGCGTCCCCGGCACAGAGCGGCCTCGGGGTGTTCTCTGTGCCCGTTACTGGCAGTAATGGAGACTCGCTCTGGTGTAATAGGCTGGCGGGGGGGCATTGCTATACTATTGGACCCCACACACTTTACGCTCTTGTTTTTGTCATAAGTCTGTGCATATGATAATTATATTCAGGCAGTTAACTCTCCGTAACCTGCTTGGGAAATAAAGTGTTTAATAAGCTTGGAAACCGCTCACTAATTTATATAGTACAATAAAAAAAAAAAGCATCAGGAAAACCACAGCCGCTGTTTCCCTTAGGCTGCATGCGCACGCTGCAGTTTTTTTCTGCACACAAACTTGTTGTGAATGTCATCCGAGTGGGGCTGGTGTGGAGCTCCCTCTGGTGGACAGGAATGTTAATGAAGCTGAGTTTGAATCTGTGATTCAAACAGGTGATGGAATTAATTAGGATTCCAGGAAATCCTATTGCAGATCAGCTTACTCTATTTAGGAGAGCATTTTGTGCTTGGCGGTCGCCGGTGATTAATGTTTCCTGCCTGCTTCTGAAGATTCCTGGGAGGTTTCCTTTCTGTTTCTCCTGTTTATTCTGTGGCCGAATCTACTCCAGATAGGTTTACGGTTTCTGTGCTTAATTGCTGGATTTGCACTTAAGAGTTTCTGCTTATTCCATTTGGTTCTGTGTTTGGTTTCTTGTATGTGAGGATCTGTCCCTCTGCTTTTGTGAGCAGGGCAGTCCCCCCCCCCATCAAGAACGGGAGCTTGCTCACTGTTCACGTTTGGTTTAGGGTACTTTCACACTTGCGTTAATTTCCTTCTGTCACAATCCGCCGTTTTGGAAAACAGTGGAATCCGTTAACGGATTCCGCTGTTTCCCATAGACTTGTATGGACGACAGATTGCGACAGATGGACCTGCATTGCTTCCGCTAGCCGGGCGGAAGGAACGCAGCATGTAGCGTTTTTTGAGCGGCAGAATCCTTTTTATTTTTTTCACTGCGCATGCTCATCTTCTTCTTCTTCTTCTTTTTAATCACAAACTTTAATTTGTCTCTCTGTCGCCGAACGCTCAGCTGATCGCCTGGCAGCCGGGTGAACAGCTGATCGTTCACAATAGTCTGCCGCCGGAAAGTGTGTGTGTGTGTGTGTGTGTGTGTGTGTGTGTGTGTGTGTAAAAAAAAAAAAAAAATTCTGTTTTTTACGATCCGTTGTGCCACTATATGCAATGCATCCGTTGTATCCGTCACACAACGCAATGCAACGGATGCCATTCAACGCAAGTGTGAAACTAGCCTTATTTGCACTTCAGAATATTATTTTGTGGTTTTTTTTTTTTTTTTTTTTTTTTTGTTTCTACCCATTATATCTGCAGTTCTGTTTTAAAGTTTCTGGCACAAGAGTACCTGATATAGTGGGGGAAAGACCGTGTGGTCTCAGATTTTTTTTTTTCCTATCAGGAGATTAATATTTTTTTGCAGGGTTTTTTGCTGCCCGCAATCACTCATCTGTCCTATCTAGTAAGTCGAGCCTCACCTTTGCTGATGTATATTTTCTATCTGTGTATTGTATTTTCTTGCATCACTGTTGTTGCATGTTGGGGGTTTGTTATTCCTTTGGGGACTACTATGAGGCAAGTTAGGATTCCTCATTTCTATCTTTTGAGGTGTAGCCAGTTTCACAGGCAGTGACATCCCACTGCTACTTCTAGTGTTGCCCGATAGGGGATTGCAGTCAGCTTAGTTTCCAACGACTCTTGTGGCTTTGTTTTTTTTCCTGATTAATGGGATTTTTTGTGATTGTCCACGGTTACCAGATCATAACACAAACTACAACCAAACTGCACCTTGTCAGTAAGCGCCTGGAAATTTAAAAAAAAAAAAAAAAAAATGCTTGTAATGTAGGTGTGTTTTTGGTGCGTTTTTTTTTGTGACATACCAAAAATGCAGCAAAAAACGCACCAAATTGATAGCATGCGTTTTTAATGCGTTTTTTTTTTGTGACAAACGTTGACAAAAACGTTAGAAGAATGAACATGCTGTTTTTTGTCACATACTTTTGTCAAAGAAAACACTGACAAATTGCAAGGTGCACATGGCAAATCGGACTTCATAGACTTTGCTGGGAAGTCAAATGTCAAAGTTCTGATAACAGAACTGCACCAAAAACTGCGACAAAAAACGCAGCGTGCGCATGTAGCCTTATAAAATCTTGGCTGATGGACATGTACTCCTGGCTAGAATCCCACAATGAAGTTTGGATTTAGATTTTCTGCAGCTCTTTTAGATAAATTGGGTTACTTGTTTCATTGTTGTTTTTTTGTATTTTAATTGCGTTTGGTACAGTACTCAGGGTATCATCCCCCTTCATTGCACTGCTCTCAGATTACATAGCAAAAACCTGCAGGCAGATGTACTTTAATTACATGGAGCTGTACACGTGAAGAGGGTTTACGTACAAAATACATACCTTTTTTTATTTTTCGGACTATAAAACTCTCCTTACCATAATATGCTCCCTAGATTAAAATGGCAGAAAACCGGAAAATAGTTTATCCTATAATATTATTTAATATATTTAATTATATTAAATATATAGTTATTTATTTATTATATCAATTTAATTTATATTATATATTTCTTTATTATATTAATTAATATATATTTTATAACCCCTTCACGACTGATTTACATATTTATGTCATCGACCGAGTCCATGTCTTTCCCCGCACTTGATGGCTGATTTAATCCATCATCAAATGTCTCTAACAGCCGTGAGGGGGATCAGAGATTATTCTGCCGCTGTTAACCAGTTAAATGCCACTGTCAATCACAGACAGCATTTAACATGCGCAGACAGGAAGTGTCATTAATCCTGCTTGACATGTGATTACAGGGCGCCGATGGGTTATCATATAGACAGCCGGCAGTTCAGCCGATGACCCCCTTGTCTGTCATTATGATCCTCCTAGACTCTGCCGCATGCCCGCTTGGGCTTGCCCGGCCGCATGCCCCCTTGCTCGGCCCTGCCACATGCCCCCTTGCGCTTGCTCGGCCCTGCCACATGCCCACTATATGTTGCCACATATTGTAGTTCCTAATGGGACCTCAGTGGAGGCTGGAAAAGCTGAGCAGCTGAAGGACCTTTTAGATCATGTGATCAGTCCCATGAAAGTCCCTGGAAATACTTGTGTGACAGGTCCTTGAGCTGCTCAGCTCCTGAAGGCTCCATCCGGTCAGGATGTGGCATATACCTCTCTGCTCTGCACCGATCACACAGATCAGTGTGGGGCAGGAGGAGAGGGGTCTGCTCACTGATTGGGGAAGAAGCTGGGTCTATAAGACGCGCACACTTTTTAGCAGTTTTCCTTGTTAAAATGTTTTAGTTCAAAAGATAAGGTATATAAATTACACCGACAGATTTTGCTCTTAGATCAGACAGTCTGAGTGCGTGGAAATCGTCGGCCGGCGCTCTGATATCTGAGTGCAGTCTGATTATCACAGACTCTGAGAATGGAGAAGATGGAGAAATTGTGTTCTGTATCTTCTCCATCTGCCATGGTTAGTAGGATCAGATCACACTATGCTGGCATTTGGGTCAGGGTTTGATCAGTATCGTGAGCATGATCAACCTCATTCTCTCAGATCTGAGAGAATCTATGGCCGTGTGACCCAGGCCTAACTGTGACAAACTGCAGAGAACATTGTCCTCACAGGCTCACAATCTATAACAAATCTGGCGTCTGTTGCTGCCGGATCTGTTTTCCCCCCATAAACTTTCATAAGCGCTGGATTGTGCCGGATGACCTTGTGTTTCATCTGTTTCCGGCAAAATTTACTTGTCTGGCGGCCGGATGAAACATTGAAGTGAACATTTGTGTCCGGCAAAAAAAATGATCGCGCCGGATCCGGCGGCGTATGGCGTGTTTTAGAATAAAAGCCTATAGACGCCGGATCCGGCGTAATGCGGCAAAAAACAGATCCGGCCGCCGGATCAGTTTTTGAACTGAGCATGCTCAGTATCACACCGGATCTGTCAAAAAAACTGAAGGAACTGATGGAAAAAACTGATGCAACTGATCTGTTTATTCGCCAGATCCGTCGCATCAGGTTTTTTTTTTGCCGGATCGTGCCTGATGGCAAAAATTTTTGTGTGAAAGCAGCCTTAGGCTGCTTTCACACCTCCGGTTTTAGCAGAGCCGGCCAATGCGGCTCTAAAACCTATGCAACGGATGCGGCGACGATACCGCATCCTTTGCATACATTTTTGACATGCGACCCGTCCGATTTTTGCCGCTTGCGGCAGGCTACTGAGCATGCGCAGTGGAAAAAAATGCATGCGGCGTCCATAGGCATGCATTGCAAATCGTGCCGCATCGGCCGGGTACGGCGCGATGCGGTTTTTTTGCTGGACAAAAAAACGTGCCAGGCAATGTTCCATCCGGCCGCCGCATCGGCTAAATCTGCCGCATGCGGCAAAAACCAGACTGAACGCAAGCCCATGCGGCACAATACGGCACTAATGTAAGTCTATGCAAAAAAAACCCCGCAACCGGCGGCAAAAAAAAAAAACGGTTGCGGTTTTTCTGCAAAGCGCCGGATTGTGCCGCACAGGAAAAACCGGAGGTGTGAAAGCAGCCTTATCGCTCTTCTTCTGAACCATCTTTTCAGCAGATTTCTGTGCACATCACCTTTTTGATCTGGTAATAAATCCGCTTAGACTATTGTCCCAAAGAGAAGTGACCGTCAGGCCACATTCACACCTTGTACCTATGGGGCTGTTTGCCTGTCTGTATGTTATCACAGATTGAGGGGTCAGTGCAGAATCTTGGAGACATGATGGATTTTGATCAGTCGTGAATCAAATGTTCCAATGTAAGTCTATGGGTTTGTGAAAAAAATCTGTCATCGCTCGGAAGCCATCATGGACTGTTTGATATGAGAAGCTTGGGGATCCTCCGCTGGTGTCTTACAACTTCCTCGGTGGAAAAATCAATTTCTCTGTACATAATCCATGAGCGGAGTGTACGAGTACAGCCGTTCCTTCCCTGTGCCGCTCTCTATCATGGTGTTTGGTTTCCCCCCTTGGTGAAGCTCTGGGATCTGGGATCCCTATTAATATTTGCTGCTATCTGAAACATTGTACTAATGATTCTCTGCGGTTACAGCGTGATGAGGGATCTTCCATCGTGACTCCCTGGATTCTGTGTTTTTTGTTCTTACACATTCAGATGTAATTAAGTGGCCATGTAGCTGCCTGTTCTCTGCAGTAATTGGTTATTTTTGCGCCTTCAGGGCATTAACAAGTTTATACACAGCGGAGGAATATTGTAATGAATAGTTACCGCCGTCCCCCATCCTTTGTTCATCTTGGTTATTTAATAGAGAACTGTATCTCTTCAATTTTTTTTTTTTTTTTGCATGTTTGGGCAGAAATCATGCTCTGCAATTTTTAATTTTTTTTTTTTTTGGCAATTTGTAAATGCATAAATGAATTCCACATGGCACATTTATGCAGAGACTTGAAGATTACATAGAGGAAATCAGAGACTTAAAATTTGATTAAAGGGTTAATTTTGTGTCTAGTCTAATCCTGCTATATGGACGTTCATAGATGGTGGACTGCCCTAAGCGATGCTATTGATTATCCTTTGCAGTCCCATAAACTTTAAATGGAAGAGCAATGCACATGTGTAATAGCCACATAAGAGGGGCATGAGACCCCTATTCTCTAAATTGGTGACACCTTCAGCAGTCCGAAACATTACCACCCTCCTGTGGATGCGGCATAAGTGACAACCATTGCTATCTTATTTACCATTTTAAAACTTTTATTCCTCCAAAAAACCCCCCCTAAAAAACAATCCCACCTCTGCCACAATAACATGGGTCCTGGGATTGGTCGATGATACTGGTGGTCACACGTATAGACTACTACTGTGGCCAGAGTGAGACTTGCTCCTAATAATCGCTGCTCTGGTTTTCAGGGGGGTCCCTAAAGGGTTGTGACCAAATCCCAGTGACTAGAAGGACCTTCCTGGATAGTGGGTGTGACCAGCATGGTTGGTGGGTGTGGTGGTGATTCCTCCCGTCCACTACAATCATGCAAAAGGAGGCTGCACCTCCACATCTGGGTGTCTTACCCCAAAACCACCCACTTCTATTATAAGCAACTCAATGACCACGTGCAGTTTCTTCCTGGTATCAGCTATGTTGGTGGTGGCCCCGCCCCTTCTGGTCACATGGGCATGACATCAACAGGGTTCCCTTAGCCCACTGGGATTTAGCTTCTACTCTCCCTAAGGGCCATATGGACAGCTATTTTCTGGGACAGCCCCTTTAATTATGCTTCACTTATAGAGCACCATTTACTCTCCAGCTCTTTACAGACATCATCACTGTCCCCATTGGGGCTCACAATCTATATTCCCTATCTGTATGTCTTCGGAGTGTGGGAGGAAACCAGAGAACACGGAGGAAACCCACGCAAACACGGGGAGAACATACAAACTCCTTGTAGATGTTGTCCTTGGTGGGATTTCAATCAGGACCCCAGCGCTGCAAGACAAAAATGCTAACCACTGAGCCACCGTGCCTTCATCTGATTAATTCGTTTTAACCTCCTCCTATCAACAACGGTGTAAGTGAAAGCTATCAAAGCCCTGGTCCATAAGTAATATTAGGAAATTCCAATTTTCATGTCCGGTCATCTCCGCCCTCCTGAGCGTTGTAAGTCCAGCCAAAGGGGAAGAACTCCTGAATCGGTGCATCTTTTTCGCTCTATTGGGAGACCCAGACAATTGGGTGTATAGGCTATGCCTCCGGAGGCCGCACAAAGTACTACACTTAAAAGTGTTAGGCCCCTCCCCTTCTGCCAATACACCCCCCGTGCTCCCACGGGCTGCTCAGTTTTTTGCTTTGTGCGAAGGAGGTCAGACACGCACAGCACAGCTCCACAGATTAGTCAGCAGCAGCTGCTGACTAGGTCGGATGGAAGAAAAGTGGGCCCATATAGGGCCCCCAGCATGCCCCCTTCTCACCCCACTTTTGTCGGCGGTGTTGTTAAGGTTGAGGTATCCATTGCGGGTACGGCGGCTGGAGCCCACATGCTGTTTTTCCTTCCCCATCCCCCTTAGGGCTCTGGGTGAAGTGGGATCTTATCGGTCTCCAGGCACTGAGACCGGGCTTCATCCACAACTCCTGTGGAGCCTGATGGATAGGAGCCGATACCGTTCAGGGACATGGCCCTGCATCTTAAAGGTACTCTGTATCCCTATGGGGACCGCGCACGGCATCACCTCAGCTTTGCTGGGTGTGCTAGTGCACCGGGGACCGCGGCGCTGACCGGGTCTATATGTGCCATTACACACTCAGCGTCGCTGAGTGTGTTTATATGTAAGGGCTACCGCACTGACCGCCGTTGCCACGGGACACTGCGGCGCGGCTGGGACTTGTAGTTCGCCGGGGACTTTCACGCGACCGCGCTTTTACGGCGGCCGCGTTTATTACTACAGTCCCCGGCTTCATTGCGGCCTAGTTTCCCTTTTTTTCTCCCGCCCTCAGCCCTGACAGGCAGGGGAAGGGCGGGACGCTGCACGGAGCGAGCAGCAATGAGGGCTGGAGTATGATTTACATGCTCCACTCCCCTCACTGTACACAGTATGAGCGCCCGTTTCGCGCTCTTTCTAGGCCACGCCCACAGCTTCCTCAGCTCGTCAGGACGCCGCAGCCATTCCTGTCAGCTCCACCGACGCTGCAGAGAGGGACATATTCATGGGAGACCCAGACACGGTCTCTGGTGGCCTCACAACCGCTTAGGCGGCTGGTAAACGGCACATGTGGTGCTAGCCCCATGGTGCTGTATTGTATGGGTACATTATTTGTGTACTGTATATAATTTACACTGTATGAGCACAGTTCTTTCTGGCTATATACCCTATTGTGTTACTCAGGGAAAACTATAGCATGGCGCCCATAAAAGGCAGGGGTGCCAAAACACAGGCTTATTATGTTGCCTGCGCCGCATGTAAGACTACAGGCAGGTTCCACTGACCCTCATTGTGTACAGTGTTCGACCCCTGTGACACTTCCTCAGCCGGATCCTCTGCTAAGAGGGGCCCAGGGGGAGCCACCTGTTGACACTGTCCAGGTGACGGGGACTGAGTTTGCAGCCTTTAAGGATCAACTCTCTGAGACTATGGCTAAGATACTAGAAGCCTTGCAGTCCAGACCGGTATCTCAGCAAAGGGACTCTGTTGAATCATTGTTCCCTGACCCCCCTCAGTTGGACCAACAATGTCCTCACGGGGTATCTCATACATCCCAGACGGAGGGTTCGGACTTAGAACCTAGCCCCAGATCGTCTAAGCGAGCCCGCTTAGAATTTCCCTCGACATCATATTGTTTAGGGTCTCAGCGGGGGGATTCTCTGGTTGATGATGCGGAAACAGCTGATCAGGATTCTGATCCTGGGAGCGCTCTCAATCTTAATTCTCCAGACGGGGACGCCATAGTGAATGATCTTATTGCATCCATTCATCAGTTGCTGGATATTCTTCCCTCAGCCCCTCCGGCGGAGGAGTCTGATTCTCAGCAGGAGAAATTTCGCTTCAGGTTCCCCAAGCGTACACAGAGTATGTTTCTAGACCACTCTGATTTCAGAGAGGCAATCCAGAATCACCATGCTTGTCCGGATAAGCGTTTCTCTAAGCGCCTTAAGGATACACGTTATCCTTTTCCCCCGGAAGTGGTTAAAGGTTGGATTCAATGTCCCAAAGTGGATCCTCAAATCTCCAGACTGGCGGCTAGATCCATAATTGCAGTGGAAGATGGGGCCTCGCTTAAAGATGCCACTGACAGGCAGATGGAGCTCTGGATGAAATCCATCTATGAAGCTATCGGAGCTTCTTTTGCCCCAGCATTCGCAGCCGTATGGGCGCTACAAGCTATATCAGCAGGTCAAGCGAAAATTGAAGCGGCTGCGCCACAAGTGGCTTCCATTACCTCCCAGACCTCGGCAATTGCGTCTTACGCTATGAATGCTGTCCTGGACTCTGTGAGCCGTACGGCAGTTGCGACCGCCAATTCGGTAGTAGTCCGCAGGGCCTTGTGGCTACGGGAGTGGAAGGCAGATTCCGCTTCCAAAAAAGCGTTTAACCGGTTTGCCAATTTCTGGCGACAGGCTCTTTGGCGAGCGCCTGGATGAAATCATCAAACAATCCAAGGAAAAGGATACATCCTTACCCCAGCCCAAGCAGAACCTCTCCCAACAGAGGAGAGGGCAGTCGAGGTTTCGGTCCTTTCGGGGCGCGGGCAGGTCCCAATTCTCCTCGTCCAAAAGGTCTCAGAAAGAACAAAGGAACTCTGATGCATGGCGGTCTAAGTCACGTCCTAAAAAGGCCATTGGGAGCACCGCTAACAAAGCGGCTGCCTCATGACTTCTACCTCCTCTAGTAGCATCCTCGGTCGGTGGCAGGCTCTCCCGCTTTTGCGACACCTGGCTGCCACAAATAAAAGACCGCTGGGTGAGAGACATTCTGTCTCACGGTTACAAGATAGAGTTCATCTCTCGTCCCCCGACTCGATTCTTCAGGTCTTCTCCGCCTCCCGAGAGAGCCGAGGCTCTTCTGCAGGCGCTGGGCACTCTGAAGGCAGAAGGAGTGGTGGTCCCTGTTCCTCTTCATCAACAGGGCCACGGTTTTTACTCCAACTTGTTTGTGGTCCCAAAGAAGGACGGGTCTTTCCGTCCTGTCCTAGACCTGAAACTTCTCAACAAACACGTAAAGACCAGGCGGTTCCGGATGGAATCCCTTCGCTCCGTCATCGCCTCAATGTCCCAAGGAGATTTCCTTGCATCGATCGATATCAAAGATGCTTATCTCCACGTTCCGATTGCCCCAGAGCACCAGCGCTTCTTGCGCTTCGCCATAGGAAACGAACACCTGCAGTTCGTGGCACTGCCATTCGGCCTGGCAACAGCCCCACGGGTTTTCACCAAGGTTATGGCTACTGTAGTAGCGGTCCTCCATTCTCAGGGTCACTCGGTGATCCCGTACTTGGACGATCTGTTGATCAAGGCACCCTCTCTAGAGGCATGCCAACACAGCCTCGACGCTACCCTGGAGACTCTCCAGAGTTTCGGGTGGATCATCAATTTTCCAAAGTCAAATCTGACACCGGCCCAATCGCTCACATACCTTGGCATGGAGTTTCATACCCTCTCAGCGATAGTGAAGCTTCCGCTGATCAAGCAGCGGTCACTACAGACAGGGGTACAATCTCTCCTTCAAGGCCAGTCACACCCCTTGAGGCGCCTCATGCACTTCCTGGGGAAGATGGTGGCAGCAATGGAAGCAGTCCCTTTCGCGCAGTTTCACCTGCGTTCTCTTCAATGGGACATCCTACGCAAATGGGACAGGAAGCCGACGTCCCTCGACAGGACCGTCTCCCTCTCTCAGGCGACCAAAGCTTCCCTTCGGCGACAAGCCTTCCAGGAAGTCCGGCGGATTTTGATGTGGGTGGAAGCCACGGCCTCCACCATATCCGCAGTTCACATCCCAGGCGTGGAAAACTGGGAAGCAGATTATCTCAGTCGCCAGGGCATGGACGCAGGGGAATGGTCCCTTCACCCGGACGTGTTTCAGGAGATCTGTTGCCGCTGGGGGGTGCCGGACGTCGACCTCATGGCGTCCCGGCACAACAACAAGGTACCAACGTTCATGGCACGGTCTCAAGATCCTAGAGCTCTGGCGGCAGACGCCTTAGTTCAGGATCGGTCGCAGTTTCAGCTCCCTTATGTGTTTCCTCCGCTGGCACTGTTGCCCAGAGTGTTACGCAAGATCAGGGCCGACTGCCGCCGCGCCATCCTCGTCGCTCCAGACTGGCCGAGGAGGTCGTGGTACCCGGATCTGTGGCATCTCACGGTCGGCCAACCGTGGGCACTACCAGACCGACCAGACTTGCTGTCTCAAGGGCCGTTTTTCCATCTGAATTCTGCGGCCCTCAACCTGACTGTGTGGCCATTGAGTCCTGGATCCTAGCGTCTTCAGGATTATCTCAAGAGGTCATTGCCACTATGAGACAGGCTAGGAAACCAACGTCAGCCAAGATTTATCACAGGACGTGGAAAATTTTCCTGTCATGGTGCTCTGCTCAGGGTTTTTCTCCCTGGCCATTTACATTACCTACTTTTCTGTCCTTCCTTCAATCTGGACGGGAAAAGGGTTTGTCGCTCGGTTCCCTTAAGGGACAAGTTTCAGCGCTCTCTGTGTTTTTCCAGAAGCGCCTAGCTAGACTTCCACAGGTACGCACGTTCCTGCAGGGAGTTTGTCACATCGTTCCACCTTACAAGCGGCCGTTAGAACCCTGGGATCTAAACAGGGTGCTGATGGTTCTTCAGAAACCACCATTCGAGCCAATGAGAGATATTTCTCTCTCACGCCTTTCGCAGAAAGTGGTTTTTCTAGTAGCAGTCACTTCACTTCGGAGAGTGTCTGAGCTAGCAGCGTTGTCGTGCAAAGCCCCTTTTCTGGTTTTTCACCAGGACAAGGTGGTTCTACGTCCGGTTCCGGAGTTTCTCCCTAAGGTGGTATCCCCCTTTCATCTCAATCAGGATATTTCCTTACCCTCTATTTATCCTCATCCAGTTCACCAATGTGAAAAGGATTTGCACTTGTTAGATCTGGTGAGAGCACTCAGACTCTACATTTCTCGTACGGCGCCCCTGCGCCGCTCGGATGCACTCTTTGTCCTTGTCGCTGGCCAGCGTAAAGGGTCACAGGCTTCCAAATCAACCCTGGCTCGGTGGATCAAGGAGCCAATTATCGAAGCTTACCGTTCGGCTGGGCTTCCGGTTCCCTCAGGGCTGAAGGCCCATTCTACCAGAGCCGTGGGAGCGTCCTGGGCTTTGAGGCACCAGGCTGCGGCTCAACAGGTGTGTCAGGCGGCTACCTGGTCGAGCCTGCACACTTTCACGAAGCACTATCAGGTGCATACCTATGCTGCGGCGGATGCCAGCCTAGGTGGACGAGTCCTTCAGGCGGCGGTTGCCCACCTGTAGGAAAGGGCCGTTTTACGGCTCTCTTACGAGGTATTATTTTACCCACCCAGGGACTGCTTTTGGACGTCCCAATTGTCTGGGTCTCCCAATAGAGCGACAAAGAAGAAGGGAATTTTGTTTACTTACCGTAAATTCCTTTTCTTCTAGCTCTAATTGGGAGACACAGCACCCGCCCCTGTTTTTTTGTGTACACATGTTGTTCATGTTGAATGGTTTCAGTTCTCCGAGTTTCCTTCGGATTGAAGTTAAACCAGTTTATAATTATTTTTTCCTCCTTCTTGCTTTTGCACCAAAACTGAGCAGCCCGTGGGAGCACGGGGGGTGTATAGGCAGAAGGGGAGGGGCCTAACACTTTTAAGTGTAGTACTTTGTGCGGCCTCCGGAGGCATAGCCTATACACCCAATTGTCTGGGTCTCCCAATTAGAGCTAGAAGAAAAGGAATTTACGGTAAGTAAACAAAATTCCCTTCTTTCATGTCCGGTCATCTCCGCCCTCCTGAGCGTTGTAAGTCCAGCCAAAGGGGAAGAACTCCTGAATCGGTGCATTCAGGATCTACCTAGTAAGCCTAAAGCTGAAGCTTGTACTGAGCAGCTTGAGATCTCAGCGGCTGCAGGGAGGAGGGGCACTGAGGAGCAGTTAATTAGGCTAGGTAGGCAGAAATTTATTAAAGGGCCACTTAAGGGAAACCCCCACCCCCTCACTCGCTCTTGCTGGAGTGGTGCATGAAATCGAAGTTCCCTGTCTCATCATGCACTTGCTCTCCGCCATCGTAATTTGTGTTCAGCATTGCTCTGGTCAATCTGATGTGACTTGTGACCGGCCGGCAGCTGCGGTGTGTCATGGAGGTGCCGGGGGTCACAAGTCTATGAGAGCCTCGTTCCGGCCCTCAGACTTGTATTGATGCTTCAAATGTTGGAAAAAGTAGTGCACTAGTATGGCATTCAGTACATTTGCTAAGTTTTGGGGGGAGAAGCCACATGACAGGTTGTGTCCTGAATTTCAACATTCCTTGACTAAAGAATATGCATAATATCCAGTTCAGCCCATTGCCCAAAAAAGTGATTATCTGGAGTACGGCAGGGACCAATCTAAGCTTGAAAAAAAAAAAAATCTGGTTTTTGGGATAAAATCCTGGATTACTGACCCATAACTTTTTTTTTTTTTTTTTTTTTTTTTTTTGGTTTAGTAGGGAATCTTGTCGTCTTTCCTCCTTGCATGTATAATCTTCCATTTATCACTTGCCACCTCTTGTTTTATATGGAGCGTTAACCTCACGAGCCGTCACTACAAGTTCACAAGTTTAGCCGCACGAGGCGATATTAATGTTTTCCCGTAGTTGCGGGTTTCACGTATAGTTGTGCGTATTCTCATCAGCTCCTTGCATGAGGGACTTCTGTAAATAATGGCGCCGACACATCCGTCATGATGGATTATGCCTGCGTGTGCTGACAGCCCCTAAAATAAACATTTATCGTAGCTGTGTCCTGCAGATGATCGAGCGATAAATCAGAACTGATCAACACGTCCACAGCGGAGAAATCAAGATCAACCAACACAGATTATAGCAATGTGACGTCTCTGTACAGCGGATTGTACTGTTGGATTTGAGTCGGGAATGTTGGATTTTCTAGGATTGTAGCGTTTAGTCACTTATTTTAGGTTTTATGTAAAATCTGATGTCTCTCTTCTTTCCATTACCTATTGTACTTGACGTAATCAGTTTATTGTACAGTGAACATACTGGGGGTGTGTGTGTGTGTGTGTGTGAGTAATATATAAAAAATATGGAAGTATGAGTTTATATATAAAATATGGAAGTGTGTGTGTGTGTGTGTGTATATATATTAATAACATATATAATAATAATACTATATATAATAAAAAAATGTATATGTGTGTGTGTGTGTGTGTGTGTGTGTATGTATGTATGTATGTATGTATGTATGTGTGTGTGTATAATACATTTTTTTATTATATAGTATTATGTTATTAATATATACATACACACACACACATATATATATATATATATATATATATATATATATATATATATATATATATATATATATATATATATATATATATATATATATATATATATATATATATATATATATATATATATATATAATAATCTAGCTAGCTGTAGTACCCGGGCGTTGCCCGGGATAGTAACTATGTCTATCTGTCTCAATCTCTGTATCTGTGTGTGTGTGTGTGTGTGTCTCTCTCTGTCTTTTCCCGGGCTGTCTCTTTCCCCGTTTCACCGCCAACATCTTTTTACCTCACACATAAGCTTCCTATACTAACAGTTTATTTTGTTCCTATAGCAACCACTGACAGTTGCTATTTATAGCCTGCAGCTCCAACCTCCATTTAGTTTAATGGCTGCAGGATTTTTGTAGAGTAACTGGAGAGCACGGGGTTAAATTTTCCCTCCCAAACATAGTCTATGACGTTCCCTGAGTCACATGGGGCGTCTGTGCAAAATTTCGTGATTGTACATGCGACGGTGCAGATTCCTTTAGTGGACACACACACACACACACACACACATATACATACACACACACACAGAGCTTTATATATTAGATTTAATATATTAATAATTTAATATGGGTGTTTCTTAATAAAAACAAAAATACCATTTTCTGTTTCAGACTTATCCAAAAACCGCTTTGCAGAGATCCCCCTGGACGTCTGCTTGTTTGCACCGCTGGAAACCTTAAATTTATATCACAATTGCATAAAGTGCATTCCAGAGACCATCAAAAATCTCCAGATGTTAACCTACTTAAATATCAGGTATTCGGGCACTCGTCTGTAATATTATTCTAACATCCTAATAATAAAGTTTTGCCCATCATCAATATTAAAGGGAACCTATCGCCAGATTTTTCCCTATTAAACTAAAAGTCTCCCCTTCTGCAGCTCCTGGGCTGCTTTCTATGAAGGTGCACCTTGGCCCTGACTCCCCTTCCAGACCCCAAAAATAACTTTTTAAAACTTGGCCGTTAGGTATGCTAATTACATGTGTGGGCCAGATGGGCGGGCTCATTTTCTTCTCCTGTCCCCCCTCCTGCCACTGATTTCCGTCCTCCTTTCTTGATTGATGTAATGACACCTCCGTCATCCTCCTTGTTGCATATTTAAATCTCGCGCCTGTGCAGTTAGGTCGGCTCACGCAGGTGCAGTTTGCTCTGCCATAGCGTGAGCAGAGCAGAAAACAGCTGCCCTCTCTCGCGCCGGTGAGCTAAATGCGCAGGCACGAGATTATGATCAGCGCTGTGCATGACCTCACCAGCATCATGCTCATACCCGCCCATATCGTACCTACGCATTTAGCTCACCGGGGTGAGTTAGGGCAGCTATGTTTTCTGCTCTGCCCGCGATATGGTAGAACGAACTGCGCCTGCGCGAGCCGACCTAACTGCACAGGCGCGAGATTTGAAAATGCAGCGAGGATGATGATGGCGGCGTCATCACTTCAATCAAGCGGCAGGAGGGGGGACAGGAGCAGAAAATGAGCCCGCCCATCTGGCCAACACAGGTAATTAGCATACCTAACGGCCAGGTTTTATAAAGTTATTTTTGGGGTCTGGAAGGGGAGTCAGGGCCAAGGTGCACCTTCATAGAATGCAGCCCAGGAGCTGCAGAAGGGGATTCTTTTAGTTTAATAGGGAAAAATCTGGTGACAGGTTCCCTTTTAAAGGAAACCTGACGGCTAATGCATACAGCCCGAACTACATGTATCAGACGTAGCTGTAGGAGTTCAGCCGGGTATGTTTGACTCTGAAACGCTACTTGGTTTCAGGCAGAAACGTGCTTGAAAAGCCGCCGGAGAATTTGAGCCACATGGGAGACTACTCAGAGAGGAGGGTACTTGGTGGCTTCTCACTGCCCGCTACTCTGGAGTGACAGGTCTCTCCCTGCAAGTGTGTATGAGCCTTTTCATTCTGTGATATCGGGCAGGGAGACTCTGCCGGAGACCCTACTGTCCAACTAGTCTTCCGTGTTGCTTGGTCACTGGCGGCTTTTAAAGAGGTTGTCCACTACTAGGACAACCCCTTCTGATTCAACCCCTTCTTCCCCCACCATTTAAAAAAACAAAACAAAAACCCTGCACTCTCCTCCCATTCTGGCACTGTTTGTAATCGCAGTTCTGGGCTTACGTGAAATTGTGACATCACACGAGCTCCATGTCCAATCACTTCCGACTTCTCTCCCCACATCTTTGGACCAAATGAGTAATCAACAGGAAGTGGGTGGCAGCCGCAGCATCACTTCCTGTTGATCAACTCATTTGGTCGGAAGGTGGGGAAAGAGAAGCCGGCAGTGATTGGACGTTGGGCTCGTGTGATGTCATGTGAGCCTAGAACCGCGCTGGAACAGCACCAGAACGGGAGGTGAGTACAGGGTCTTTTAACTGGGGGAAAACGAGTAGAGTCTGGAGTTGTCCTAGTAGTGACCCTTAAGGTTATGTGAGCACTAGAAAATTGAATTTTCATAAGAAAATTCTGGACCCTCTGAAAGATTACTACACCTATGGTAAAAAAAACTGCAGCAAAGCGCACCCGAAAACCGCATGCGGTTTTACCGTGGTATTGCCTAAGTTTTTCCGTGGGTTGTTCCCTGCGGTTTTTGACCATTTATCTATGGCAAAAACCGCAGATACCTGCTGAGAACGATTTTTCACATTTCTGTGCTCGTTGATCGTCGCTCCTAGGTGTCACACGCTGCGATGTCGCTGCCGGTGCGTCACTGATGACTTGACCCCGACGATATATCCTTAGCGATGTTGCAGCGTGTAAAGCACCCATTAGGATGATACCATGTTCTCGTAAGCAATTGGAGCCTCAGTGATTAGTAGTTATGGGACAACATTGCTAAATATTTTGATTATTAAGATATTGTGAGCTTCTATAGAATATTCAAGTAATATTTAACCCTTAACAACCTGTGCTGTACATCTTCATTAAATGTTGCTGCGGGCTGTATGGAGCATGCTCAGGAACTGAGCCTGCTCTGTACCAAGCAGTCACCAGCTGTGTTGCACAATAAACATCTGCCTGTAACAGCAGCGATCAGAGCTTGCTTTGGGCACTGCTGTTGTCCGTTTTTAGATGCTTCTGTCAATCACTGCTAAATGTCTGTTTGCCGCTGCAATCACAATGACTCGATGGGATACCTGGGGCCGACTGAAGGCTCCTGTAGCCATCTTTGGTCTTCTGTGAAGCTCAGCCACAGGTTGTGCTTCATTGGAGACCTGCGGTTGCACTATACTGTATATTACTGTGTTATTGCAGTAGTAACATAATAAAGTCTTTCATGTAGTATTGCAATTTGTAGTATAAGCAAGTAAACAATCGAAGGTTCATGTCCACCAGGGGGACTAAATAAAGTAAAAAATATTGTACAAAATCTAAAAAAAAAAATTGTTCTCACCCCCACCTTCCTCCCCTCCCAGCCTTTTGTGAATGCAAGAGTATAGAAATAAGAAGAGAAAAATATTTTCAATTGTTTCAGTCTGATCTGTCAAAATAAAATTTCACTCCAGTTGGAAACTTTATTTAATTATTATTTTTTTTTTTTTTGTACCATTTTTAAAATTCAAAACTACAACTATTTTAAGAAGAAATATATAAAAAAAAAAAAAAATAAAAGACCAGGTCCTTGAAAAGCAAAATTTTCTCACTTCTCACACTATGATCTATGTACATCCCCCTCTTTCTTGCTATTATTTCCATCACTGAGGGAAGGAAGGTTAGAGCTGACATCTATTAGATATGTTGTAAAATAGAAAATAAAAAAAAAAAAAAAAAAAAAATCGGGACAGCCAGCTATGTACATGAGTTGCACAGACTATACAACATTAAAATGCTTGGTCATTTTTAATGAAAACTATATCAAAAAGTTTTTACTAATTTTGCATTTAGAAAAAAAAAAAAGGGGACAGATTATAGCGTTTCACTTCTTAAAAATAATGTTCGGGTTCAGCTGAAACACAAATAGACGTTCTGATAACTTGTCATAATTACCTTTTGGAAAGTTACTTTCTTTACTCCTTTGAGTTATTGCTAGTGTGTAATGGACACATAGCACTGTCTAGCAACCACGTATTATTTGATTTCTTTTTAGAATTTACAACCTAACCTTTTTATTTTCTCTTTTTTTAGTCGAAATCTTTTATCAACGTTGCCAAAATATCTCTTTGACTTGCCGCTGAAAGTTTTAGTTGTCAGTAATAATAAACTAGTTTCCATTCCTGAAGAGGTTGGAAAATTAAAAGACTTAATGGAACTGGTATGTAAACTTCTTTGTTTCATTTTTTTTTTTTTTTTTTTTTTTTTTGGCAAATTTTAGAATTTTTTTTAATGTTTTTAACCCATTTATTATAGGATGTCAGCTGCAATGAAATACAGATTCTTCCATCACAAGTAGGAAAGCTCCATTCACTTAGGGAGCTAAATCTGAGAAGGAATAATCTCCAAGTCCTGCCAAATGGTAATGTTCAATTTTATCTAGAATTTTTTTTTTTTTTTTGTTTCCTCTATATTTCATCTCTTTTTACATTGCTCTTCAGAATCTTGGATTTATTTAAAGGGGTTCTTTATGAAATGTAATAAAATGGCCCCCATTATGTAGTTTAAACAGCAGCCCACCCTTGTTGGGTGTCAGAACGGGCTGCACTTAAAGGGAACCTGTCATCAGAAATTTTGCACTAAACCTAAAAGATTCCCCCTCTGCAGCTCCTGGACTGCGTTCTAGCAATGTTCCTGTTGTTCTTGTGCCCCCCTTTTTGACCAAAATAAAGACTTTATAAAGTGATACCTTTTTTGTATTCAAATCTTGGTAATCGTACATGGCGGCGGGCTCTCTGGTGTCTGTTAGTCTGCCTCCTGTCACTTTAGGCCGTTCCCCTTTTGCGCAATTTCAAAGAGGTGACGTGAGGTAAGCTGGCCAGCGCTTGCGCAGAACGGTGGAGGCGGCGGTGAAAGCGCGAGCACGAGATTATGGGCGGGTACTTGCTGATGAAAATCACAGCGCCGCCCATAATCTCGCGCCTGCGCACACGTCACCAGCGGTCACACTGTGCACATTGCACAGTCCCGCGAGAGTGGCACGGCGCATGCGCAAGACCTCGGGCGCACTGGGCAGTGTCCTGAGGTATGAAATTGCGCGATAGGGGGACTGCCTAAAGCGGCAGGAGGCAGAATAACTGACACCAGACAGCCCGCCCCCGTGTACCATTATCAAGATTTGAATACAAAAAGGTGCCACTTTATAAAGTCTTTTTCTCTATCGTTTCATTGGGGGACACAGGACCATGGGTTATGCTGCTGTCACTAGGAGGCTGAC
The DNA here is from genome assembly GCF_048569485.1 of Anomaloglossus baeobatrachus. NCBI lineage: Eukaryota > Metazoa > Chordata > Amphibia > Anura > Aromobatidae > Anomaloglossus > Anomaloglossus baeobatrachus. The sequence goes on along the minus strand of NC_134361.1, from coordinate 53,134,998 downwards.
ACTAAGTAAACATAAAAAAGTTAGCTCCTCCCTAGCAGTATACACCCCGAGCCGGAGGCGGGCTCAGATCAGTTTTAGCTTAGTGTCGTAGGAGGCTGATGTGGGCCGTCTCGGCCCCCCTCAGCCATGTATGTTTTTGCGCTTTTTTCTTTTATTTCGGCGCCGCTCATCACTCTCATACCTGTCGTCTTTTTCTCTGCAGGTATTCGCTTCACTCATCCTCCGCAGCCCTGTGGGTACCACTCCCCAGGGTCGCAGGGGCTTGAGACTTCGGGCCCTCTCCCCCGTCCGTCCCCGTGGTACCACTCCCGGGGGTGCGTGTGTGGGCAGGTTGTTTTGTGGGCACCCCTGATTCGCCCTGCGGTATCACCCCAAAGGGCGTACAGGGAAGTACAGCAGGGATGGAACCTCCGCAGCGCGTGTGTAATAGATGGGGCCCTGTCACGCTGCCTTCTCCTGATAGGGGGCTGATCTACCCCCATCATGATGTCCACTACCCTGCCTGAGCACGCTCTCCCCCGGAGCCTTCCTGGACGAGCAGCGCTGTACACAGGCAGGGCCAGAGAGCCCTGCCTGCACCGCATCCATCGCTGGGCCGGCGCCGCCGATTGCAGGTAAGACCGACCTTTCCTGCACTTTCCCCCGGCCCTCTCCATAAATTTAGTGCCCGGTCTCGGCCTAGTCGCTCCTGCGCCCTAGCCACGCCCCCGCTGCAGCGCTATTGGCCGCCGGTCGTCTCCTTCTGTATCCTCCCACTGCTCTGCCTCCTGGCTGATGGTGAGGGCTGTGAATCCTCCGGGTTTTCGCGCCGGAATCCTGCTCCTCCTCCAGCGTCCCCTCGCCATTTTAGCCTGCCTCTGGTCCCCTGAGGCTGCAGCGCGCCGGCATTCTGACTCTTCTGGCCAGCAGCACACAGGACCTGGGTAAGCTCTGCTCCTAAGGAGTAGCCCTCACTAGGTAGCATTCTCTGAGTTTAGGGACGAGTTAACCCTCTCCTGTCTCCTTCCTAGCAGCCACCAGGGAGAGTACCTGTTTTCACCATGCCTAAGGCTAAGCCCACCCAATCCAAGCAGGCCCCCTTTGCACTATTTTTTGCATGCTCCTCCTGCAAGTCCAAGTTTTCCCAGGGTCAGGACGCCCCACTATGCTCCGTCTGTTCTACAGACGCGCAGCCTCCGCAAGACTCCGCGGCCGACGCTTCTGATACCGCAGACGCCACAGCGCCATATGCTGCAGGGCCCTGCGTCCCGCCCCCCCCCGACTGGCTAGCGTCCCTGTCCCAGTCCGTAGATTCCCTCTCTGAGGCTTCTCGGACCATCGCCCAAGCTCTGCGCCTGCTGCCGTCGCTCGCCCAGATTCCCGCAGACCCGGCGCAATCGCCTCCGGAGCAGGTGAGCCCCGTTGCAGGGTCCTCCTCTGCTGCTCAAAAACGGACCCGCCAGGTCTCGTCCTCAGACTCTTCCCAGGCTTCACCTTCATCCCCAGGTCCAGACCGTCAGTCCTCCAAGGAGGCTTCTGACTGCTCCGATGATGATTCCGATGCGGCACCCCTGCAGGACTCGGAGCAGGCGGCTGATATTCGGCGCATGGTGAATAGCCTGATAGAGGCAGTGAACCAGACCTTGAAGGTACAGGTGGACCCCGTCTCCTCCCAGAGCACCCAGGTCTCGTTTAAGCGGGTGAAGCGGGCCCAGAACACATTCAGCGGACATCCAGAATTCGCTGAGTTACTGCGCAGCCACAGGCAACAGCCGGACAGGGTATTTACCAGCGGTAAGTCCATCGATTTGCATTATCCCTTTCCTGAGGGTCTTCGAAAGGATTGGGCAGGCTCCCCTGTGGTCGACCCCCCCCCCCCAATCTCCCTCCTGTCTTCTCACACAGTCCTTCCACTCACTAACGGTACGTCTCTTAAGGACCCTACGGACCGTACTATTGACAGGTTGGCCCGTTCCGCCTTCGAGGCAGCGGGCACATCCCTCTCTTCGGCCTTTGCCTCGGTTTGGGTTGCGAAGGCCCTGATGTCCTGGGCGGACACGCTACGCTGCGGTCTCCGCGCCATTCCTGCCAATCCGGACCTGGTTCCATCGCCTCGCAGATTTCTCTCGCGGGTGAGTACTTGCTCAATGCAGCCCTGGCGTCTGCAAGTTGCGCGACCCAGGCCGCCAGCAACAATGTGGCCATCCGTCGAGCCCTTTGGCTCCGGTCCTGGAACGCGGATGCGGCCTCTAAGAAGTCACTAACTTCCCTGCCCTTCCTAGGGGAGCGTCTCTTCGGAGATAGGCTGGACCAGTTGATCTCCGATGCAACGGGAGGAAAGAGTACATCTCTCCCCCAATTGCGCCCCAAGCGCTTCCAGAATCGGCGTCCCACCGCTCGTTTCCGGCCCTTTCGCAGCTTCAACTCCAATCCCCAGCCACGGAAAAGCCGCTCTCCTCCGAGAGACAGGAAGACCCCGTCATTCAAGACCAATCCCGCCTGGCGTTCACGCCCCCGCCAATCCACGAGATCCTCTTCTGGTTACCGCCGACGTTCCTCCAAGTGACTCGCGGTCGGCGCGCAACAGCGCCAGACTTGTGGGAGGGCGTCTGTCTCGTTTTCAGCATGTGTGGATCCCCCTGACCGCCGATGCCTGGGTCAGAGAGATCATCACATCAGGCTACAAAATAGAATTCGAAGCAAAGCCACCGAGACGTTTTTTCCTATCTCGCCCTCCCGAGTCTCCCGCGCGGGCTCGCGCGTTCTTTCACTCCATAGACTCCCTCCTCCGAGCCGGAGTCGTGGTACCAGTCCCTCCCGCAGAGCGTTTCAAGGGGTTCTATTCCAACCTTTTCGTGGTCCCCAAAAAGGACGGCTCTGTCCGTCCCGTCCTCGACCTAAAGCTTCTAAACAGGTCGGTGAGGCCTCGGCCGTTTCGCATGGAGTCACTCCGGTCCGTCATCGCGTCCATGGAGGTAGGCGAATTCCTGGCATCGCTGGATATTCAAGACGCCTATCTTCACGTCCCGATAGCCACCTCTCACCAACAGTTCCTCCGCTTTGCGATAGCGGAAGATAACTTCCAGTTCACGGCTCTTCCCTTCTGCCTCGCATCCGCACCCAGGGTCTTTACGAAGATCATGGCTGCTGCCATGTCCGTCCTGCATTCCAGGGGTGTCATGGTCATCCCGTACTTGGACGATATGTTGATAAAGGGCTCTTCCTTCAAGGACTGTCGTCTTGGGGTTCAGGTCACGATCAACACCCTTTCTTTAACGTTCCTTTATGGGAGACCCAGACCATGGGTGTATAGCTAGCGACCTCCGGAGGACACACAAAGCACTACACTCAAACGTGTAGCTCCTCCCTCCGGGCTATATACACCCCCTGGATGACAATCTACCCAGTTCAACGCTTTGTGTTCCAGGAGGATCACACACACTTTTATTTCCTCATATTTTTTTCAATTTTATTTTAATGTTTTAAAGATTTGGAAGAAAAGCGGGTCCAGTCTGGACTCCCGGCATGTCCCTTCACGCTCCACTCTGCGGGGTGCTGTTAAGGTTGATTTTAATAAGGCTGGAGCCTTCACATGCCGAGCTCCTTCGCATCCTCTGTCGAGGCTCTGTTTGAAGTGGGAGCCTCCACGGTCCTCTCTGCTTGCAGGAGGCCGGCTCCATCCACAGCCCTGTCTGGTCCCTGCTGGAAGGAGCGTTAACCCCCATTCAGGGACATGGCCCTGCGTCTCAAAGCTAAGTATTGAGACGTTTTTTCAGGGGTCCCGGGTACTTTTATTATGGGGGCAGTATGTGCTTTAGCGTTACTGTTAATTTCGGCCGGTTCTGGGAATTTCCCATGAGAACCGCGCCGACGGTGCCTGCTCGTCGGCCGCACTTTAAAATCTAGGCCCCGGCTTCAGTTTGGGCCTAGTTTCGTTTTTGGCTTCTTCTCTATGTTTTGCATACAGCGACGCCCACCGCCCGGCCAGCAGAGGGGAGGGCACTCCTCTCTAAGGAGATGTCCCCTCCCCTGTCTACCCCTCTGTATCTCTGTGCCCTCTGTTTTTCCCGCTCCTGGGCTTATACACGCCCCCCCTCCTTCTCCCGGTGCCATTTTCTCAGCGTTTTTATCACTGAGAAGCGCTGGATGCTACTGCTGCATACTTTTTGGAAGCTGCACTTTACAGGGGAGCGGTGAAATCCAGAGGACACAGAGAACAGGGCTGGTAAGCCACAACCTATGGTTGTGGATTTTTATACACTCAGGCTTTCTACAGGAGTGTGTTTTGGCTGCAGAGCTTCCTCCACAGCAGCATGTCTGTCACTAGGAGCAAGGCTGCAAACATGTATGCTATATGCACTGCTTGCAAGCTAATTCTGCCAGAGCCTAGCACGTACCCACATTGTGATAACTGTGCTAATATGGTTGTGTCTCAGCCTGGAGCCTCCGCAGGAGTCCCTCCGGCTGCTTCGGTCCCGGTGGCTGAACCCCCGGCTTGGGTAGCATCCTTTACACAGGCTCTTTCCAAGTCGTTTGCCGATTCCATGGGGCAGCTGTCTCAGACGCTGCTGTCTATGCATCAGCCTCCCTCTCAGCCCCCCTCTCAGGGTGTCTCTGCTGCTCAGAGCTCTGCAGAGCCCTCAGAGCATGTCCTCGGACCCAGTCCCCCCAAACGGAGACGCACGGACCCTCCTCCTTCCTCGTCCCACGGCTCTGATTCACAAGCCGAAGTGCAGGGCGAGGATGATTCATTTACTGTGGGCTCAGACTCTGCCTCTATGTACCCCATTGACTTGTCTGAGGGCGATGCGGACGTTAGTGACTTGATTGCGTCCATTAACTCCGTACTGAACCTTAACCCAAAGGAGTCAGAGGATCAACCCTCTCTGGTAGAGGTACACCAGTTTACCTCTCCTAAGAAGCCTACGAGTATGTTTTTTAACCACTCCAGCTTTCAGACCACTGTTAACAAGCCAAGGGCCTGTCCTGACAAACGTTTTCCGAAACGTAGTTCAGATGACCGTTTCCCGTTTCCACCGGAGGTGGTTAAGGACTGGGCCCAGTCCCCAAAGGTAGACCCTCCAGTGTCCAGAATCTCAGCCCGCACAGTAGTTGCGGTGGCCGACGGCACTTCTCTTAAGGATCCCACTGACCGCCAGGTTGACCTTCTGGCCAAGTCTGTATTTGAGGCGGCAGGAGCCTCCTTCTCTCCGTCTTTTGCGGCGGTGTGGGCTCTTAAGGCTATCTCTGCCTCTCTGGCGGAGATTCATTCCCTCTCCAGAGACTCTATTCCTGAGATGGATGCTTTAACCGCCCGAGCTTCAGCTTTTGCATCCTACGCCATGTCTGCCGTCCTGGAAGCTTCTCACCGCACGGCAGTGGCCTCCGCTAATTCCCTCGCGATCCGCAGGATCTTGTGGCTTCGAGAGTGGAAAGCGGACGCTTCCTCTAAGAAGTACCTTGCGAGTCTCCCTTTTACTGGGTCACGGCTGTTTGGGGAACAGCTGGATGACATAATTAAGGAGGCTACTGGCGGGAAGAGTACTTCCTTGCCACAAGCTAAACCCAAGAAACCTACCCAGGGCAGGAACCAATCGAGGTTTCGTTCCTTTCGTTCCTCTAACTGGTCATCCTCTAAGCCCACGGTCTCGTCCACTACCGCCAAGGATCGTAAATCCAACTGGCGCGCAAAGCCGCGTCCTCAAAAGACCGGAGGAGCCGCTGCCACCAAGGCAGCCTCCTCGTGACTATCTGGCCGCGCCAGCAACGTCCTTGGTCGGGGGCAGGCTCTCCCACTTTGGCGACGTGTGGTTGCAACACGTCTCCGATCAGTGGGTGCGGGACATCATCACCCACGGCTACAGGATACCCTTCTCTTCCAGCCCGCCAAACAGATTTTTTCTGTCCACCCCTCCCTGCTCCAAGGCCGCCGCCTTCGCTCAGGCCGTGGCATCCCTGCAGACCAACGGGGTAATTGTTCCGGTCCCCGCCCGGGAACGGTTCAGAGGTTTCTACTCAAACCTCTTTCTAGTTCCCAAAAAGGACGGTTCCTCCCGGCCCATCCTGGATCTCAAGCTTCTCAACAAGCATGTTCAGGTGCGGCACTTTCGCATGGAATCTCTAAGATCGGTCATTGCCTCAATGACCCAGGGAGATTTTCTCGCATCCATCGACATCAGAGATGCCTATCTGCATGTGCCTATTGCAGTTTCACACCAGCGTTGGCTACGCTTTGCGATCGGAGAGGAACATTTCCAGTTCGTGGCTCTTCCCTTTGGCTTAGCCACGGCCCCCCGAGTGTTCACCAAGGTCATGGCAGCAGTGGTTGCTGTCCTGCACCTCCAGGGATTGGCAGTGATTCCTTACCTGGACGACCTTCTAGTCAAGGCCTCTTCCAGTGTAGACTGCCAACGGAGTGTCTCTCTCACTGTCGCCACGCTAATTCAGTTCGGGTGGCTTGTCAACCTTCCCAAGTCGACTCTGACCCCGACCCAGGTACTCTTGTACCTAGGGATGCAATTCGAGACTCTGCCGGCACTTGTCAAGTTGCCCTTAGTCAAACAGCAGTCCCTTCGTCTGGCGGTGCGCTCTCTGTTGAGGCACCGCCGTCATTCCCTCAGACGCCTCATGCAGGTGCTGGGTCAGATGGTGGCGTCCATGGAAGCGGTTCCCTTTGCCCAGTTCCATCTGCGTCCCTTGCAGCTGGACATTCTCCGCTGTTGGGACAAGCGGATCTCTTCTTTGGACAGGCTAGTGGCTCTGTCATCACAGGCCAGGAACTCCCTTCAGTGGTGGCTTCAGCCCCTCTCCCTGTCACAGGGGCGGTCCTTCCTGACTCCGTCCTGGGTGATTCTCACCACGGATGCCAGTCTCTCCGGTTGGGGAGCGGTGTTTCTCCATCACCGAGCACAGGGCACTTGGACTCCGTCCGAATCAGCCCTCCCGATCAATGTGCTGGAGATCAGAGCTGTGTTTCTAGCTCTTCTAGACTTTCACCACCTACTGGCGGGCAAGCACATTCGGGTTCAGTCGGACAACGCGACAGCGGTTGCCTACATCAATCACCAGGGCGGAACTCACAGCCGTCTGGCGATGTTGGAGGTTCAACGAATCCTCCAGTGGACGGAGGACTCAAAGTCCACCATATCCGCAGTCCACATCCCAGGCGTGGAAAACTGGGAGGCCGATTATCTCAGCCGTCAAACCGTGGACGGCGGCGAGTGGGCCCTGCATCCGTCAGTGTTCAGATCAATCTGCCGCAAGTGGGGCACTCCGGAAGTAGATCTAATGGCTTCCCGGCACAACCACAAGGTTCCGGTTTACGTGGCTCGCTCCCACGATCCTCAAGCCTTCGCAGCAGACGCACTGGTTCAGGATTGGTCTCAGTTCAGTCTGGCCTATGTGTTTCCCCCTCTAGCGCTCTTGCCCAGGGTTCTGCGCAAGATCCGAATGGAGGGCCGTCGAGTCATACTCATTGCTCCGGACTGGCCCAGGCGAGCCTGGTACCCAGACTTGCTCCGCCTGTCCGTAGAGATCCCGTGACATCTCCCGGACCGCCCAGACCTTCTCTCTCAAGGTCCGTTCTTCCGCCAGAATTCTGCGGCTCTCAGATTGACGGCGTGGCTCTTGAGTCCTGGATCCTGACGGCTTCAGGCATTCCCTCTGAGGTCATCTCCACCATGACTCAGGCTCGGAAGTCTTCCTCGGCTAGGATTTATCATAGGACTTGGAAGATTTTCCTGTCCTGGTGTCGCTCTTCCGGCCATGCTCCTTGGCCGTTCGCCTTGCCGACCATCCTGTCTTTTCTACAGTCAGGTCTACAGTTGGGTCTGTCCCTCAATTCCCTTAAGGGACAGGTGTCGGCTTTGTCGGTATTGTTCCAGCGGCGTATCGCTCGACTGGCTCAGGTGCGCACCTTCATGCAGGGCGCATCTCACATCATTCCTCCTTACCGACGACCCTTGGATCCCTGGGACCTTAATTTGGTCCTCACGGCCTTACAGAAACCCCCTTTTGAGCCTCTCAGGGAGGTTCCTTTGTCCAGACTTTCACAGAAAGTCGTCTTTCTAGTAGCCATAACTTCTCTCAGGAGAGTTTCCGATTTGGCTGCGCTTTCTTCGGAATCCCCCTTTTTGGTGTTTCACCAAGACAAGGTGGTTCTTCGTCCGACTCCGGACTTTCTTCCTAAGGTGGTGTCTTCCTTCCACCTTAACCAGGACATTTCATTGCCCTCTCTTTGTCCGGCCCCTGTGCATCGCTTTGAGAAGGCGTTGCACACCTTGGATTTGGTGCGGGCGCTCCGCATCTATGTGTCTCGCACCGCAGTGTTTCGGCGGTGCACCTCACTTTTCGTGCTAACCACGGGTCAGCGCAAGGGCCTTTCGGCTTCTAAACCGACCCTAGCTCGTTGGATTAGGTCGGCCATAGCCGATGCCTACCAGTCTTCTCAGGTGCCTCCCCCGTCGGGGATTAAGGCGCACTCGACCAGAGCTGTCGGTGCCTCCTGGGCTTTCAGGCACCAGGCTACGGCTCAGCAGGTGTGTCAGGCTGCCACTTGGTCCAGTCTGCACACTTTTTCTAAGCACTACCAAGTGCATGCTCATGCTTCGGCAGATGCGAGCTTGGGCAGACTCATCCTTCAGGCGGCTGTCGCCCATTTGTGAAGTTAGGTTTTGCCTACTTCTCAGTTTAGTTTATTTCCCACCCATGGACTGCTTTGGAACGTCCCATGGTCTGGGTCTCCCATAAAGGAACGTTAAAGAAAAAGAGAATTTTGTTTACTTACCGTAAATTCTTTTTCTTATAGTTCCGACATGGGAGACCCAGCTCCCTCCCTGTTGCCTGTTGGCAGTTTTTGTTCCGTGTGCTTCACGGCTGTTGTTAGTAGACAGAGTTCTGGTTTTGCCGAGTTTTACTCTATCTCTACTTATGGGTGGATGTCCTCCTTCAGCTTTTGCACTGAACTGAGTAGATTGTCATCCAGGGGGTGTATATAGCCCGGAGGGAGGAGCTACACGTTTGAGTGTAGTGCTTTGTGTGTCCTCCGGAGGTCGCTAGCTATACACCCATGGTCTGGGTCTCCCATGTCGGAACTATAAGAAAAAGAATTTACGGTAAGTAAACAAAATTCTCTTTTTCACGGTTAGGGTGGCTGATAAATCGGAAGAAGTCCTCTCTGACCCCGGCCCGTCGGATCACCTTTTTAGGCATGGTATTCGATACCATCCAAGGGCGAGTTTTCCTCACACAGGAAAAGATGTCCTCCCTGCAACGAGGCCTCCGCGCTCTCCGGCGTCAGCGCCAAGTTTCCATCAGGTTCGGCATGCGAGTCCTCGGTCGTATGGTGGCGGCGATGGAAGCGGTACCCTTTGCACAGTTCCATCTCCGGCCCCTCCAGCTGACCTTGCTAAAGAAGTGGGACAGAGCTCCCTTTTCTCTGGACCGCAGGTTTCATCTTTCGCCGGAGACCCGCCACTCCCTCCGTTGGTGGCTCAATCAACGCAACCTCGCATCAGGCAGGTCTTTCCTCCCGCTCCACTGGAAGATAGTGACCACCGACGCCAGTCTCCAGGGCTGGGGAGCAGTGTTTCGGCATCACACAGCGCAGGGCCGATGGTCACCGAGGGAGAGTTGTCTCCAGATCAACATTTTGGAGATAAGGGCCATCCGGCTAGCCTTGCAGCAGTTTCGGCACCTAGTACAGGGTTGCCCGGTCAGGATCCAGTCGGACAATGCGACGGCGGTGGCGTACATCAACCACCAAGGCGGCACAAGAAGTGTCGAGGCGATGCGAGAAGTCAAGAAGATTTTGCACTGGGCCGAGTGTCATCACTCCCTGATCTCAGCGGTACACATCCCAGGCGTGGACAATTGGGCGGCGGACTTCCTCAGCAGGGAAGGCCTCGCCTCCGGAGAATGGTCCCTCAACCGGGAAGTCTTCAACCAGATCTGCGACAGATGGGGAGTTCCGGACGTGGACCTAATGGCCTCCCGGTTCAACCGTCAGGTTCCGCAATTTGTAGCGCGGTGCCGCGACCGCTTGGCTTTAGGAGTCGACGCCCTCACCCTGTCATGGAGCCAGTTCAGTCTCCCGTACATCTTCCCTCCGCTCCCTCTAATTCCGAGGGTCCTCAAGAAGATCAGGGCGGAAGGAATACCGGTCATCCTAGTGGCTCCGGACTGGCCCAGGCGAGCATGGTTCGCGGAACTAACTCAGCTCCTCGCAGACGCTCCGTGGTGCCTTCCAGACCGTCCAGATCTCCTGCAGCAGGGTCCTCTTTTCCATCAGAACTCACAGGTCCTAAATTTGACGGCCTGGCCATTGAATCCTGGGTTCTAGCTAAGGCTGGTTTTTCCTCAAGAGTGATTCAGACAATGATTAGGGCCAGGAAGCCATCTTCATCAAAAATTTACTACCGCACGTGGAAAGTTTTCTTCAGGTGGTGTGAAGAGCATAATATTTCTTCTCCTTTTGCCTTCTTCCTTCCTTCCCTATTGGCATTCTTGCAGTCAGGCCTAGATGCGGGTCTCTCGCTCGCAACACTAAAGGGCCAGATATCGGCGTTATCAATCCTGTTTCAGAAGCCACTGGCCGCTCGTTCACAGGTTAAGACCTTCATCCAGGGAGTGGCTCACCTGGCACCGCCGTACCGTCGGCCTCTAGAGCCGTGGGACCTTAATCTAGTCCTAGGGTCACTTCAGGGCCCCCCATTCGAGCCCTTGCGAGAATCTTCCCTTTCTCACCTGTCTTGGAAGGTGGTGTTTCTCGTTGCCATCACTTCTATTCGCAGGACGTCAGAGCTGGCAGCTCTCTCTTGTCGTTCCCCCTTTTTGATTTTTCACCAGGACAAAGCGGTTCTCCGGCCAGATCCCGTTTTTCTCCCAAAGGTGGTCTCCCCGTTCCATCTTAACGAAGAAATCGTTCTTCCGTCCTTCTGTCCTGGCCCCTCTCACAACTTGGAGAGGTCCTTGCACACCCTGGACCTGGTGCGTGCACTTAGAATTTATGTCTCCAGAACCGCGCCATTCCGTAAGTCAGATGGTCTGTTTGTCCTCCCTTCTGGTCCCTAGAGGGGTGAATCGACATCCAAGGCCACAATTGCCAGATGGATCCGTTCCGCCATATCAGAGGCCTATCGGATTCGGGACAAGTCTCCGCCGCGGGGGGTAAGGGCGCACTCTACCCGTGCAGTGGGAGCCTCTTGGGCGATTAGGCATCAGGCGTCGGCCGACCAGGTCTGCCAGGCCGCCACCTGGTCTAGCCTGCACACCTTTACTAGGTTCTACCAGGTTCACACCCAAGCATCGGCAGATGCTAGTTTTGGGAGAAAGGTCTTGCAGGCAGCAGTTGCACACCTGTAATAGGGTGGCAGCATTCAATTATAGTGCAAATCCGCCGAGGGAGGTTGTTGTTGTTTTTTTTCCTATCTGCGGGTTTTCGGTATTCCCACCCAGGGACTGCTTTTGGACGTCCCATGGTCCTGTGTCTCCCAATGAAACAATAGAGAAAGTAGGATTTTTGTGTACTCACCGTAAAATCTCTTTCTCTGAGTCTTCATTGGGGGACACAGCACCCACCCTGCTTGTTTTTTTGGTTGTTCAATTGCATTTGCCTGCTATTTTTCAGCGGTCTTTTGTTCATAGACCTCTTGTTTGCACGGCTGCATTGTTTGTTACAACTTGTTTTTAGGTATGGTGATTCTGGTACTCCTCCTACTGCTTGTGCACCAACTGATCTGAGCCCGCCTCCGGCTCGGGGTGTATACTGCTAGGGAGGAGCTAACTTTTTTATGTTTACTTAGTGTCAGCCTCCTAGTGACAGCAGCATAACCCATGGTCCTGTGTCCCCCAATGAAGACTCAGAGAAAGAGATTTTACGGTGAGTACACAAAAATCCTACTATTTTGGTCAGAAAGGGGGCACAAGAACAACAGGAACATTGCTAGAATGCAGCCCAGGAGCTGCAGAGGGGGAATCTTTTAGGTTTAGTGCACAATTTCTGATGACAGGTTCCCTTTAAGACTCGGTTATGAAACCCTGTGTCTCAACTGTCAGAGGAGCTGTATCGTAGCACACATATTGCAGTTCCTTATCTTTTCCTTGGCTGTCTGAGCTTAGAGAAAAAAAATACTTTGTGCTCAGTCAGGTGAGATTTCTCTTCTCATGTCACAGCCCTTCTCTGGCAGCTCCGGAAGGTGTGATGACAATACAGCTCCTCTATCATTGAGACACCGGTCTCAGGAGCTGTTTCTCTTCAGACTGTCGCTCATCCTGACTTGTGATAGCCTGCAATCATCTTAATGATGAGGAAACAACACATGATGCATATTTACGTCATATGTTGTGTCCCTGAATTTGATGTGTGCTCGCACGCCAAGCCCGTATCTTTCCCGGCAGATGATGGCTGAGTGAATCGGCAATCATGTGCCTTTTTAACAGCCACTGTAGATGTTACATGCTGATGACACACTGATAGCGGCATTGAACATGTGCTGTCAGGGTGGCCCAACATCCATTGTGCCTATCAGCACAGCTGTGATGTGATCGTGGGGCACCAATGGCTTCTGCCTGCTGCAAACCCCTGTACCTGTCATTATGATACTCCTTTGAATGCAAGCATTTAGCTGACGTTCGTAGATCTTTGATTTTCACTATACATAGGCGTGCTCATGCATTTCAATGCAATGTTTATTACAAGCGATCAAATGATCACCGCTTCAGGTCCCTTTAAAAAGTTTGAAGAACAGCTGCAGCATCAGAGCTTCTGTCTTAAAAAAAAAAAAAAAAAAAAACAAAAAAAAAGTTGTTTTTTTTTTTTTTATATTCTTCCCCTGAGATCTGATGAGTAAAGGTCTCTGTCTGTGTCTGTCTGTCTGTCTGTCTGTCTGTCTGTCTGTCTGTCTGTCCTTCCTTCTGTCCTTCCTTCTGTCCTTCCTTCTGTCCTTCCTTCTGTCCTTCCTTCTGTCCTTCCTTCTGTCCTTCCTTCTGTCCTTCCTTCTGTCCTTCCTTCTGTCCTTCCTTCTGTCCTTCCTTCTGTCCTTCCTTCTGTCCTTCCTTCTGTCCTTCCTTCTGTCCTTCCTTCTGTCCTTCCTTCTGTCCTTCCTTCTGTCCTTCCTTCTGTCCTTCCTTCTGTCCTTCCTTCTGTCCTTCCTTCTGTCCTTCCTTCTGTCCTTCCTTCTGTCCTTCCTTCTGTCCTTCCTTCTGTCCTTCCTTCTGTCCTTCCTTCTGTCCTTCCTTCTGTCCTTCCTTCTGTCCTTCCTTCTGTCCTTCCTTCTGTCCTTCCTTCTGTCCTTCCTTCTGTCCTTCCTTCTGTCCTTCCTTCTGTCCTTCCTTCTGTCCTTCCTTCTGTCCTTCCTTCTGTCCTTCCTTCTGTCCTTCCTTCTGTCCTTCCTTCTGTCCTTCCTTCTGTCCTTCCTTCTGTCCTTCCTTCTGTCCTTCCTTCCGTCCTTCCTTCCGTCCTTCCTTCCGTCCTTCCTTCCGTCCTTCCTTCCGTCCTTCCTTCCGTCCTTCCTTCCGTCCTTCCTTCCGTCCTTCCTTCCGTCCTTCCTTCCGTCCTTCCTTCCTTCCGTCCTTCCTTCCTTCCGTCCTTCCTTCCTTCCGTCCTTCCTTCCTTCCGTCCTTCCTTCCTTCCGTCCTTCCTTCCTTCCGTCCTTCCTTCCTTCCGTCCTTCCTTCCTTCCGTCCTTCCTTCCTTCCTTCCTTCCTTCCTTCCTTCCTTCCTTCCTTCCTTCCGTCCTTCCTTCCTTCCGTCCTTCCTTCCTTCCGTCCTTCCTTCCTTCCTTCCATCCTTCCTTCCTTCCATCCTTCCTTCCTTCCATCCTTCCTTCCTTCCTTCCATCCTTCCTTCCTTCCATCCTTCCTTCCTTCCTTCCATCCTTCCTTCCATCCTTCCATGGGCAGATACTTGGCAAATGAGATTTAATGTTGATAAATGTAAAGTAATGCACCTAGGACGGAGTAATCCTATAGCTGCATATACATTAAATGGAAGTAAACTCGGGACTACAGAACAGGAGAAGGACTTGGGTATTCTTATTACAAATAAGCTGAGCAGCAGCACTCAATGTCAGGCAGCAGCTGCTAAAGCAAACAAGATGCTGGAGTGTATAAAAAGAGAGATTAGATCCCGTGATCCCAACGTATTGTTACCCCTCTATAAATCACTTGTAAGGCCACATCTGGAATATGGGATTCAGTTTTGGGCTCCACGTTTTAAAAAGGACATTCAGAAGTTAGAGTCAGTTCAAAGGCGGGCAACTAGACTAGACTACTACAAGTAATGGAAGGCCTCCCATATGATGACAGGTTGAAAAAGTTAGATATGTTTAGCTTAGAAAAAATACCTCATTTATATGTATAAATACAGTTAGGTCCAGAAATATTTGGACAGTGACACAATTTTCGCGAGTTGGGCTCTGCATGCCACCACATTGGATTGGATTTGAAACCTCTACAACAGAATTCAAGTGCAGATTGTAACGTTTAATTTGAAGGTTTGAACAAAAATATCTAATAGAAATTGTAGGAATTGTACACATTTCTTTACAAACACTCCACATTTTAGGAGGTCAAAAGTAATTGGACAAATAAACCAAACCCAAACAAAATATTTTTATTGTCAATATTTTGTTGCGAATCCTCTGGAGGCAATCACTGCCTTAAGTCTGGAACCCATGGACATCACCAAACGCTGGGTTTCCTCCTTCTTAATGCTTTGCCAGGTCTTTACAGCCGCAGCCTTCAGGTCTTGCTTGTTTGTGGGTCTTTCCGTCTTAAGTCTGGATTTGAGCAAGTGAAATGCATGCTCAATTGGGTTAAGATCTGGTGATTGACTTGGCCATTGCAGAATGTTCCACTTTTTTGCCCTCATGAACTCCTGGGTAGCTTTGGCTGTATGCTTGGGGTCATTGTCCATCTGTACTATGAAGCACCGTCCGATCAACTTTGCGGCATTTGGCTGAATCTGGGCTGAAAGTATATCTCGGTACACTTCAGAATTCATCTGGCTACTCTTGCCTGCTGTTATGTCATCAATAAACACAAGTGACCCAGTGCCATTGAAAGCCATGCATGCCCATGCCATCACGTTGCCTCCACCATGTTTTACAGAGGATGTAGTGTGCCTTGGATCATGTGCTGTTCCCTTTCTTCTCCAAACTTTTTTCTTCCCATCATTCTGGTACAGGTTGATCTTGGTCTCATCTGTCCATAGAATACTTTTCCAGAACTGAGCTGGCTTCATGAGGTGTTTTTCAGTAAATTTAACTCTGGCCTGTCTATTTTTGGAATTGATGAATGGTTTGCATCTAGATGTGAACCCTTTGTATTTACTTTCATGGAGTCTTCTCTTTACTGTTGACTTAGAGACAGATACACCTACTTCACTGAGAGTGTTCTGGACTTCAGTTGATGTTGTGAACGGGTTCTTCTTCACCAAAGAAAGTATGCGGCGATCATCCACCACTGTTGTCATCCGTGGAGGCCCAGGCCTTTTTGAGTTCCCAAGCTCACCAGTCAATTCCTTTTTTCTCAGAATGTACCCGACTGTTGATTTTGCTACTCCAAGCATGTCTGCTATCTCTCTGATGGATTTTTTTCTTTTTTTTTCAGCCTCAGGATGTTCTGCTTCCCTTCAATTGAGAGTTCCTTAGACCGCATGTTGTCTGGTCACAGCAACAGCTTCCAAATGCAAAACCACACACCTGTAATCAACCCCAGACCTTTTAACTACTTCATTGATTACAGGTTAACGAGGGAGACGCCTTCAGAGTTAATTGCAGCCCTTAGAGTCCCTTGTCCAATTACTTTTGGTCCCTTTAAAAAGAGGAGGCTATGCATTACAGAGCTATGATTCCTAAACCCTTTCTCCGATTTGGATGTGAAAACTCTCATATTGCAGCTGGGAGTGTGCACGTTCAGCCCATATTATATATATAATTGTATTTCTGAACATGTTTTTGTAAACAGCTAAAATAACAAAACTTGTGTCACTGTCCAAATATTTCTGGCCCTGACTGTACATGTGTGGTCAATATAAAGGACTGGCACATGACTTATTCCTTCCACAGACAATACTAAGGGCCAGGGGACACTCACTGCGAGTGCAAGAAAAGCGATTCCGACAGCTAAATAGGAAAGGGTTCTTTACAGTTAGAGCAGTCAGACTGTGGAATGCTCTACCACAAGAGGTAGTAATGGCAGACACTATAACAGCTTTTATATCAGGGCTGGATGATTTCCTCAGTACACACAACATTGTTGGTTGTAAATGACTTAGTGACCAAATGTAGAATTGGTGGAGGAAGGGTGAACTAGATGGACAGAGGTCTTTTTTTCAACCTATGTAACTATGTAAGAGGACAAACGCCGACACAGCAATAAATCCTTATTCAAAAATTGTGCTGAAATGTTCATTTTAAGGGGTTAAAATTAAGGGCGCAGCGTTCTTTCATTTTTCTGCTTGTGATCACTCAGTGTTTCTAAGTGACAGACCGAGCAACAAAAGCGCATACAATGATCTGAGACCTCTTTATTCCATCTTGGTCCCTTTTACTTTTAAAAAGTGTTTTTATAACTGTGTGTTTCTTGCAGATTTGTCGTTCCTTCCTCTGGTAAAACTGGATTTTTCATGTAATAAGATTACAGAAATCCCGGTCAACTACAGGAAGCTCCGTCAGCTTGAAGTGTTAATTTTGGACAATAATCCTATGCAGATACCTCCAGCACAGGTAGGTGGTTGCTGAACGCGGCAGTGAAGATGCATGGTGTTTCTGGGTGTACTTGAATATAGGAAAGCGGCA
This sequence comes from Anomaloglossus baeobatrachus, assembly GCF_048569485.1. Lineage (NCBI taxonomy): Eukaryota > Metazoa > Chordata > Amphibia > Anura > Aromobatidae > Anomaloglossus > Anomaloglossus baeobatrachus. The sequence continues at coordinate 53,118,221 of NC_134361.1, read as the reverse complement.
CTTAAAGGATTCTTCTCAAAAAAATCAAGTTCATTCCCTGTGTACAGGATCGGGAATCTCTTACTGATCTCTTGAGTTCTGACATCTGGGATCCAGTGTTCACGAGAACAGAGGCTCAGCATTCGGGCTACCCAGTGCCTTACTGAACGCTCGTCCTCGGCACCATTCATGGTCTATGGGACTGTGGGTCACAGCAGAGTGCTGTACTCAGCAGTCCTATAGTCAATGAATAGAGCAGAGGCAGAGCACTTCCATTCAGAACGGGGCTCTGCAGAGCCTGCGAATGAGCCTGCGAATGAGGGAATAACTTGATTTTTTTTGGGTGAGAATAAAGTAAGCAGAACTGAAAGACCCTGAATTTCACAAGTTCACCAACAAAATGCTGAACATAGATCAGGAAAAGCCTAATAAATGCTTTCTTCTTGAAGTATGGTTTTACATAAAATAAAACTTGCAAATTCTGAACATTGATTTTTTTTTTCTTTTTTTTTTTTTTTTTTTAATTTTATGGATACAGATTTGTCTGAAAGGGAAAGTTCACATATTTAAGTTTCTGAATATTCACGCTTGCTGCCGGACGGAGAAAAAGCCGGACTCCCTGGACTTACCGTCACTAGTGAAGAGGCTCCCTTCTCAGCCGCTCACAGACAGGTATGGAGAGCGCACTAAGGCTGCTTTCACACATCAGTTTTTTGGCATCAGGCAAGATCCGGCGGAAAAACTGACGCGACGGATCCGGCAAAAAAATGGATCAGTTGCATCAGTTTTGTCCATTAGTTCCTTCAGTTTTTTTGACGGATCCGTTGTGATACTGAGCATGCTCAGTTCAAAAAAACGAATCCGGTGGTATCCGTTTTTTTGCCGCATTACGTCGGATCCGGCGTCCAAATGCTTCAATTATAAAACATAATACGTTTTTTCACTGGAGACAAACATTCCAGCCGTCCGCCGGACAAGCAAATTTTGCCGGATCCGGCAAAAACTGTATAGAACGCAAGGCCATACGGCACAATCCGGAGCTAATAGAATGGGGGGAAAAACGACAACAGACGCCGGATCCGGGTTTTTTTTTTTTTTTTCAGGTTTTTGCCGGATTGAGCCTGATGGCAAAAAACTGATGTGTGAAAGCAGCCTAAGATTTTTGATTTTGTGCAGGAAACTAAACTGAATTGTTAAAAAATAAATCACCTGATTTACTAATATTTATTGTTTTTCATTGTCTACTAACCGGGGGGACCGGGGGGGGGGGGGGGACCGGGAGGGGAGGGGACGGGGACCGGACGGGGGGGGGGGACCGGGAGGGGAGGGGACCGGGAAAGGAGGGGACGGGGACCGGACCGGGGGGGGGGGGCCGGGAGGGGAGGGGACGGGGACCGGACTGGAGGGGGGGACCGGGAGGGGACGGGGACCGGGAGGGGAGGGGAGGGGAGGGGAGGGGAGGGGACGGAGACCGGACTGGGGGGGGGGACGGGGGAATGGGGACCGGGGGGGGGGACCGGGAGGGGACGGGGACCGGACTGGGGGGACTGGGGGGGGGGACGGGGACCGGACTGGGGGGGGGGACGGGGACCGGACTGGGGGGGGGGACGGGGACCGGACTGGGGGGGGGGACGGGGACCGGACTGGGGAGGGGACGGGGGACCGGGAGGGGAGGGGACGGGGACCGGACTGGGGGGGGGACGGGGGACCGGGGGGGGGGACCGGGAGGGGACGGGGACCGGACTGGGGAGGGGACTGGGAGGGGACTGGGACTGGGAGGGGACTGGGACTGGGAGGGGACTGGGACTGGGAGGGGACTGGGACTGGGAGGGGACTGGGACTGGGAGGGGACTGGGACTGGGAGGGGACTGGGACTGGGAGGGGACTGGGACTGGGAGGGGACTGGGACTGGGAGGGGACTGGGACTGGGAGGGGACTGGGACTGGGAGGGGACTGGGACTGGGAGGGGACTGGGACTGGGAGGGGACTGGGAGGGGACTGGGACTGGGAGGGGACTGGGACTGGGAGGGGACTGGGACTGGGAGGGGACTGGGACTGGGAGGGGACTGGGACTGGGAGGGGACTGGGACTGGGAGGGGACTGGGACTGGGAGGGGACTGGGACCGGGACTGGGAGGGGACCGGGACCGGGACTGGGAGGGGACTGGGACCGGGACTGGGAGGGGACTGGGACCGGGACTGGGAGGGGACCGGGACCGGGACTGGGAGGGGACCGGGACTGGGACTAGGAGGGGACTGGGAGGGGAGCGGGACTGGGAGGGGACCGGGAGCTGAACTGGAAGGGGACCGGACCGGGGAGGGGACTGGGACTGGAAGGGGACCGAACCGGGAGGGGACCGGGAGGGGACCGGGACTGGGAGGGGGACCGGGGATGGGGAGGGGACCGGGGACGGGACTGGGAGGGGACCGGGGACGGGACTGGGAGGGGAGCGGACCGGGACTGGGAGGGGACCGGGGACGGGACTGGGAGGGGAGGGGAGCGGACCGGGACTGGGAGGGGACCGGGACCGGGACCGGGGACGGGACTGGGAGGGGACCGGGACCGGGGACGGGACTGGGAGGGGACCGGGACCGGGACCGGGGACGGGACTGGGAGGGGACCGGGACCGGGACCGGGGACGGGACTGGGAGGGGACCGGGACCGGGGACGGGACCGGGGAGGGGACTGGGAGGGGACCGGGACCGGGGAGGGGACTGGGAGGGGAGGGGACTGGGAGGGGAGGGGACCAGGATTAGACATTGAACAAGTTGTGGAACGAATTGTCTGCATTGCAATGATTTCCTATGGGAAATTTTGCTTTGCTAGATGAGTAACTTGGTTAACAAGCACACTCCCACGGATTGTTCTCGTTAACCAAGGTTCCACTGTATTTCTATGAAGCTGGTAGTTCAGGACAGGAGCCTTGACTGTCGAGCTGGGTCTACCAAAACAAGAATGGCCCAAGTTCCAGGGTTGTGTGAAACCAGCCTAAAAGGAACACATGGGACCGAATTAATCATTGCATTTCCACCTCCCTTTTTTGTCTAGGGTCCTCCTCATTTTTACCTTGCGGTTAAGTCTCTTTTTTGCGTTCACCTGGGGAGGGTTTTTTTTTTTTTTTGCCCTTCTGGTTTCTGTTCACACTTGTTTTTGCCTGCTTAATCAATTGCATCTCACAAAAAGTTACTAAATATTGTGCAAAGCTCTCCCATCTCTCCTGGAGTTTTTATGTCCATGAAAAATGTTGCACCATTTAGCAAAATAAGCAGATTTTTGCTCTAAAAAAAAAATAAATTTCAAAACCAAAGTTCATAAATTACATGAGCCATTTTGAATATTTTCAAGGCAGGGCAGGGATGAGGACCTGCTTTTTTCAGGGAAGTATAAATTTATCCTTATATTCCCTTTAGTGTCTTTTATATTTACCTGGGACTGATGGTATCCCAGTAAGGCACCATTTATGTGTGGTACTGTAAACTCTGCAAAACAAATGGTCTTGGTCTAATTGTGGAGGGACCATGGTAGCTCCCTTTTGGAATACCTTTTGATGTTTTTGGTATAAAGGATTATTACATGGGCTAATGTCTGCAGGTATTTCGCTTTCTTAAATATCACCTCCTATGGTTGTATATCATATTGCCAGTAGTCAGGCCTTGAATACATATTGGTGTACCAAACCCCACTTAAATTTTGGGAGCGGCAATCTTACTTCCCCTTATTTAACTTTGAGTACTGTCCCTGATTTTAGGGTAAGGAGAAAGAGGGAAAGCCGTCGTGGAACGGGGGCGCCCGGAAACTTAAGGCGTCATACCCTCCGTTGACGGGTAGGGACATCTAGTCCTTTGAGGGGTACTAGGGTTTTGGCCCCCCCCCATCCTCTTCCACGATATATATATTTATATATATTGCCGACTCCCATATAGGGGTTACCTGCTTCTGGTATTTTTGTGTTTGTGTGTACTTGGAATTTTAACCAATTATTAATAAAACGTATATTTTTTAACAGGGGTTGAGGTTACTTGTAAATTGGCCATTTTGAATATTTTGGCACAAAATCCATCAGTGAATAGTACAAAATAAACTTGATTTGAAATAAAGACTATAGAAATGCAGTAGATCCTCCTGGACTATTGTCTGTACTAGGAGCGCAGCCCTGTCCCCTTACCTCCTCACTATCCTGTATGTGTCTGCAGCAGGAGCCCCCTCCTCTCTTATATTTAGGAACTCCAATGTTTCAGAGAAAATATACTTTGAAGACCGAGCCGGGGATTTTAGCTGGAGACCAAACTAGTCCGGCACAGTTCTCAGCCGGCTCCTCCTAGTCTTGCTAGATGTGAGGGACAGGTCTCTACCTATTGAGTGAGCCACAAACCCGTCGCTCACATCTAGTGGCGCTGGGAAGAGGCGGCTGAGGGCGGCGCCGAACTAGTCTGGTGTAAAGATGCCCTACTGGATCGTCAAAGTATCTTTTCTCTGAAACGCCGGAATGTTTCAGAGAATGGGTAGCTTTGTGCTACCTGTGGTTCAGGCAGTCAGAATTCCCTGATTGTTTCACTTTTCAAGGGAAGCTGTCACCAGGTTTTTCCCTTATCAGCTGCGGCCACCACCAGTGGGCTATTATATACAGCATTCCAGAATACTGTATATAAAAGCCTAGGCTGCTCTGTATAATGTAAAAAACACCCTTATTATACTCATCTAGGGGATAGCCTGGTCTGATAGGTGTCGCTGATCTCCTCCTCTCTGCTGTGATCGCTGTCCTGCTTCTTCTGAGCCTCGTATGGATGACATGTCCTCCGTCCTCCACACAGGCCAGCATTACAGTACTGCGCAGGCACACTATGATCTGCCCAGCTGAGGGCAGATCAAACTACTGTAATGCGCAGGCGCTAAGAAAGGTTAAAGACCCCTGTGCATGCACAGTACAATATGTGGAACTGCCCTCAGTCGGGCAGATCAAATTGCGCCTGCGCAGGAGCACGATGCTGACCTTTGTGGATGATGTAGGACGCTTCATGTACATTGGCCTCAGGAGGAGGAGGACTGAGATCAGAGGAGAGAGGAGGTGCCAGACCGAGAGCAGCGACACCCACCGAACTGCCCCTTAGGTGAGTATTATGTGTTTTTTATGTTATACAGAGCGGCCTGGGCTCTTATATACAGTATCTAAAATGCTGTATATAAGGGCTCCCTGGTGGTGGCCACAGCTTATAAAGGAAAAACCTGGTGAAAGTTTCTTTTTAAAGCTCATCACTGGACATCTACCATCACGTTTGCACATTGTGACATGTAACACATTTTAACCTCTATTTACTTTTACCATTTCTAGCATTGAAGATTTCTACCCAAGTAAAAACCATGGACCGGACTCTGGCATTGGCAGTGACAATGGGGATAAGCGTCTATCAACAACCGAAGTATGTTGTTCTTTTGAGACGTCTTTATGTGATATTTGTATTGCTAAGAAGTGTTTACAGGACTGATAAACAGCATTTTCCCTGGTAGGAATTATAAGTCTATGTGAGCCATACATAGTGTTTCATATGGACAATGAGACACGGAGGCTGCAGAAGAAACCCGTGCAAATGTCTCTTATCTTCACAGAGGGAAATCTGCGTATGGTGTAGGATTTATATCAAGGGTATAACTATTGTTGAATGACCTGCGGCCCTTTTATTATCTTTTCACTCGCAGCCGTCTGATGACGATACAATCAGCCTTCACTCTCAGGTATCCGAATCAAGAGACCAGGCACTGAAGAATGACAATCATTTACTAGGGAGCAAGCTGGACTCTCACAAAGGTAAGCTTTTCTAGCAAAGGTTGATGCAGATAGACTTGCAGTACAGGTCTGCTCACATTATGTACTAGTAGAAGTCTAGTGACATTTACAGTATTTTTCGGACTGTAAGACGAAGACTCGGAAAATTTACGGTGAGTACACATTTTTTTTTCCCCCTCCAATTTGGGAGGAACATGGGCAAATGCGTTTTTATAGTTCTGATGTGCCTGGTTCACTGGGGTGGAAGGGTGGTGGAGTGCGTCGCAGAAACAGGGTCACCCTGAAGCAAGCTGGTGGCTGGGGAAAACAAATGTGCCCCCTATTACAAACAATGAATGTTCACCGCTAACCACACCCACAATCCCACCCACCTCTCACCTCCGAAGCTAGTGCCGAGAGGTGGGCGTGATTGTGGGCATCGAGAGCAGTGACTATATTTTCTTTAATAGCGGATAAACGTGATCGCACCAGCTTACTGTGGCAATAACGTGTGTCCGCTATTAAAGAAAATGAATATTCACTTTTCCCCACGCCAATAATCCTGGTAAATATTAATTTTGGCTTAGCTGGTAGCTGCTATCGATGTGTAACTGGGGGTGCATGGCATTGACATCATGCGTTACCCTGCTTACATGCCAAAGTCATGATTGCGAGAATACATACCAAGATTGGGGACTTTTTTTTTTTTTTTTTCTCCTCACCCTTTATTCTCTGCCCCTAACATCTAAGTGCAACTTGTAGTCCGGCACGTCTTACAGTATGAAAAATACGTTTGTTTATAAAATTTAAAACAAAAAAAGTTTGCAAAAAGTCTGCAAAAATCACCGGTTGCTCATTATTCACTTGAGTGCACTTCTTCTTTTCTTTATCGTTCCTTTGGGAGACCCAGACCATGGGTGTTTAGCTTCTGCCTCCAGAGGACACACAAAGTACTACACTTAAAAGTGTAGCTCCTCCCTCTGAGCTTATACACCCCCTGGTAGCCAGTCCTAGCCAGTTTATTGCTTTGTGTCAGGAGGCATACATCCACACATGCATTCTCATCTGATTTGTTTGACTTTTGGAAAGAGTTTGAAGAAAAGCGGGTCCATGTCTGGACTCCCGGCATGTCCCTTCTCACCCCACTGTGTCGGCGGTGTTGTTAAGGTTGATTTACAAGGCTGCAGCCTTACATGCCGCGCTCCTTTACCATCCCTTCTGGGCTCTGGCTTGAAGTGGGAGTCAGCACGGTCTCCATGCCTGGCAGGAGTCCGGTCTCCATCCACAGCCCCTTGAGGATTCTGTTGGACCGGAGCACTCATCCCCAGGGACATGGCCCTGCGTCTCAGCAGCTAAGTACCTGAGACGTTTATGTTGGGGGTCCCGGTTCTTTATTGTAAGGGGAGAGTATGCTGTATGTGATTGTTTTAACTTTTCCGGCGGGTTCTCTAGCTTTTGCCTGAGAACCGCGCCGATGGTGCCTGCTTGTCGGCCTCGCCGCTTAAATTTTAGGCCCCGGCTTTGCCGGAGGCCTAGTTTCATTTTCCTGCCCTCGCATGTCACTCATGCAGAGGGACAGGTTCGGCTCCTCCCGGCGGCCGTTCTACACAGGGGAGGGACACTCCCCACTGCTGGGGCGTCCCTCCTTCCCTGCAGGTCTCTACAGCCCTCCAGTTCCCGCTCTTTTATAGGAACGCCCCCTAGTCCCGCCCCCTCTCTTCGCTCCGGTTTCTCAGGCAGAGTTCACTCTGCTCTGGGACGTCCTGCATTCTGCATCTCTGCTGAGGTGCTGCGACTGGGGGACCGGGCTTCGGGATCTGGAGGGCACACAACACCGCGCTCAGCGGTCTGGTAAGCCTCAGCCGGTCTCCGGTTGTGGACCTCTGTATATCCTCCCTGGGGTTCATTCTCTGCAAAGCCCCCACTCCAGCAGCATGTCTCACACAAGGAGCAAGGCTCCAAAGCTTTATTCTGCATGCACTGCATGTAAGCGCCTGCTGCCTGAGCCGAGCACCTATCCACATTGTGATGTCTGCTCTAACTTGGCGGTGCCACAGCCTGGAGTCTCACCCCCAGTGGTCTCTCAGGCTGCTGCTGCACCTGTGATTGAACCCCCGGCCTGGGTAGAGTCCTTTTCTAGGTCCATATCCCAGTCATTTGCTGAGTCCATGGGGCTTTTGTCCAGGACTTTGATGAATATGCATCAGCCCCCCTCACAGGGTGCCTCTAATACTCTTGACAGAGAACTCCTATCCTCTGACCTCCGTCCATCGGAGCTCACGGAGGATTCATCATCTGATCCCAGACCCCGTCCTAAGAGAAGGCGCAGGGTTTCCTCCCCCTCCCCATCCCACGGCTCTGTCTCACGAGCTGACTCTCAAGATGAGGAAGATGCCCTCACTGGGGGCTCGGAGGCTATGTATCCCATCGATTTCTCTGAGGGTGACTCAGATCTTAGTGACTTGATTGCTTCCATTAATTCTGTGCTGGATCTCAATCCGCCAGTGTCAGAGGAGCAACTCTCTTTGGCAGAAAAGCACCGGTTTACCTCGCCTAAGAGAGTGAAGAGTGTGTTCTTTAACCACTCCAGTTTTCAGACCGCTGTGACCAAACCCAGAGCCTGTCCTGACAAACGCTTTCCAAAGCGTGGTTCTGATGACCGGTTTCCATTTCCACCTGAGGTGGTCAAGGAGTGGTCTCACTCTCCAAAGGTAGACCCTCCGGTGTCTAGGCTATCAGCCCGGACCGTTGTGTCGGTGGCTGACGGCTCCTCACTTAAGGATTCCACTGACTGTCAGATTGACCTTCTGGCCAAATCTGTGTATGAAGCTGCGGGGGCCGCGTTTTCCCCGATTTTTGCAGCAGTGTGGGCTCTCAAAGCCATCTCTGCCTCTCTAGAGGAGATGCATTCCCTCACCAAGGAATCTATGCCTGAGATGGTTACCTTAACTGCTCAGGCTTCAGCTTTTTCATCCTATGCCATGTCTGCCATGCTAGAGGCTGCTCACCGCACTGCGGTGGCTTCAGCTAATTCTCTTGTTATCCGCAGGATTTTGTGGCTTCGAGAGTGGAAGGCAGATGCTTCTTCCAAGAAGTTTCTTGCTGGGCTCCCTTTTGCTGGTTCACGGCTGTTTGGTGAACAGCTGGATGAAATCATTAAAGAAGCTACTGGCGGGAAGAGTACTTCCATGCCACAAACCAAGACCAGGAAACACGCCCAGGGTAGGAATCAATCGAGGTTTCGTTCCTTTCGTTCCTCCAACTGGTCATCCTCTAAGCCTTCCGCCTTGTCCGCTAACTCAGCCAAGGATCAGAAATCCAACTGGCGCCCAAAAGCGCGTACGCAGAAGACCGCAGGAGGTTCTGCCACTAAGGCAGCTTCCTCATGACTCTCGGCCCGCTCCAGCCACGTCCTTAGTCGGTGGCAGGCTCTCCCACTTTGGCGACGCTTGGTTAAAGCAAGTCTCCGATCAGTGGGTGAGAGACATCATATCTCACGGCTACAGGATAGAATTCTCTTCCAGCCCTCCAAACAGATTTTTTTTCTCAACTCCCCCCTGCCCCAAGGCCGCCGCCTTCTCGCAGGCCGTGGCGTCCTTGCAGGCAAACGGAGTGATTGTCCCAGTTCCCGCTCAGGAACGGTTCAGAGGTTTTTACTCAAATCTCTTCCTAGTTCCAAAAAAGGACGGTACCTTCCGGCCCATCCTGGATCTCAAGCTTCTCAACAAGCATGTCCGGGTGCGGCTTTTTCACATGGAGTCTCTGCGATCAGTCTTTGCGTCTATGACCCAAGGGGAGTTCCTGGCGTCCATCGACATCAGAGATGCCTATCTACATGTGCCAATCGCAGTGTCACATCAGCGTTGGTTACGTTTTGCGATAGGAGAGGATCATTTCCAATTCGTGGCTCTCCCCTTCGGGTTAGCCACGGCCCCTCGGGTATTCACCAAGGTCATGGCGGCAGTGATTGCGGTCCTGCACCTCCAGGGGTTAGCAGTGCTTCCTTATCTGGACGACCTTCTGGTCAAGGGTACATCCAGCGCAGACTGTCAGCGGAGTGTTTCGCTCACTCTCGCCACCCTAGCCCAAATCGGGTGGATTGTCAATCTTCCCAAATCCACTCTGACTCCGACCCAGAGTCTCACGTACCTAGGGATGCAGTTCGAGACTTTGCCGGCACTTGTGAAGTTGCCCTTAGACAAACAGCTGTCACTCCGGTTGGCGGTGCGCTCTCTCCTGAGGCCCCGCCGTTATACCCTCAGGCGTCTGATGCAGGTGCTGGGTCAAATGGTGGCCTCCATGGAGGCGGTTCCCTTTGCCCAGTTCCATCTGCGTCCTCTGCAGCTGGACATTCTCCGCTGTTGGGACAAGCGGCCTTCCTCCTTACAGAGGTTAGTGGCTCTGTCGCCACGGACCAGGAGCTCTCTTCAGTGGTGGCTTCGACCCCTCTCCCTGTCCCAAGGGCGCTCCTTCCTGACTCCGTCCTGGGTGATTCTCACCACGGATGCCAGCCTATCCGGCTGGGGAGCGGTACATCTCCACCACAGAGCACAGGGCACTTGGACTCCGTCCGAATCAGCCCTTTCAATCAATGTGCTGGAAACCAGAGCTGTGCTTCTAGCTCTGCTAGCCTTTCACCACCTGTTGGCGGGCAGGCACATTCAAGTCCAGTCAGACAACGCGACAGCGGTTGCCTACATCAATCACCAAGGCGGGACACGCAGCCGCCTGGCAATGTTGGAGGTCCAACGCATTCTTCAATGGGCGGAGGACTCCAAGTCCACCATATCCGCAGTCCACATCCCTGGCGTAGAAAACTGGGAGGCAGATTATCTCAGCCGTCAATCCGTGGACGGTGGCGAGTGGTCCCTGCACCCGGCAGTGTTTCAGTCAATCTGCCGCAAGTGGGGCACTCCGGACGTGGACCTAATGGCATCCCGTCACAACAGCAAGGTTCCGGTTTACGTGGCTCGCTCCCACGATCCTCAGGCCTTCGCCGCGGACGCTCTGGTTCAAGACTGGTCCCGGTTTCGTCTGTCCTACGTGTTTCCCCCTCTAGCTCTCTTGCCCAGAGTCCTGCGCAAGATCAGAATGGAGGGCCGTCGAGTCATCCTCATTGCACCGGACTGGCCCAGGCGAGCTTGGTATCCGGACCTGCTCCAACTGTCCGTGGAGATGCCGTGGCATCTTCCGGACCGTCCAGACCTGCTCTCGCAAGGTCCGTTTTTCCGCCCGAATTCTGCGGCTCTCAAATTGACGGCGTGGCTCTTGAGTCCTGGATTTTGACGGCTTCTGGTATTCCTCCTGAAGTCATCTCCACTATGACTCGGGCCCGTAAGTCTTCCTCCGTCAAGATCTATCACAGGACTTGGAAAATTTTCCTGTCCTGGTGTCGCTCTTCCGGCCATTCTCCTTGGCCATTCTCGTTGCCGACCCTTCTGTCTTTTTTACAGTCCGGTCTGCAGCTAGGACTGTCCCTCAACTCTCTCAAGGGACAAGTCTCAGCTCTATCAGTGCTGTTCCAGCGGCGTCTCGCCCGGCTGGCTCAGGTCCTCACCTTCATGCAAAGTGCGTCTCACATCATTCCGCCTTATCGGCGGCCCTTGGATCCCTGGGGCCTTAACTTGGTCCTCACGGTATTGCAGAAACCCCCTTTCGAGCCCCTTAGGGAGGTTTCTTTGTATCGTCTTTCTCAAAAGGTGGCCTTTCTAGTTGCCATAACTTCCCTCAGGAGAGTCTCTGATTTGGCTGCGCTCTCCTCGGAGTCACCTTTTTTGTTTTTTCACCAAGACAAGGTAGTTCTCCGTTCGACCCCGGACTTTCTTCCTAAGGTGGTCTCTCCCTTCCACCTTAACCAGGATATTTCCTTGCCTTCCTTCTGTCCGGCCCCTGTTCATCGCTTTGAGAAAGCGCTGCATACTCTAGATCTGGTGCGTGCGCTCCGGATCTATGTGTCTCGCACCGCTGCGCTTAGGCGGTGCAACTCTCTTTTTGTGCTAACCACAGGGCGGCGCAAGGGTCTCTCTGCTTCTAAGCCGACCTTGGCCCGTTGGATTAGATCGACCATTTCGGACGCCTACCAGAGTACTCAGGTGCCTCCCTGTTACGAGGGGGACCCGGGGAAGCGTGCCAAGATGGGAAATAGACTGCTTCCGCCGGTCAAGGTCCACTGTGCGGTGTAAGGGACCGCCGCTATGGTGGGTGAAGAGTGAGCGGGTTGCTGCTAGCGATCGTCTGGAATGTCACAGACGATCTATGTACACCGATCTGCCCTAACCCGTGAGGGTTGTATGGCACAGATCTCACGGCTCGGTGTACCTGTTGCACGGGGAAGCACAGAGGTGCCCACGCACGTGTGCCAGTGGAAGTCACGAGAATATGGCACGAGGGTAGCACAGAGGTGCCCACGCACGTGTGCTTTCAATAACCTGGTGAGTCCAATGGAGACTTGAGGAGCTCACCTGGGACAGGAACACGGCCTGTTGACGGGGGTACTGCCGGAGCAGCAAGGCAGGAACACGGCCTGCAAACGAGGTACTGCCGGAGCAGCAAGGGCCAAGCCCACAAGAGACAGTAATGCCTGAGCAGTGGCGTGGCAGCACGCTGCCAGACATCCAAACATAGAAGGACGGTCGCGCGCCGCCATGATGGCAGGGGGAGCTTTTAAGGAGGTGCAGCTCCACCCGAGGGCGGGCGCGAGGCGGAGATGACGGACTTGACCCAATCAGGGTCCACGACGTCCCAGCCTGGCCAGTCAGGATTCACCACGTCACCAGCCTTGTCATCAAGCCGTGTGACGTCAGTGAGCGAATCAGGACCCACCACGCATTGCACATGCTCACCCTCCTGCCTCTGGGAAATAGAGGCGGGATCCTCGGTCTCACAATGTGGAGAGATAACGGGAATCTCACTGCTTCCCTGAGCAGTAAACCTCTGCACATTGCGCAGCCTCGCAGACCTTCGGGGCCGCTGAGCAGGAGAGTCTGCGGCAGGCCAGGAATGGGAGACCGCTTCACTCCTTGTAACAGGAGAACCACTAGGTGTCACCCTTCTGCTGCCTCTCTGAGAAGGTATCTCCTGCACACTGCGCAGTCTGGCAGACCTTCGGCGCTGCTGAGCAGGAGTGCTCGTGGCAGGCAAGGAATGGGAGACCGCCTCAGTCCTTGCCTCCGGAGAGCCACGAGATGTAACACTCCCCCGCCGGGGATCAAAGCACACTCGACCAGAGCTGTCGGTGCCTCTTGGGCTTTTAGGCACTAGGCTACGGCTCAACAAGTCTGACAGGCTGCCACTTGGACTAGCCTGCATACCTTTTCAAAGCACTACCAAGTGCATGCTCATGCTTCGGCAGATGCGAGCTTGGGCAGACGCATCCTTCAGGCGGCTGTCGCCCACTTGTGAAGTTAGGCTCCGCCTACTTCTTAGTTTTTTCTGTTTATTCCCACCCAGGGACAGCTTTGGAACGTCCCATGGTCTGGGTCTCCCAAAGGAACGTTAAAGAAAAAGAGAATTTTGTTACTTACCGTAAATTCTTTTTCTTATAGTTCCGTATTGGGAGACCCAGCTCCTCCCTGTTGCCTGTTGGCAATTTTCTTGTTCCTTGTGTTATCACCGGCTGTTGTCGTGGACAGAGTCTCCGGTTGTTCCGGTTCTTACTCGGTTCTACTTGTGGGTGGCTATTCTCCTTCATCTTTTGCACTAAACTGGCTAGGACTGGCTACCAGGGGGTGTATAAGCTCAGAGGGAGGAGCTACACTTTTAAGTGTAGTACTTTGTGTGTCCTCCGGAGGCAGAAGCTAAACACCCATGGTCTGGGTCTCCCAATACGGAACTATAAGACAAAGAATTTACGGTAAGTAACAAAATTCTTTTTTTCTTTGTCGCTCCATTGGGAGACCCAGACAATTGGGTGTATAGCTTCTGCCTCCGGAGGCCACACAAAGTATTACACTTCAAAAAGTGTAACCCCTCCCCTCTGCCTATACACCCTCTGCCTATACACCCTCCCGTGGATCACGGGCTCCTCAGTTTTATGCTTTGTGTGGAAGGAGGCACACATCCACTCATGCATTCTCATATTAGTTATGTCGGTTGGAAGAAAAGAGGGCCCCCACAGGGCCCCCGGCATGTTCCCTTCTCACCCCACTACGTCGGCGGTGTTGTTAAGGTTGAGGTACCCATTGCGGGTACAAAGGCCGGAGCCTCATGCCGTCTCCTTCACCATCCCTTAGCGGCTCTGGGAGAAGTGGGATCCTGAGCGGTCATCCATTTACTGGGACCGTGCTCCCTCCGCAGCCCCTGTGGGAATCTGCCGGACCGGAGTCTATTCAACCTCAGGGACCGGGCCCTGCAACTCAAAGGTACTCTGTGTCCCCATTGGGGACTGTGCAGGGACTGTGCAGGGAGCGCACCTTCTGCCCGGACGCTGCGGCAGCTGCTGAATTGAGAAGGCCGGCGGACTTCCGCGCCGACCGTGCCTGCTTGTCGGGCGCGGTCTCAAATCCTGCATGTTTCCTCCCCCCTCACTGATCACTGTGGGGACCCCAGATTCCCGCACTTTCCTGGCGCCGCCCACGGCTCCACTCCTCCCCTGAGAGCTCCGGCAGCCATTTTTTGGCATTCTGCCGGTGGAGGATTCTCAGTGAACAGCTCTGCAGCTCCGGGGGACCTAAGGCAGGGAATCTGGAGGACACACACTCCGCTTGTTAGCGGTCGGTAAGCCACACCGGTCACCCGGTGCTGGTCCCCCTAGGGTGCCGGAATAGATACGTATTTATATATATTTTTCTGTTCGGTTGGGCTGTATACCCTTTTCTTTATCGTTACTTATGGGAGACCCAAACCATGGGTGTATAGCTTCTGCCTCCGGAGGACACACAAAGTACTACACTCAAACGTGTAGCTCCTCCCTCCGGGCTATATACACCCCCTGGATGACAATCTAACCAGTTCAATGCTTTGTGTTCAGGAGGTCACACACACATGCATTCTCTGATTTTTTTCATTTTTACTGGGTCCCGGCTGTTTGGTGAACAACTGGACGAAATAATTAAGGAAGCTACTGGCGGGAAGAGTACTTCCTTGCCACAAACTAAAACCAGGAAACCTGTCCAGGGCAGGAACCAATCGAGGTTTCGTTCCTTTCGTTCCTCTAACTGGTCATCCTCTAAGCCCTCGACCTCGTCCACTACCGCAGCCAAGGATCGTAAACCCAACTGGCACGCGAAGCCTCGTCCTCAAAAGACCGGAGGAGCCGCTGCCACTAAGGCAGCCTCCTCTTGACTATCTGGCTGCGCCAGCAACGTCCTTGGTCGGTGGCAGGCTCTCCCACTTTGGCGACGTGTGGTTTCAACACGTCTCCGATCAGTGGGTGCGAGATATCATCTCCCACGGCTACAGGATAGAATTTTCTTCCAGCCCGCCAAACAGATTTTTTCTGTCTACCCCCCCCCTGCTCCAAAGCCGCCGCCTTCTCTCAGGCCGTGGCATCCCTGCAGGCCAACGGCGTAATTGTTCCGGTTCCCGCCCGGGAACGGTTCAGCGGTTTCTACTCAAACCTCTTTCTAGTCCCCAAGAAGGACGGTTCCTGGATCTCAAGCTTCTCAACAAGCATGTTCAGGTGCGGCACTTTCGCATGGAATCTCTGAGATCGGTCATTGCCTCAATGACCCAAGGAGATTTTCTGGCATCCATCGACATCAGAGATGCCTATCTGCATGTGCCTATTGCGGTTTCACACCAGCGTTGGCTACGCTTTGCAATCGGAGAGGAACATTTCCAATTCGTGGCTCTCCCCTTCGGCTTAGCCACGGCCCCTCGAGTATTCACCAAGGTCATGGCAGCAGTGGTTGCGGTTCTGCACCTCCAGGGGTTGGCAGTGATTCCTTACCTGTACGACCTTCTAGTCAAGGCCTCATCCAGTGCAGACTGCCAGCGGAGTGTCTCACTCACTCTCGCCACGCTCGTTCAGTTCGGGTGGCTTGTCAACCTGCCCAAGTCCACTCTGACCCCGACCCAGGTGCTTCTTTACCTAGGGATGCAATTCGAGACTCTGCCGGCACTTGTCAAGTTGCCCTTAGTCAAACAGCAGTCCCTTCGTCTGGCGGTGCGCTCTCTGCTGAGGCACCGCCGTCATTCCATCAGACACCTCATGCAGGTGCTAGGTCAGATGGTGGCGTCAATGGAAGCGGTTCCCTTTGCCCAGTTCCATCTGCGTCCCCTGCAGCTGGACATTCTCCGCTGTTGGGACAAGCGGATCTCTTCCTTGCACAGGCTGGTGGCTCTGTCGTCACAGACCAGGAGCTCCCTTCAGTGGTGGCTTCGGCCCCTCTCTCTGTCTCAGGGACGTTCCTTCCTGACTCCGTCCTGGGTGATCCTCACCACGGATGCCAGCCTCTCCGGTTGGGGAGCAGTATTTCTCAATCACCGAGCACAGGGCACTTGGACTCCGTCCGAATCAGCCCTCTCGATCAATGTGCTGGAGATCAGAGCTGTGTTTCTAGCTCTCCTAGCCTTTCACCACCTGTTGGCGGGCAGGCACATTCGAGTTCAGTCGGACAACGCGACAGCGGTTGCCTACATCAATCACCAGGGCGGGACTCACAGCCGTCTGGCGATGTTGGAGGTTCAACGAATCCTCCAGTGGACGGAGGACTCCAAGTCCACCATATCTGCAGTCCACATCCCAGGCGTGGAAAACTGGGAGGCCGATTATCTCAGCCGTCAAACCGTGGACAGCGGCGAGTGGGCCCTGCATCCGTCAGTGTTCAGATCAATCTGCCGCAAGTGGGGCACTCTGGAAGTGGATCTAATGGCATCCCGGCACAACAACAAGGTTCCGGTTTACATGGCTCGCTCCCACGATCCTCAGGCCTTCGCAGCGGACGCACTGGTTCAAGATTGGTCTCAGTTCCGTCTGGCCTATGTGTTTCCCCCTCTAGCTCTCTTGCCCAGGGTTCTGCGCAAGATCGGAATGGAGGGCCGTCGAGTCATAATCATTGCTCCGGACTGGCCCAGGCGAGCTTGGTACCCAGACCTGCTCCGTCTGTCCGTAGGGGTGCCGTGGCACCTCCCGGACCGCCCAGACCTTCTCTCACAAGGTCCGTTTTTCCGCCAGAATTCTGCGGCTCTCAGATTGACGGCGTGGCTCTTGAGTCCTGGATCCTGACGGCTTCAGGCATTCCCTCTGAGGTCATCTCCACTATGACTCAGGCTCGAAGTCTTCCTCGGCCAAGATTTACCACAGGACTTGGAGGATTTTCCTGTCCTGGTGTCGCTCTTCCGACCATGCTCCTTGGCCGTTCTCCTTGCCGACCATCCTGTCTTTTCTACAGTCCGGTCTACAGCTAGGACTGTCCCTCAATTCCCTCAAGGGACAGGTGTCGGCTCTGTCGGTATTGTTCCAGCGGCGTATCGCCCGACTGGCTCAGGTGCGCACCTTCATGCAGGGCGCATCTCACATCATTCCTCCTTACCGGCGGCCCTTGGATCCCTGGGACCTTAATCTGGTCCTCACGGCCTTACAGAAACCCCCCTTTGAGCCTCTCAGGGAGGTTCCTTTGTTTAGACTTTCACAGAAAGTTGTTTTTCTAGTAGCCATAACCTCTCTCAGGAGAGTTTCTGATTTGGCTGCGCTCTCTTCGGAATCCCCCTTTTTGGTGTTTCACCAAGACAAGGTGGTTCTTCGTCCGACTCCGGACTTTCTCCCTAAGGTGGTGTCTCCTTTCCACCTTAACCAGGACATTTCATTGCCTTCTCTTTGTCCGGCCCCTGTGCATCTCTTTGAGAAGGCGTTGCATTCCTTAGATTTGGTGCGGGCGCTCCGAATCCGTGTCACGCACCGCCGTTTTTAGGCGGTGCACCTCACTTTTTGTGCTAACCACTGGTCAGCGCAAGGGTCTCGCTTCTTCTAAACCGACCCTAGCTCGTTGGATCAGGTCGGCTATCACCGATGCCTACCAGTGTTCTCAGGTGCCTCCTCCGCCAGGGATTAAGGCGCACTCAACCAGAGCTGTCGGTGCCTTCTGGGCTTTCAGGCACCAGGCTACGGCTCAGCAGGTTTGTCAGGCTGCCACGTGGTCCAGTCTGCACACTTTTTCGAAGCACTACCAAGTGCATGCTCATGCTTCGGCAGATGCGAGCTTGGGCAGATGCATTCTTCAGGCGGCTGTCGCCCATTTGTGAAGTTAGGTTTTGCCTACTTCTCAGTTTGGTTTATTTCCCACCCATGGACTGCTTTGGAACGTCCCATGGTTTGGGTCTCCCATAAGGAACGATAAAGAAAAAGAGAATTTTGTTTACTTACCGTAAATTCTTTTTCTTATAGTTCCGACATGGGAGACCCAGCACCCTCCCTGTTGCCTGTTGACAGTTTTTTGTTCCGTGTGTTTCACCGGCTGTTGTTAGTAGTCAGAGTTCCGGTCTTTCCGAGTTTTACTCTATCTCTACTTATGGGTGGATGTCCTCCTTCAGCTTTTGCACTGAACTGGTTAGATTGTCATCCAGGGGGTGTATATAGCCCGGAGGGAGGAGCTACACGTTTGAGTGTAGTACTTTGTGTGTCCTCCGGAGGCAGAAGCTATACACCCATGGTTTGGGTCTCCCATGTCGGAACTATAAGAAAAAGAATTTACGGTAAGTAAACAAAATTCTCTTTTTTTGCCCATATACCCTCAGTGATCATTCTCCTAGGAGACAACAGCATGTCGTCCACAAGGAGCAAAGCTGTTAAGGCACAGGGTTTTTTTGCGGCCTGTACCTCTTGTGGGGCTATGTTACCTGCGGGTTCCACCTACCCTCACTGTGAACAATGCTCGACCCCTGTTTCGCTTGCTCAGCCGGAGCCTCGGTAACTAGTGGGCCCCTCGGCTCATGTAGACCCCCCTGCTCCCCCTGTCCAGGCGGCAGGGACAGAGTTTGCCTCTTTTGCTGAGAAACTCTCTGAGTCACTCTCACAATCCATGGCTCAGTCTATGGACAAATGGTCTGCCAAGCTGCTTGAAGCTTTGCAGTCCAGACCGGTCCTTACACAGGCCCCGGCCCCTGTTGGATCGACGCCTCCAGGCCCCTCTCGGTCCGCGCCGCAGTGCGCTCCCAGGTTGGGCCCTAGGTCTCACGAGGAGGACTCCTGCCCGGACCACAGTCCTAGACAGGCTAAGCGGGCTCGCTGGGAATCTTCCCCGACTTCTTCACGCTGCTCGGGTTCCCAGCTTGAGGACTCTCTGGAGGACGAGGCGGACGTCGCAGCTCAGGGCTCTGACCCTGACGTCGCCCTTAACCTTGATACACCTGAAGGGGACGCCTTAGTGAATGATCTTATCTCGTCCATCAACCAGGTGTTGGATCTCTCTCCCCCGCCTCCTACTGTAGAGGAGTCGGCGTCTCAGCAGGAGAAACACCAGTTTCGGTTCCCCAAACGTACACGTAGTGCGTTTTTCGATCACTCTAACTTCAGAGATGCTGTCCAGAAGCCCAGAGCGGTTCCGGACAAGCGCTTTACTAAGCGTCTCACTGACACGCGTTACCCCTTCCCCTCTGTTGTCGTTAAGGGTTGGGCTCAATGTCCCAAGGTGGATCCTCCAGTCTCTAGATTGGCGGCTAGATCTGTGGTATCGGTTGTAGATGGCTCATCGCTAAAGGATGCCACTGACAGGCAGATAGAGCTCCTGGTGAAGTCCATCTATGAGGCCACGGGCGCGTCTTTTACCCCGGCCTTTGCAGCCGTGTGGGCACTCCAAGCTATCGCAGCTTGTCTTGCTGAGATTAATGCTGTCACACGTAATTTTGCTCCGCAAGTTGCGTCTTTGACTTCTCAAGCGTCAGCTTTTTCTTCCTACGCCATGAACGCAGTCCTAGACTCTGCTAGCCGTACAGCGGTGGCATCCGCTAACTCTGTGGCAGTCGGCAGGGCCATGTGGCTGCGCGAATGGAAGGCAGACTCTGCCTCCAAGAGGTTCTTAACCGGTTTGCCGTTTTCTGGCGACCGCTTGTTTGGCGAATGATTGGATGAGATTATTAAAGAATCCAAGGGAAAGGACTCCTCCTTACCCCAATCCAAACCTAAGAGACCTCAGCAACGGAAAATACAATCGAGGTTTCAGTCCTTTCGTCCCTCCGCCAAGCCCCAATCCTCTTCGTCCAGCAGGCCGGAGAAAGGCCAGAGGAACTCCTATGCGTGGCGGTCCAAGTCACGCCCCCAAAAGGCCGCAGGAGGCACTGCCTCCAAGGCGGCCTCCTCATGACTCTCGGCATCCCCTAGCCGCATCCTCGGTCGGTGGCAGGCTCTCCCGCTTTGGCGACGCCTGGTGGCCACATGTTCAAGGCCGATGGGTGAGAGACATTCTGTCTCACGGTTACAGGATAGAGTTCAGCTCTCGTCCTGCGGCTTGTTTCTTCAGAACCTCTCCGCCCCCCGCTCAGGCCGACGCACTTTTTCAGGCAGTGGATGCTCTGAAGACAGAAGGAGTTGTGATCCCCGTTCCCCTTCAGGAACGTGGTCGCGGCTTTTACTCCAACTTGTTCGTGGTGCCAAAAAGGACGGATCATTCCGTCCCGTTCTGGACCTCAAGCTACTCAACAGACATGTGAGCACCAGACGGTTTTGGATGGAATCTCTCCGCTCGGTCATCGCCTCGATTTCACAAGGAGACTTCCTAGCATCGATCGACATCAAGGATGCTTATCTCCACGTGCCGATCGCACCCGAACATCAACGCTTCTTGCGTTTCGCCATCGGGGACGAACACCTTCAGTTCGTGGCATTGCCTTTCGGCCTGGCGACAGCCCCACGGGTTTTCACCAAAGTCATGGCATCCGTTGTGGCGGTCCTACACTCTCAGGGCCACTCGGTGATTTCCTACCTACGATCTCCTAGTCAGGGCCCCTTCTCGGGTGGCGTGTCAACACAGCCTTACCGTCGCTCTGGCGACTCTCCAGCAGTTCGGGTGGATCATCAACTTCCCGAAATCCAAGTTGACACCGACCCAATCACTGACTTACCTCGGGATGGAGTTTCATACACAGTCAGCGGTAGTCAAGCTACCGCAGGACAAACAGCTCTCTCTGCAGGCAGGTGTGCAATCACTTCTTCGGAGTCAGTCACACCCCTTAAGGCGCCTCATGCACTTCCTGGGGAAGATGGTGGCAGCGATGGAGGAAGTGCCGTTCGCGCAATTCCATCTGCGGCCACTCCAATGGGACATTCTACGCAAATGGGACAGGAGGTCGGCTTCCCTCGACAGGAACGTCTTTCCCTTGCAACCAAGACGTCACTTCAGTGGTGGCTCCTTCCCAACTCTCTATCGCAGGGAAAATCCTTCCTACCCCCAACCTGGGCTGTGGTCACCACGGACGCGAGCCTGTCAGGGTGGGGAGCGGTTTTTCTCCACCACAGGGCTCAGGGAACCTGGACTCCGATAGTCATCCCTTCAGATCAATATTCTGGAGATAAGGGCAGTGTATCTAGCCCTATTGGCTTTCCATCGGTGGCTGGAGGGCAGGCAGATCCGTATCCAGTCGGACAACGCCACTGCCGTCGCATACATCAACCACCAAGGCGGCACTCGCAGTCGTCAAGCCTTCCAGGAAGTCTGGCGGATTCTGCAGTGGGTGGAAGCCACAGCCTCCACCATCTCCGCAGTTCACATCCCGGGCGTAGAAAACTGGGAAGCAGATTTTCTCAGTCGTCAGGGCATGGATGCGGGGGAATGGTCTCTGCACCCAGAAGTGTTTCGAGAGATCTGTCGCCGCTGGGGAACGCCGGACGTCGATCTCATGGCGTCACGGCACAACAACAAAGTCCCGGCATTCATGGCACGGTCTCAGGATCACAGAGCTCTGGCGGCGGACGCGTTAGTTCAGGATTGGTCGCAGTTTCGACTGCCTTATGTGTTTCCTCCTCTGGCGATGCTGCCCAGAGTCTTACGCAAGATCAGGTCCGACTGCCGTCGCGCCATTCTCGTCGCTCCAGACTGGCCGAGGCGGTCGTGGTACCCGGATCTGTGGCATCTCACGGTGGGTCAACCGTGGGCGCTTCCAGACCGCCCAGACTTGCTGTCACAAGGGCCATTTTTCCATCTGAATTCTGTGGCCCTCAACCTGACTGTGTGGCCATTGAGTCCTGGCTCCTAGCGTCTTCAGGGTTATCTCAGGATGTCATTGCCACCATGAGACAGGCCAGGAAGCCAACGTCCGCCAAGATCTATTACAGGTCTTGGCAAATCTTCTTATCCTGGTGCTCTGATAATGGTTTTCCTCCATGGCCGTTTGCCTTACCCACTTTTCTTTCATTCCTTCAATCCGGAATGGACAAGGGTTTGTCACTCGGCTCTCTCAAGGGCCAAGTATCGGCGCTCTCCGTATTTTTTCAAAAGCGCCTAGCCAGGCTTCCGCAGGTCCGCACGTTCTGCACAGTCCTGCAGGGAGTTTGCCACATAGTCCCACCTTACAAGCATCCGCTGGAACCCTGGGACCTTAACAGGGTGCTAACGGCTCTTCAGAAACCACCTTTCGAGCCGCTGCGGGATGTCTCTTTATCACGTCTTTCACAGAAGGTGGCCTTTCTAGTGGCAGTTACATCACTCCGGAGAGTGTCTGAGCTTGCAGCGCTGTCATGCAAAGCCCCCTTCCTGGTGTTTCACCAGGATAAGGTGGTTCTGCGTCCGGTCCCGGATTTTCTCCCTAAGGTGGTATCTCCTTTTCATCTCAATCAGGATATCTCCTTGCCTTCATTTTGCCCTAATCCAATTCACCAATGTGAAAAGAATTTGCACTCTTTGGATCTGGTGAGAGCACTCCGACTCTACGTGTCTCACACGACGCCCCTGCGTCGTTCAGATGCCCTCTTTGTCCTTGTCGCTGGCCAGCGTAAGGGTTCGCAGGCTTCCAAGTCAACCTTGGCTCGGCGGATCAAGGAACCGATTCTCGAAGCCTACCGTTCTTCTGGGCTTCCGCTTCCTTCAGGGCTGAAAGCCCATTCTACCAGAGCCGTGGGTGCGTCCTGGGCATTGCGGCACCGGGCTACGGCTCAGCAGGTGTGTCAGGCAGCTACGTGGTCTAGTCTGCACACTTTCACGAAACACTATCAAGTGCATACCTATGCTTCGGCAGACGCCAGTCTAGGTAGGCGAGTCCTTCAGGCGGCGGTTGCCCACCTGTAAGAGGGGGCCGTTTCGGCTCTTTTTATTGAGGTATTCTTTTACCCACCCAGGGACTGCTTTTGGACGTCCCAATTGTCTGGGTCTCCCAATGGAGCGACAAAGAAGAAGGGAATTTTGTTTACTTACCGTAAATTCCTTTTCTTCTAGCTCCTATTGGGAGACCCAGCACCCGCCCCTGTGCCCTTTGGGCTAGTTGTTCTTTTGTGTACACATGTTGTTCATGTTGAATTGTTCTTTTGGTTCATGGTTTACAGTTCTCCGAACATCCTTCGGATTGAATTTACCCTAGACCAATTTATAAGTTTCCTCCTTCCTGCTTTTGCACCAAAACTGAGGAGCCCGTGATCCACGGGAGGGTGTATAGGCAGAGGGGAGGGGTTACACTTTTTAAAGTGTAATACTTTGTGTGGCCTCCGGAGGCAGAAGCTATACACCCAATTGTCTGGGTCTCCCAATAGGAGCTAGAAGAAAAGGAATTTACGGTAAGTAAACAAAATTCCCTTCTTTTTTTCTTTTTTTTCTTTTTTTCTTCATTAAAAAAAACAAAACCCCAGCCCATGTAGACCTTTTTTTTTTAATATTAATATACCGTATTTTTCGGACTATAAGGCGCACCCTGGTTTTAGAGAAGGAAAATAGGAAAATTTTAAGTAAAAAAAATGTGGTCATGACACACTATTATGGGGTGAGAATCTGCTGCTGACACTGTTGTGGGGGTAATGTCCCCGAACTCTCTACTAAGGTACCCCATCCTGGTAATGATCCTCCTGCCTTGTATATGATCCCCATCCTTGTATATGATCCCCATCCTTGTATATATGTCCCTCATCCTGCGGTATACATGTCCCTCACCCTGCGGTATACCCCCATCCTGCGGTATACCCCCGTCCTGCTATATGGCCTGTATCCTGTGGCACACAAAAAATAAAGGTTTATGCTCCCCTTTCCTCACTCCAGCAGCATCGCTCATCTTCCGGTCTGCCAGCAGTAGCGCCGCTGACCTGTGTGGAGCCCCTGCAGCATCGCGATGTCCTCCTGTCTGCCGGCCGCTGAGCTCTGTGGAGAGCGGTGCGCACAGAGATTTAAGTCATCGCTGTGTGCAAGGCTCCACACACATCAGCGGGCCGGCAGACAGGAGGACATTGCGATGCTGCAGGTATTGGTGGGCGGTGAGTATACTTATTCACTACTCCCCACGCTGCTGATACACTGGGTGTAGTGACTATAGCCGCACATGATCACTCCAAGCTGTAGTTGCCAGGGGTGATCACGTGGGCCGGCTGCTAATTATGTGCGCATTCCCCGCCCATCATCCCGCCCACCTGCCAGTGCCGGCTTCAGCGCTGAGAGATGACAGGTGGGATGATGGGCGCGCATATGAAATGAGCGGGCCCACGTGGTCACGGTAGGCACTGCTACCGATGACCCGCTCCACCGCAGCACCCTCATTCCCTACAGCCCTACATTCAGACTATAACACGCACCCCCCCCTTTCCGCCAACATTGGGGGGGGGGGTGCGTCTTACAGTCCGATAAATATGGTATTTAGTTATATTTCATAGGTCTTCTGGTGTCACATTAAACACAAATAAATACATAAACAACCTTGAGGGAAGAGTCTTCTATTAGGGAGGTGCTTGAAATAGTTTTTGTTGTCATTGTGAAACTGATTTTTAATATTTATTTCTTTTATTTTTTTATGGTATACCTTCCTAATAATGCAGGTCACGATCAGGAGATTTATGACTATGACCCCAGCGCTGAGGACACAGATCACAGCGACGTTCAGCTCACAGGGCCCTTTGTTTCTTATATTAAGGTAGTTGTTGCACCCATGTGAATTGCACGAGTCGCCATCTTTTTCTAGTGTCTTGTAGTTCTGAGGTCTGTGTCTCCCCATTTATTTAAGGAAAGAGGGAAACTAAATGATAAATCTGAGAAAGTGGAAGAAAATGAAGAATGGGAAGAAGAACAAAGGTATTTCTGATTTGTTTCTGGAATTATGTGATTTCAGGTATGTCCACCCCAATACATGGCCATGACTATCGTGCTATGTTATAGTAGATCTCTCTGGTCTCCTCTCTGACACCTGATAAGGAATTGAGGAGGAGATGATGATCTCAAGGATATTTGATATTCTTTGTTTTTATGTAGTAAAACCCTAAAAATATGAAAGCAAATTGGCTCAAATGCGTTAATTATTTTAAGATGAAAATACCATTTTACTTGTCGCTCCTTACATGTCTCCTTGAGAAGGCGCCATTACTTCTTTTTGACTTGGTGAATTGTGGGTAGCTCAGGATCGTGGCGTGCGATCACACATGATAGTGCCACGTTAATTTTTATAGCCATAGTTGTGGCAAATGTGCTTACAAGCACAACTAAAGTGTGATGAGCAAAATATTCTGAAAGAAACTGCAGCCTGTCTCTATGCCAAGGGTGGTAATCACATTTGGGGAGTCCCACCAGTGTGTAAGTACTAATGGAAAGTCTTAGTACTAGTGAGAAGAGAAAATCTGCTGTGATCATGACCAGTTGTAATATTGCAAAGTTTTTGGGGGGGGTTTCTGCCCCCACCCCCACCCCAAAAAAAACCCAAAAAACAACAAAACTTTGCAATGAAGTGGAGTGAAAAAGTGAGAATGGAGTGAAAAAATGAAACCCAAGTAGTTGCAGTGTTACTCATTTATTCTATAATAAACTTGCTGCCTTTTCTCTCTCACCTTATTAGGGGACACAGGGCCCTAAGTTTTTGCTGTGTCCCCCAATGAAGGCTCAGAGAAAAAGATTTTACGGTGAGTACACAAAAATCTTCTTTTAATGTTCATTTCTTTGTCGCTCCGTTGGGAGACCCAGACAATTGGGTGTATAGCTTATGCCTCCGGAGGTCACACAAAGCATTACACTTAAAAGTGTAAACCCCTCCCCTCTGCCTATACACCCTCCCGTGCATCACGGGCTCCTCAGTTTTATTGCTTTGAGCCTTCCAGGAAGTTCGGCGGATTCTGCTGTGGGTGGAAGCCACAGCTTCCACCATCTCCGCAGTACACATCCCGGGCGTGGAAAACTGGGAAGCGGACTTTCTCAGTCGCCAGGGCATGGACGCAGGGGAATGGTCTCTTCACCCGGACGTGTTTCAAGAGATCTGTTGCCGCTGGGGGAAGCCGGACGTCGACCTAATGGCGTCCCGGCACAACAACAAGGTCCCGGCATTCATGGCACGGTCTCAAGATCACAGAGCTCTGGCGGCAGACGCCTTAGTTCAGGATTGGTCGCAGTTTCAACTGCCTTATGTCTTTCCTCCTCTGGCACTGCTGCCCAGAGTGTTACGCAAGATCAGGTCCGACTGCCGCCGCGCCCTCCTCGTCGCCCCAGACTGGCCAAGGAGGTCGTGGTACCCGGATCTGTGGCATCTCACGGTGGGTCAACCGTGGGCACTACCAGAGCGACCAGACTTGCTGTCTCAAGGGCCATTTTTCCATCTGAATTCTGTGGCCCTCAACCTGACTGTGTGGCCATTGAGTCCTGGATCCTAGCGTCTTCAGGGTTATCTCAAGAGGTCATTGCCACTATGAGACAGGCCAGGAAACCGTCAGCCAAGATCTACCACAGGACGTGGAGGATCTTCTTATCCTGGTGCTCTGATCAGGGTTTTATTCCATGGCCATTTGCCTTGCCCACTTTTCTGTCTTTCCTTCAATCCGGAATGGAAAAGGGGCTGTCTCTCGGCTCTCTTAAGGGACAAGTCTCGGCGCTCTCTGTATTTTTTCAAAAGCGTCTAGCAAGGCTTCCGCAAGTACGCACGTTCCTGCAGGGGGTTTGCCACATAGTCCCCCCTTACAAGCGCCCGCTAGAACCCTGGGATCTGAACAGGGTGCTAATGGCTTTTCAGAAACCACCTTTCGAGCCAATGAGAGATATTTCTCTTTCTCGCCTCTCGCAGAAGGTGGTCTTCCTAGTGGCAGTCACATCACTTCGCAGAGTGTCTGAGCTAGCTGCACTGTCATGCAAAGCTCCCTTCCTGGTGTTTCACCAGGACAAGGTGGTTCTGCGTCCGGTTCCGGAATTTCTCCCGAAGGTGGTATCCCCTTTTCATCTCAATCAGGATATCTCCTTACCTTCTTTTTGTCCTCATCCAGTTCACCAATGTGAAAAGGATTTGCACTTATTAGATCTTGTGAGAGCACTCCGGCTCTACATTTCTCGTACGGCGCCCCTGCGCCGCTCGGATGCGCTCTTTGTCCTTGTCGCTGGCCAGCGTAAAGGGTCGCAGGCTTCCAAGTCAACCTTGGCTCGGTGGATCAAGGAACCAATTCTTGAAGCCTACCGTTCTTCTGGCCTTCCGGTTCCTTCAGGACTGAAAGCCCATTCTACCAGAGCCGTGGGTGCGTCCTGGGCATTGCGGCACCAGGCTACGGCTCAGCAGGTGTGTCAGGCGGCTACCTGGTCGAGTCTGCACACTTTCACGAAGCACTATCGGGTGCATACCTACGCTTCGGCAGATGCCAGCTTAGGTAGGCGAGTCCTCCAGGCGGCGGTTGCCCACCTGTAGGAAGGGGCCGTCTTTCGGCTCTATTACCGGGGTATTCTTTACCCACCCAGGGACTGCTTTTGGACGTCCCAATTGTCTGGGTCTCCCAATGGAGCGACAAAGAAGGGAATTTTGTTTACTTACCGTAAATTCCTTTTCTTCTAGCTCCAATTGGGAGACCCAGCACCCGCCCCTGTTCCCTTCGGGCTGTAGTTCTTTTGTGTACACATGTTGTTCATGTTGAATTGTTCTTGGTTCATGGTTTAAGTTCTCCGAACATCCTTCGGATTGAATTTACCTTAGACCAATTTATAAGTTTCCTCCTTCCTGCTTTGGCACCAAAACTGAGGAGCCCGTGATGCACGGGAGGGTGTATAGGCAGAGGGGAGGGGTTTTTTAAGTGTAATGCTTTGTGTGACCTCCGGAGGCATAAGCTATACACCCAATTGTCTGGGTCTCCCAATTGGAGCTAGAAGAAAAGGAATTTACGGTAAGTAAACAAAATTCCCTTCTTTACTTATATAGCACCCTCGTATTCCATAGCGCATCACAGCCATCATCACTGTCCCCATTGGGGCTCAGTCTAAATTCACGATCAGTCAGTCTTTGGAGTGTGGGAGGAAACCCGAACAGATTCGGGGAGAACATAAAACTCCTTGCAGATGTTGTCCTTGGTGGAATTTGAACACAGGACCCCAGAGCTGCAAAGCCTATATATCATATATATTTCTTTTTTTTTTTCTCTCCCCTCCTACTGCTTTAAAAGCCTTATGGCTTATGTTATTTTTTATGTTTTGGCCCTATGTTATTTTTATGTCGACTTTGTGTTTTGAGGGCTTGATTTTTAAGGGACGAGTTTGTTTTTTGAATAGCACCATTCATTTCACTGTAAAATATGCTGAGAAACAGGAAATGGCTGAAAAACCTCAATTCCTCAATTGTTTTCTGGGTTTTGTTCATCCAGCATTCAGTATGAACAGAAGAATGACTCTATTCTCCAAACTTTATACAATTTTTATTTCTTTATCGTTCCTTTGGGAGACCCAGACCATGGGTGTTTAGCTTCTGCCTCCGGAGGACACAAAGTACTACACTTAAAAGTGTAGCTCCTCC
This sequence comes from Anomaloglossus baeobatrachus, assembly GCF_048569485.1. Taxonomy (NCBI): domain Eukaryota; kingdom Metazoa; phylum Chordata; class Amphibia; order Anura; family Aromobatidae; genus Anomaloglossus; species Anomaloglossus baeobatrachus. The sequence continues at coordinate 53,089,681 of NC_134361.1, read as the reverse complement.
CTCTGAACTTATACACCCCCTGGTGAGCAGACCCAGCCAGTTTATCGCTTTGTGTCCAGGAGGCATACATCCACACATGCATTCTCATATGATTTTTTTCCTTTTGGAATGAGTTTGAAGAACTGCGGGTCCACGTCTGGACCCCCGGCATGTCCCTTCTCACCCCACTGTGTCGGCGGGGTTGTAAGGTTGATTTCCTAGGCTGGAGCCTTACATGCCGTGCTCCTTCACCATCCCTCCTGGGCTCTGGCTTGAAGTGGGAGCCAGCACGGTCTCCATGCCTGGCAGGAGACCGGTCTCCATCCGCAGCCCTTCAGGACCCTGCTGGACCGGAGCGCTCATCCCCAGGGACATGGCCCTGCGTCTCAGCAGCTACGTACCTGAGGCGCTTATATTTGGGGGTCCCTGTGCTGTATTGTTTGGGGAGAGTGTGTTTGCTGTATTTACTGACATTTCCGGCGGGTTCTCTAGCTATCGCCCGAGAACCGCGCCGATGGTGCCTGCGCGTCGGCCTCGCCGCTCAAATTTAGGCCCCGGCTTCGCCGGAGGCCTAGTTTCGTTTCTCTGCCCTCACATGTCACTCATGCAGAGGGACAGCGCGGCTCCTGCCGGCGGCCGTTCTGCACAAGGGAGGGACACTCCCCACTGTGTGAGTGTCTCCTCCCCTGTAGGTCTCTATGGCCCTCCAGATCCCGCTCTTCATGCTAGTCCCGCCCCCTCTCTTCGCTCCGGCGGCCATTTTCTCAGCGTTCACTCAGTGCTGGTCTCTGCATCCCTGTTGAGGTGCTGTGTGTGGGGGTCCGGGCTTCGGGATCTGGAGGGCACACAACACCGCTCTGTACAGCACAGCGGTCTGGTAAGCCACAACCGGTTCTGGTTGTGGACCTCTGTGTATACTCTCTGGGGTTCATTCTCTGGCAGAGCCCCCACTTCAGCAGCATGTCTCACACGAGGAGCAAGGCTCCAAAGCTTTACTCTGTATGCGCTGCATGTAAGCTCCTGTTGCCTGAGCCGAGCACCTATCCACATTGTGATGCCTGCTCTACCTTGGCGGTGCCACAGCCTGGAGTCTCACCCCCAGTGGTCTCTCAGGCTGCCCCTGCTCCTGTGGCTGAACCCCCGGCTTGGGTGGAATCCTTTTCTAGGTCTATCTCCCAGTCTTTTGCTGAGTCCATGGGACTTCTGTCCAGGACTTTGCTGAATCTGCATCAGCCCCCCTCACAGGGTGCCTCTGCTACTAGGTCTCTCTCAGGACCGGAGCTCACAGAGGATTCATCATCAGGTCCCAGACCTCGTCCTCCTGAGAAGAGACGTAGGGTTCCCTCTCCCTCCTCCTCCCGCGGCTCTGATTCAAGAGCGGACTCGCAGGATGAGGAGGATGCCTTTACAGGGGGTTCGGAGGCTAACTCCATGTACCCCATTGATCTGTCCGAAAGTGACTCAGATTTTAGTGACTTGATTGCTTCCATTAACTCTGTACTGGATCTCAATCCGCCAGTATCAGAGGAGCAACCCTCTCTGGCAGAAAAGCACCAGTTTACCTCGCCTAAGAGAGTAAAGAGTGTGTTCTTTAACCACTCCAGTTTTCAGGCCGCTGTGTCCAAGCCCAGGGCCTGTCCTGACAAACGCTTCCCAAAGCGTGGTTCTGATGACCGTTTTCCCTTTCCACCTGAGGTGGTCAAGGAGTGGGCTCAGTCCCCAAAGGTAGACCCCCCGGTGTCTAGGCTCTCAGCCCGGACCGTTGTGTCGGTGGCTGATGGCACCTCCCTTAAGGATTCCACTGACCGTCAGATTGATCTTCTGGCCAAATCCGTATATGAAGAGGCGGGGGCCTCCTTTTCCCCGACCTTTGCAGCAGTGTGGGCTCTCAAAGCCATCTCTGCTTCTCTGGAATCAGTCGAGGTTTCGCTCCTTTCGTTCCTCCAACTGGTCGTCCTCTAAGCCCTCGGCCTCGTCCACTAACTCAGCCAAGGACCAGAAATCCAACTGGCGCCCAAAAGCGCGTCCACAGAAGACCGCAGGAGGTGCTGCCACTAAGGCAGCCTCCTTGTGACTATCTGCCCGCCCCAGCAACGTCCTTGGTCGGTGGCAGGCTCTCCCACTTTGGCGACTATCTGCCCGCCCCAGCAACGTCCTTGGTCGGTGGCAGGCTCTCCCACTTTGGCGACGCTTGGTTTCAACACGTCTCCGATCAGTGGGTGAGAGATATCATCTCCCATGGCTACAGGATATAGAATTCTCTTCCAGACTGCCAGACAGATTTTTTCTCTCAACCCCCCCCCCCTTCCCCCTGCTCCAAGGCCGCTGCCTTCTCACAGGCCGTGGCATCCTTGCAGGCCAACGGAGTAATTGTACCAGTTCCCGCCCGGGAACAGTTCAGAGGTTTCTACTCAAATCTCTTCCTAGTCCCCAAAAAGGACGGTACATTCCGACCCATCCTGGATCTCAAGCTTCTCAACAAGCATGTTCAGGTGCGGCACTTTCACATGGAGTCTCAGCGATCAGTCATTGCCTCAATGACCCAAGGGGATTTCCTGGCGTCCATCAACATCAGAGATGCCTATCTGCATGTGTCAATTGCAGTTTCACACCAGCGTTGGCTACGTTTTGCAATCGGAGAAGATCATTTCCAATTTGTGGCTCTCCCCTTCGGGTTGGCCACAGCCCCTCGGGTATTCACCAAGGTCATGGCAGCAGTGATTGCGGTTCTGCACCTACAGGGGTTGGCAGTGATTCCTTACCTGGACGACCTTCTAGTCAAGGCTTCATCCAGCGCAGACTGTCAGCGGAGTGTCTCGCTCACTCTCGCCACTCTAGCCCAATTCGGGTGGCTGGTCAATCTGCCCAAATCCACTCTGACTCCGACCCAGAGTCTCACGTACCTAGGGATGCAGTTCGAGACTTTGCCGGCACTTGTGAAGTTGCCCTTAGTCAAACAGCAGTCCCTCCAACTGGCAGTGCGCTCTCTGCTGAGGCCCCGCCGTTCTTCCCTCAGGCGTCTGATGCAGGTGCTGGGTCAAATGGTGGCGTCAATGGAAGCTGTCCCATTTGCCCAGTTCCATCTGCGCCCCCTGCAGCTGGACATTCTCTGCTGTTGGGACAAGCGGCCTTCCTCCTTACACAGGTTAGTGGCTCTGTCGCCACAGACCAGGAGCTCTCTGCAGTGGTGGCTTCGGCCCCTCTCTCTGTCCCAGGGGCGCTCCTTCCTGGCCCCGTCCTGGGTGATCCTCACCACGGATGCCAGTCTATCCGGCTGGGGAGCGGTATGTCTCCACCACAGAGCGCAGGGCACTTGGACTCCGTCCGAATCAGCCCTTTCAATCAGTGTGCTGGAAACCAGAGCTGTCCTTCTAGCTCTCCTAGCTTTTCACCACCTGTTGGCGGGCAGGCACATTCGAGTCCAGTCAGACAACGCGACAGCGGTTGCCTACATCAATCACCAAGGCGGGACACGCAGCCGCCTGGCAATGTTGGAGGTACAACGCATCCTTCAATGGGTGGAGGACTCGGGTCCACCATATCCGCAGTCCACATACCAGGCGTGGAAAACTGGGAAGCAGATTATCTCAGCCGTCAAACCGTGGACAGTGGCGAGTGGTCCCTGCACCCGGCAGTGTTTCAGTCAATCTGCCGCAAATGGGGCACTCCGGACGTGGACCTAATGGCGTCCCGTCACAACAACAAAGTTCCTGTTTACGTGGCTCGCTCCCACGATCCTCAGGCATTCGCCGCGGACGCTCTGGTTCAAGACTGGTCCCAGTTTCGTCTGTCCTACGTGTTTCCCCCTCTAGCGCTCTTGCCCAGAGTCCTGCGCAAGATCAGAATGAAGGGCCGTCGAGTCATCCTCATTGCACCGGACTGGCCCAGGCGAGCTTGGTGTCCAGACCTGCTCCATCTGTCCGTAGAGATGCCGTGGCATCTCCCGGACCGTCCAGACCTTCTCTCGCAAGGTCCGTTTTTCCGCCCGAATTCTGCGGCTCTCAAATTGACGGCGTGGCTCTTGAGTCCTGGATTTTGACGGCTTCTGGTATTCCTCCTGAAGTCATCTCCACTATGACTCGGGCCCGTAAGTCTTCCTCCGCTAAGATCTATCACAGGACTTGGAGAATTTTCCTGTCCTGGTGTCGCTCTACCGACCATCCTCCTTGGCCTTTCTCCTTGCCGACCCTTCTGTCTTTTCTACAGTCCGGTCTGCAGCTAGGGCTGTGTCTCAACTCTCTCAAGGGACAAGTCTCAGCTCTGTCAGTCCTGTTCCAGCGACGTCTCGCTCGGCTGGCTCAGGTCCGCACCTTCATGCAGGGCGCGTCTCACATCATTCCGCCCTACCGGCGGCCCTTGGATCCATGGGACCTTAATTTGGTTCTCACGGTTTTGCAGAAACCCCCCTTTGAGCCTCTTAGGGAGGTTTCCTTGTATCGTCTTTCACAGAAAGTGGCCTTTCTGGTGGCCATAACTTCCCTCAGGAGAGTCTCTGATTTGGCTGCGCTCTCTTCGGAGTCACCTTTTTTGGTTTTTCATCAAGACAAGGTGGTTCTCCGTCCGACTCCGGACTTTCTTCCTAAGGTGGTCTCTCCTTTCCACCTTAACCAGGACATTACCCTACCTTCCTTTTGTCCGGCTCCTGTTCATCGCTTTGGAAAAGCGCTGCATACTTTGGATCTGGTGCGTGCTCTCCGGATCTATGTGTCTCGCACCGCTGCACTTAGGCGGTGCGCTTCTCTTTTTGTGCTGACCACAGGTCGGCGCAAGGGCCTCTCTGCTTCTAAGCCGACCTTAGCCCGTTGGATTAGATCGACCATTTCGGACGCCTACCAGAGTTCTCAGGTGCCTCCCCCGCCGGGGATCAAGGCACATTCGACCAGAGCTGTCGGTACCTCTTGGGCTTTTAGGCACCAGGCTACGGCTCAACAAGTCTGTCAGGCTGCCACTTGGACTAGCCTGCATACCTTTTCAAAGCACTACCAAGTGCATGCTCATGCTTCGGCAGATGCGAGCTTGGGCAGACGCATCCTTCAGGCGGCTGTCGCCCATTTGTGAAGTTAGGTTCTGCCTACTTCTTAGTTTATACTGTTTCTTCCCACCCAGGGACTGCTTTGGAGCGTCCCATGGTCTGGGTCTCCCAAAGGAACGATAAAGAAAAAGAGAATTTTGTTTACTTATTCTTTTTCTTATAGTTCCGTATTGGGAGACCCAGCTCCCTCCCTGTTGCCTGTTAACATTTTTTCTTGTTCCGCGTGTTCTCACCGGCTGTTGTCATGGACAGAGTCTCCGGTTGTTCCGGCTCTTGCTCTGTTCTACTTGTGGGTGGCTATTCTCCTTCAGCTTTTGCACTAAACTGGCTGGGTCTGCTCACCAGGGGGTGTATAAGCTCAGAGGGAGGAGCTACACTTTTAAGTGTAGTACTTTGTGTGTCCTCCGGAGGCAGAAGCTAAACACCGATGGTCTGGGTCTCCCAATACGGAACTATTAGAAAAAGAATTTACGGTAAGCAAACAAAATTCTCTTTTTGTGTTACTTTTTGCAAACAAAAATATAGCATTTTTCAGAATTTTTTTTTTTTTTTACTCTGCCTTTTTGAAAGCGTAACTTTTTCATAAAAATATACATTTTATTTCTGTTAATACAGTTGTATTAAAAAGTTTTGTTTTTTTGTTTTAACTTTTTTACCATTTTAGCGTTCATACACTTTTGGGGGGAGAAGTTAACTTTTCCGACCCCCCTCCTTCATTTATTGGTTAATTGTAAGTAATTATGTATCGTGATAAATCGTCTTCTACAGATACTGATTTTGCTCTTAATTTTTGTTTTCTCTGACGCCTCATTGGGGGACATAGGACCATGGGTGTTATACTGCCTATCCATAGGAGGACACTAAGTAGATGCAAAAGCATAGCTCCTCCTCTACAGTATACACACCCTGGCCGGGACAGGCAACCTCAGTTTTAGCTTAGTGTCTGTAGGAGGCACTTCCTTTCAAGGTTTGTTATTTTTTGAGGGCGACTGTTTCCTTTTGGGACCGATCTCCCACTACCATCAACGGGCGGGAACGTGGAGTGTTGCTTCCACGTACCCACTCCTGCGACGCTGGATCCTGGGCTGGACGACGAGTTCCACAGACACCGATTTTTCCAAAGCCCAGGGTATAGGCCTGTGCCCCTATAGCCCAATTCATCAGCCCCTCTTTGCAGGCTCTGAGTTGAATATGGCACCAGTGTGACAGGATACAGCAAGCTGACTCTGCTATTTTCACTGCCTGGACTGAAGCAGTGTTTTAAGGTGAGATCCCCCCTGACTGGTTTCCCAGACAAAGGGAGAAAAGACGCTGCAGGGAAGGCTCCCCCAAGGATTCTGCACACAGTGTTAACTTTTCTCTAGCTTGCTGGCTGGAGGAGGGGGAAGTCCCTCGCTGTTTGCAGTCCTGCAGATAATTTCCCGGTGGCGGGGGGAGGGCCCAGGGCTCAGGGACTCATGCTGTTTATTTGCTCTAGCAGAAAAGCCGGCTGATAACCACCAGTGACAAGCTGTGTGCTGACTGGAGGGAGAGGGAGGATAACTATCAGAAGCTCCCTTCCCGCCGTTTTTTACTACCCACAGCAGGGGGGGCACACTGACCTAATCTTCGCGCTCTTTTAACGCTAAGCCCTGCTCCCCTCGCGGCCGCGATAAGCGCCCCCCCAGGAAAGCGTGCGAAGATCTCCATAGAGCTTAATCCTTCCTGAGGACAGGGCCATCGGCTGATTCTGGTGAGGTGCTTGCTTCACTTGTAGCTCTGCTGAGCATTGCTCCCCCTCCTGGCATACTCCTATTAGGAACATGCAGAATTCTAAGGGCACTAAGAGTGCTAAGGCCCACATAGTCTATTATTCAGCCTGCACTGCCTGCCACGCTGAGCTACCACGTAAACACCTCTCTGTGAGTCCTGTGCCCCTATAGCCCCCCAAGACCCCCCTGCCACCACCGGCCCAGAGCCTAGAGCCCCCAGCCCACTGGAATGGGCACAGTTTCTGTCCCAATCCATGGAAAAACTGTCACAGAACCTGGTTCTGGATATGCAATGTCCTCCACACCCTTCTGGGTCCCTGGAAAGAACGCAGCCTGAGGATACCCCTATGGAGGATCCTTCTGAGGTAATCCGGGCACATGCTTCACCGGTTGCAGGGATCAGGAAAAGAGCACACGGCCGGGTATCTCCAGCGGGCTCTCCCTCGGGAGCACACAGGGCAGGCTCTCCCACATGCTCCACGGCTTCTGAAGAGCTGGAGGAGGGAGAATGCTGTTTATACCAAGAGGATTCCTTGGTTTCAGCCTCCCCAGATGATCAAACTGCAATAGACTCCCTTATAGCAGCAATCAACCAAACTCTACATGTGGAGGATCCCCCATCCACTACCACTGACCCATGCGGTCTCCTTTAAGAGGGCAAGGAAACCCCAAAAGGTTTTCGCTGATCACCCAGAGTTTCAGGATATCCTCACAAAGCAAAGGGAAAACCCTGACAGGCGCTTCGGTAACCGAAAACTCACGGAGTCCCGGTACCCTTTTGCTTCACCTGCCCCTAAGGGCTGGGCCGATCCGCCCTCGGTCGACCCCCCCCCCCCCCCCGGTCTCCCGCCTTACCACAAAGACGCTCCTGTCTTTACCCGATGGTTCCTCCATCAAGGACCCGACACAGACAGACAGGTGGAGCACCTTGCCCGCTCTGCTTTTGAGGCTGCGGGTTCCTCCCTCTCGCCCTCCTTTGCCTCTGTGTGGGTTGCATAGGCGATCTCGGTCTGGGCAGAATCCCTTAACACTTTGCTTGTGGAATCCCAGTTCACTCATACCTTCACAGAGGTAACAGCTCAAATTGCCGCTGCGGCGGAGTACCTCATGCAGGCCTCCATGGACGCCGCTACCTGCACAGCGTTTGCCGCCTCAAATACCATAGCCATCCGTAGAGCTCTCTGGCTCCGACAATGGCGAGCGGACTCTGCCTCCAAGAAGTCTCTCACGGGCCTTCCCTTTTTTCCAGACCGATTTGTTTAACGAACGTCTGGACAAGCTCATTTCTGACGCCACGGGAGGAAAGAGTACCTCCCTCCCTCAGCTGAAGTCCAGGACGTCCTTCACCAGACGTCCACAGTCCTCGTTCCGCTCCTTTCAGAACTCATTTGGTTGGTCGACATCCCGTGCTGTCCCCGCCACCAGCCGCGGACTACGCAGGGACCGACCTTCTCAGCTCTCCCCGAAACCCACTTCATCATGGCAGCCTAGACCGAAACAGTCCAGGACTAGGGAGGCTCGGCCACGACGGTTTCCCCCCCTCATGACTCCTTCGGCGCCCCGGAAGACACACTCATTGTAGGAGGTTGACTGCGGCTCTTTCACCACACCTGGGCTGCCGCCTCAGACGACAAATGGGTGCGAGACCTTGTGTCTTCCGATTACCACAAAGAATTTCGGACCTGACCCCCGAGTCGGTTTTTTTCTCTCAAACCCCCCAAAGACTCGAAAACGACGCAAAGCTTTTTTCTCAGCAATCCACTCGCTCGAAACAGCAGGAGTGATAATACCTGTCCCAGAAGATGAGAAGTTCGGCGGGTTTTATTCCAACCTCTTTGTGGTCCCGAAAAAGGATGGGTCAGTTCGACCCATCCTGGACCTCAAACACCTAAACAAACATGTGCACATACGGAGATTCAGAATGGAGTCCCTAAGGTCCATTATTGCATCCATGATCGAAGGGGAATTCCTCGCCTCCATAGACATCAAGGACGCGTACCTGCACATACCAATCGCCCCAGATCACCAAAAGTTCCTCCGCTTTGCAATTCAGGACTCACGCTTTCAATTCGTAGCTCTACCCTTCGGCCTTGCCACCGCACCAAGGGGCTTCACCAAAGTCATGGCGGCCGCCATGAGCGTCCTTCACGCCAGGGGAGTAGTCGTTCTCCCTTACTTGGAAGACCTCCTCCTCAAGGCCCCTTCCTTCCGAGACTACTCAACCAGCGTACAGATCACTGTGGACACCCTATCCCGCTTAGGGGGGGCTAGTGAATCTGGACAAATCATCCCCCGATCCCATCACGATCCTTCACCTTCCTGGGCATGTCCCTGGACACCCGTCGGGGCTTGATCCTTCTCCCTCAGGACAAGGCGATCGCTCTTCAACGAGTGGTACGCTGCCTTCTACGTCCTCCGTCTCGCTCCATTCGATGCAGCATGAAAGTGCTCGGCAGGATGGTGGCGGCTATGGAAGCAGTACCCTTTGCTCAACTGCACCTCCGCCCACTGCAGCTAGCCCTTCTAGCAGCCTGGGACAAGAGCCCCTTCTCCCTGGACAGACATCTTCACCTGACTCCTTCAGTCAGGTACGCACTCCGCTGGTGGCTTCGGTCCTCATCCCTATCGAAGGGGAGATCTTTTCTCCCAGTGAACTGGCTGGTCCTGACCACGGACGCCAGCCTCCTAGGCTGGGGAGCAGTGTACCGGCACCACACTGCTCAAGGACGTTGGACGCCCCAGGAGTCTTTCCTACCCATAAACATCCTGGAAGTCCGCGCGATCTTCCTCGCGCTCAGAGCGTTCTGCCCTCTGCTAGCGGGTCGTCAGATTCGAGTCCAATCGGACAATGCAACAGCTGTAGCCTATATCAATCGGCAGGGGGGCACCCGCAGCAAAGCGGCTTATCTCGAGGCCCACAAGATCCTCAGCTGTGCCGAATCGTCGGGATCAGTGATATCAGCGATACACATACCGGGGGTAGAGAACTGGGCAGCAGACTTTCTGAATCGCCAAGGCCTGGTTGCCGGAGAATGGTCTCTCCACCCAGATGTGTTTCTACACATCTGCACTCGCTGGGGCACACCAGACGTGGACCTAATGGCCTCAAGGTTGAATGCAAAGGTACCCGCGTTCATAGCCAGGTCACGCGACCCGCAGTCCATCGGTGCGGATGCTCTAGTCTGCTCCTGGCACCAATTCCGCCTGCCTTACATATTTCCACCTCTACCCCTGCTGCCGCGGGTAATCAGGAAGATCAAGGCAGAGGGAGTCCCGGTGATACTGATGGCACCGGACTGGCCCAGGCGCGCCTGGTACGCCGAATTAGTACAAATGCTCACAGGCGCACCGTGGCGCCTTCCAGACATCCCAGACTTGCTGACCCAAGGGCCCATTTCCCATCAGAACGCCAGAGCCCTGAAGCTGACGGCATGGCCATTGAGACCTGGGTATTAACAAGAGCGGGATTCTCCCCCGCGGTTATTTCCACCATGATCAGTGCCCGAAAGCCTGCTTCATCCCGCATTTACCACCGTACGTGGAAAATTTTCCTTTGATGGTGCAGGGAAACTAACGTCCAGCCTATGCCTCTGGCCATCCCCAGAATTCTCGACTTTCTATAGTCTAGCTTGCAAGCGGGGTTGGCTCTCAGTTCCCTTAAAGGGCAGGTCTCAGCGCTCTCAATCTTCTACCAATGCCGCCTGGCTCAAAAACCGCAAGTCAAGACCTTCCTCCAGGGCGTGTCCCATCTAGTTCCCCCGTACAAACCATTGGACCTCAACCTCGTTCTGGACGGTCTCCAGAGGTCTCCCTTTGAACCCCTCAAGGAATCCTCCCTTGCTCTTCTGTCCTGGAAGGTAACATTCCTGGTGACAATTACGTCCATCAGACGGGTTTCAGAGCTAGCAGCACTCTATTGCCGCGAGCCTTTTCTGATCTTTGACCAGGACAAGGTGGTGGTTCTGCGCCCCCTTCCGGATTTCCTTCCAAAGGTTCTTACCCCGTGTCATTTGAACAAGGACATTGTTCTGCCTTCCTTTTGTCCACACCCGGTTCATAGGGTGGAAAGGTCTCTGCATTCGTTAGACCTCGTCAGAGCTCTCAGATATTACATATCCAGGACAGCCCCCTTTAGGAAAACGGACTCTTTGTTCGTCATTCCTGAGGGTCCTAAGAAGGGACAGGCAGCTTCAAAGGCGATCCAGGAAGTCTACCGCTTGCAACTCAAGCCCATTCCTAGTGGGCTGCGGGCTCATTCCATGCGAGCAGTTGGCGCTTCGTGGGCCATTCGGCATCAGGTTTCAGTGGAACAGGTGTGTAAGGCTGCAACCTGGTCTAGCCTACATACGTTTTTAAAGCATTACAGAGTCCATACCCAGGTTGCAACTGAGGCAAATCTGGGTAGGACAATTCTGCAAACGGCAGTAGAGCACCTCTCTCAGTAGGCGCTCCAGGCTCTGGGACTGGTTCCTAGTCCTTGGGTTGTGTTGTCTTCTTTTTATGTTTCCCACCCATGGACTGCTTTAGGACGTCCCATGGTCCTGTGTCCTCCAATGAGGCGTCAGAGAAAAACGGATTTTTGTGTACTCACCGTAAAATCGTTTTCTCTTAGCCATCATTGGGGGACACAGCACCCACCCTGTTGCCCTGTTGGGCCTTGGTTCTCTCGGTACCTTATTTGGTTATGACTCTTCTTTTCTCATGTTCCTCTGTTTAGGTAAGTTTTTACTGTTTTTTTTTCTCCTACTGCTTGTGTACTAAAACTGAGGTGGCCTGGCCTGGCCAGGGGGTGTATACTGCAGAGGAGGAGCTGTGCTTTTGCATCTACTTAATGTCCTCCTATGGATAGGCAGCATAACACCCATGGTCCTGTGTCCCCCAATGATGGCTAAGAGAAAACTATTTTACGGTGAGTACACAAAATTCCGTTTTTTGGGTTAGGATTATTTTTTTTTCCCACTTTTGTCACAGAAGTCCCTGAAGGGAACAAGTACTAAAAAACATAAAATTAAAATTCTACTTGTCACGTTAAAGGGGTATTCCTATTCAAAAGATCCTAACCCAGTATGTAGTAGGTGTAGTAATAATAGCAAATGCCTTTAATTAGAAATATAGTATAGTTCTCCTGATTCACTATGTCACTTACCATGTGCAGGGCATTGCAGGACCTTAGGAATCCATGATTAAGTCCATACATGTAGTAACAGATAATTGCTCGTGGTCGTAACCATGGATTCCTAAGTTCCTGCAATGCCCTGCACATGAGGTAAGTGACATAGCTAATCAGAAGAATTATACTACATTTCTAATTGGAGGTATTAGCTAATAATAATAATAATAATAATTAATAATAATATTAGCAAATATTGCCAATTAGAAATGTATTATAGTTCTTCTGATTAGCTATGTCACTTACCTCATGTGCAGGGCATTGCAGGACCTTAGGAATCCATGGTTAGGCCACGAGCAACTATCTGTCACTATATGCGTGGACGTAACCATGGATTCCTAAGGTCCTGCAATGCCCTGCACATGAGGTAAGAGACATAGCTAATCAGCAGAACTATGCTACATTTCTAATTGGCGGTATTAGCTATTATTATTTATTATTTATTATTATTATTCTTGGTGTAATTATTTAAATAATAATAATTTCTATATATTAGGATAGGATCTTGGAGATGAGAATAACCCTTTTAATGATGTCCCATGAAAAAGAACATCAAACGGCTGTGACTTCCGTCGAAAACCAATGGTACCCTGTGATTGCGTTGCTGAGGAAAGCCAGTGAATGCCCAAACTTGCGCTCCCGTACATAAAACCATTTAAATGCTGGTGTGATAGATTAACAATGACCTTTTTAAAATACAATAATTGGCGCCGGCTCCAATTGCTGCTGTTAGAAGCTAATGCTGGCGGTATAATACAGCTGGCGCCGCCTCCTGATGGGACGATCTCCGCTCCTGAGCTCACTCCTTACACGCAGCCGATCAAGAACATGCAGGATGTGCAGATATTAAAAGTTTCAGCCCAACTTAAATATATGTTTTAATTTTCTTTTGAGACCTCGTGAAGTTTGTAAAACTTTGTATAACCAGTTTTAAAAGCTGTTGTTGTTGTTGTTGTTGTTGTTGTTGTTGTTGTTGTTGTTGTTGTTGTGTTTTTTTTTTTTTTTTTTTTTTTTTTTGTACTGCTGCAAAACACAGCAGCTAAGCATGGCCGTGATTTTCATGTGTCTGCATTTTCCCCGTCAGGCTTCAGAAGGAGCAGTTGTTAGAAGAGGAAGAAGAGGATGAAATAAAGGAAGTAACAGACCTAAGGAAAATAGCAGCACAGTTACTACAGCAAGAAAAGCACAACAGGTAGCATGCGGTTACATTGTACGAATGTGTGATCGATCGCCGGCTCTGCCTTTTTAGGCTATGTGCGCACGTTGCGTAAATTCATGCAGTTACGCTGCGCTTTGCAGCGCAGCGTAACTGCATGCGTCCTGCGTCCCCTGCACAGTCTATGGAGATTGTGCAGGGGCCGTGCGCACGTGGCGTTTTAGTGCGCAGCGCTTCGGCTACTGCCGAAGCGCTGCGCAAAAAGAAGTGACATGTCACTTCTTCCGTGCGCTTTGCCGGCAGCTCCTGCTCTGTCTATGGCAGGAGCTGCAGGCAGAGCGCACGTTCTCGCCGGCACCATGCGCTTCAGAACGGAGCTTTTCAGCTGCGCTCTGAAGCGCACCTTTTACGGTGCTGGGCAGTACGCAACGTGCGCACATACCCTTAGAGCTGTTTTTACATCGACCATATTGGAACCCCATACTGTGACCAGCCATTATTGTATGTCTGTAAAAGCCTGATCTTTTACTGGCTGCACAAAATATATTGCGTAATCTGAGAAACCCATGTATGACCGGGAATGGTTAAAAAATATATATCTTTGTTTACAAATAAGAAATGATGAGCTACATTCAAAATCCTAATAAACAAAGAGCACACAAAAATTCAAATAGGGAAATTGTAAGTATGTGCCTAAATTCATGGAGAATAGATTAACACAGAAGTCAAAGCCTAAGAACGAAAAAAAATTCTGTACAAGAGCAAACAATTCATTAAAGTATAAATCTTTGAGACAATGTTTTAAAATTTATAGCTTATAAAGAATAATACAAACAGTGTTCAGCAGGTGGTGCCAGAGGCGTATATCAAGAGAGCTGCAACATGGGATAATAATTAATGCTAAGATTCTCATCAATCCAAAACTCTAAGGGTACTTTCACACTTGCGTTTTTTTTCCTTCCGTTACAATCCGCCCTTTTGGAAAACAGCGGAATCCGTTAACGGATTCCGATGTTTCCCATAGACTTATATGGACGACGGATTGTACCAAAAGTACCTGCGGTGCTTCCGCTGGCCGACGCTGCAGCATGTAACGTTTTTTGAGTGGCGAAATCCTCTATTTTTCACTGCACATGCTCCTCTATTATTATTATTATTATTATTATTATTATTATCACTATCACAAAATTGTTTTTGTCTTTCGGTGGCCGAACGTTCAGCTGAGCACTCGGCCGCCGGCATGTGAGAGCGATCAGCTGAATGCCCGGCCGCTGGCATGTGAGAGCGCTCAGCTGAGCGCCCGGCCGCCGGCATGTGAGAGCACTCAGCTGAGCGCCCGGCCGCCGGCATGTGAGAGCACTCAGCTGAGCGCCCGGCCGCCGGCATGTGAGAGAGCTCAGCTGAGCGCCCGGCCGCCGGCATGTGAGAGCTCAGCTGAGCGCCCGGCCGCCGGGTGATCAGCTGATTTGATCACAATAGTCTGCTGCCAGTAAAACTGTAAAGAAGGAAAAAAAAAAAAAAAAAGCTTTCCGTTGTTTTGTAAGATCCGTTGCATCCGTTGTGCCATTATATGCAACGCATCCGTCACACAACGCAATGCAACGGATACCGTTCAACGCAAGTGTGAAAGTAGCCTTACAGTGATAATATAGAAAAATGGTGTGGTCGAAGAGTAACAGCAGTGCAGAACCTGCCGTCACTGTCAGAGAGGAGTAAGGAGAATCCCAGCAAAAAAATTAATAAACATGAAGTAAATGGCAGTATATACCTCGTATGAATAAGAGCGCCAACACAGTCCCTACATGCACGTTTCGGTGTACGCCTTCTTCCGGGGATCCCGGTAAGGGACAGTACAGTGTTGGCTATCTTATTCAAACGAGGTATATACTGCCATTTATTTCATGTTTATTATGTTTTGTTTTTTTTTGTTTTTTTTTTTTTGCTGGGATTCTCCTTACTCCTCTCTGGACAGTGACTGCAGGTTTTGCACTGCTGTTACACTTAGACCACCCCTGGTTGTGATTTTTCTATATTGTCACTGTCAGTGTTTTGGATTGATGAGAATCCTAGCATTAATTATTATCCCATGTTGAAGTTCTCTTGATATAGTTCTCTGGCACCACCCGCTGACCACTCTTTGTATTATCTTTTATATGCTATAATTTTAAACATTGTCGCAATAAACATTTTATACTTTCTTTGTCGCTCCATTGGGAGACCCAGACAATTGGGTGTATAGCTTCTGCCTCCGGAGGCCACACAAAGTATTACACTTTAAAAAGTGTAACCCCTCCCCTCTGCCTATACACCCTCCCGTGCATCACGGGCTCCTCAGTTTTATGCTTTGTGTGGAAGGAGGCACACATCCACTCATGCATTCTCATTTTAGTTATATCGGTTGGAAGAAAAGTGGGCCCCCACGGGGCCCCCGGCATGTTCCCTTCTCACCCCACTACGTCGGCGGTGCTGTTAAGGTTGAGGTACCCATTGTGGGTACAAAGGCCGGAGCCTCATGCCGTCTCCTTCACCATCCCTTAGCGGCTCTGGGAGAAGTGGGATCCTGAGCGGTCATCCATTCACTGGGACCGTGCTCCCTCCGCAGCCCCTGTGGGAATCTGCCGGACAGGAGTTGATTTATCCTCAGGGACCGGGCCCTGCATCACTAAGGTACTCTGTATCCCCATGGGGGATGTGCATGGAGCGCCTTCATCCCGGACGCTGCAGCAGCTGCTTATTTGTGACGGCCGGCGGACTTCCGCGCCGACCGCGCCTGTTTGTCGGCCGCGGTCTTAAATTTAGTCCCCGGCTTCAATTGCGGCCTAGTAGCAAAACTCCCGCCCCCGGGCCTGTCTATCAGGGGTAAGGGCGGGACTTCCGACCTGACGTCGGTTGTGAGGGCCGGAGCATCCTGTAGGTTTCCTCCCCCCTCACTGATCACTGTGGGGACTCCAGATTCCCGCACTTTTCTAGCGCCGCCCACGGCCCCACTCCTCCCCAGAGAGCTCCGGCAGCCATTTTTTTGGCATTCTGCCTGTGGAGGATTTTCAGGAAAGAGCTCTGCAACGCTGGGAGACCTCAGGCAGGGAATCTGGAGGACACACACTCCGCTTTTTAGCGGTCGGTAAGCCACACCGGTCACCCGGTGCTGGTCCCCTTAGGGTGCCGGAATAGATACTATATATATATATATATATATATATATATATATATATATATATATATATATATATATATATATATATATATATATATATATATATATATATATATATATATATATATATATATATATATATATATATATATATATATATATTATATATATTATAATATATATATATTATATATATTATAATATATATATATATATATTATAATATATATATATATATATATTATAATATATATATATATATATTATAATATATATATATATATATTATAATATATATATATATATATTATAATATATATATATATATATATTATAATATATATATATATATATTATAATATATATATATATATATATTATAATATATATATATATATATTATAATATATATATTATATTATATATTTCTGTTTGGTCGGGCTGTATACCCTTTCCCATATACCCTCAGTGATCACTCTCCTAGGAGACAACAGCATGTCGTCCACAAGGAGCAAGGGTGCTAAGGCACAGGGTTATTTTGCGTCCTGTACCTCTTGTGCGGCTAAGTTACCTGCGGGTTCCACCTACCCTCACTGTGAGCAATGCTCAACCCCTGTTTTGCTTGCTCAGCCGGAGCCTCGGTCACTAGTGGGCCCCTCGGCTCAGGTAGAACCCCTTGCTCCCCCTGTCCAGGCGGCAGGGACAGAGTTTGCAGTTTTTGCTGAAAAACTCTGAGTCGCTCTCACAATCCATGGCTCAGTGTATGGACAAATGGTCTGCCAAGCTGCTTGAAGCTTTGCAGTCCAGACCGGTCCTTCCACAGGCCCCGGGCCCTGTTGGATCTTTGCCTCCAGGCCCCTCTCTGTCCGCGCCGCAGCACGTTCCCAGGGGGGGCCCTAGGTCTCATGTGGAGGACTCCGGCCCGGACCACAGTCCCAGACCGGCTAAGCGGGCCCGCTGGGAATCTTCCCTGACTTCTTCACGCTGCTCGGGTTCCCAGCTTGAGGACTCTCTGGAGGACGAGGCGGACGTCGCAGCTCAGGGCTCTGACCCTGACGTTGCTCTCAATCTTGATACACCTGAAGGGGACGCCATAGTAAATGACCTTATCTCGTCCATCAACCAGGTGTTAGATATATCTCCCCCGCCGCCACCTGTAGTGGAGTCGACTTCTCAGCAGGAGAAACACCAGTTTCGGTTCCCTAAACGTACACGGAGTGCGTTTTTCGATCACTCTAACTTCAGAGATGCTGTCCAGAAGCCCAGAGCGGTTCCGGACAAGCGCTTTACTAAGCGCCTTACTGACACACGTTACCCCTTCCCCTCTGACGTTGTTAAGGGTTGGGCTCAATGTCCCAAGGTAGATCCCCCAGTCTCTAGATTGGCGGCTAGATCTGTGGTATCGGTTGCAGATGGCTCATCGCTAAAGGATGCCACTGACAGGCAGATAGAGCTCCTGGTGAAATCCATCTATGAAGCCACGGGCGCGTCTTTTGCCCCGGCTTTTGCAGCCGTGTGGGCACTCCAAGCTATCTCAGCTTGTCTGGCTGAGATTACTGCGGTCACACGTAATTCTGCTCCGCAGGTTGCGTCTTTGACTTCTCAGGCGTCAGCCTTTTCTTCCTACGCCATGAACGCAGTTCTAGACTCTGCTAGCCGTACAGCGGTGGCATCCGCTAACTCTGTGGCAGTCCGCAGGGCCATGTGGCTGCGCGAATGGAAGGCAGACTTGGCTTCCAAGAGGTTCTTAACCAGTTTGCCGTTTTCTGGCGACCGCTTGTTTGGCGAACGATTGGATGAGATTATTAAGGAATCCAAGGGAAAGGACTCCTCCTTACCCCAGTCCAAACCGAAGAGACCTCAGCAACGGAAAATACAATCGAGGTTTCGGTCCTTTCGTCCCTCCGCCAAGCCCCAATCCTCTTCGTCCAGCAGGCCGGAGAAAGGCCAGAGGAACTCCTATGCGTGGCGGTCCAAGTCACGCCCCCAAAAGGCCGCAGGAGGCACTGCTTCCAAGGCGGCCTCCTCATGACTCTCGGCATCCCCGAACCGCATCCTCGGTCGGTGGCAGGCTCTCCCGCTTTTGCGACGCCTGGTGGCCACATGTTCAAGACCGATGGGTGAGAGACATTCTGTCTCACGGTTACAGGATAGAGTTCAGCTCTCGTCCCCCGACTCGTTTCTTCAGAACCTCCCCGCCCCCCGAGCGAGCCGATGCACTTTTTCAGGCGGTGAACGCTCTGAAGACAGAAGGAGTTGTGATCCTTGTTCCCCCCCAGGAACATGGTCGCGGCTTTTACTCCAACTTGTTTGTGGTGCCAAAGAAGGACGGCTCGTTCCGTCCCGTTCTGGACCTCAAACTGCTCAACAGACATGTGAGCACCAGACGGTTTCGGATGGAATCTCTCCGCTCGGTCATCGCTTCGATGTCACAAGGAGACTTCCTAGCATCGATCGACATCAAGGATGCTTATCACCATGTGCCAATCGCACCCGAACATCAACGCTTTTTGTGTTTCGCCATCGGGGACGAACACCTTCAGTTCGTGGCTTTGCCTTTCGGCCTGGCGACCGCCCCAAGGGTGTTCACCAAGGTCATGGCATCGGTTGTGGCGGTCCTACACTCTCAGGGCCACTCGGTGATTCCCTACTTAGACGATCTTCTGGTCAGGGCACCCTCTCAGATGGCGTGTCAAAACAGCCTTTCCGTCGCTCTGGCGACTCTCCAGCAGTTCGGGTGGATCATCAACTTCCCAAAATCCAAGTTGACACCGACCCAATCACTGACGTACCTTGGGATGGAGTTTCATACTCAGTCAGCAGTAGTCATGCTACCGCTGGACAAACAGCTTTCGCTGCAGGCAGGGGTGCAATCTCTTCTTCGGGGTCAGTCACACCCCTTGAGGCGCCTCATGCACTTCCTGGGGAAGATGGTGGCAGCGATGGAGGCAATGCCCTTCGCGCAATTCCATCTGCGGCCACTCCAGTGGGACATTCTCCGCAAATGGGACAGGAGGTCGACTTCCCTCGACAGGAACGTCTCTCTTACCCTTGCAACCAAGACGTCACTTCAATGGTGTCTCCTTCCCAACTCTCTGTTGCAGGGAAAATCCTTCCTACCCCCCACCTGGGCTGTGGTCACCACGGACGCGAGCCTGTCAGGGTGGGGGGCGGTTTTTCTCCACCACAGGGCTCAGGGAACCTGGACTCCGATAGTCATCCCTTCAGATCAATATTCTGGAGATAAGGGCAGTGTATCTAGCCCTATTGGCCTTTCATCGGTGGCTGGAGGGCAGGCAGATCCGTATCCAGTCGGACAACGCCACTGCCGTCGCATACATCAACCACCAAGGCGGCACTCGCAGTCATCAAGCCTTCCAGGAAGTCCGACGGATTCTGCAGTGGGTGGAAGCCACAGCTTCCACCATCTCCGCAGTTCACATCCCGGGCGTAGAAAACTGGGAAGCAGATTTTCTCAGTCGACAGGGCATGGACGCGGGGGAATGGTCTCTTCACCCAGGCGTGTTTCGAGAGATCTGTCGCCGCTGGGGAACGCCGGACGTCGATCTCATGGCGTCACGGCACAACAACAAAGTCCCGGCATTCATGGCCCGGTCTCAAGATCACAGAGCTCTGGCGGCGGACGCATTAGTTCAGGATTGGTCGCAGTTTCGACTGCCCTATGTATTTCCTCCTCTGGCGATGCTGCCCAGAGTGCTGCGCAAAATCAGGTCCGACTGTCGTCGCGCCATTCTCGTCGCCCCAGATTGGCCGAGGCGGTCGTGGTACCCGGATCTGTGGCATCTCACGGTGGGTCAACCGTGGGCGCTCCCAGACCGCCCAGACTTGCTGTTACAAGGGCCGTTTTTCCATCTGAATTCTGCGGCCCTCAACCTGACTGTGTGGCCATTGAGTCCTGGCTCCTAGCGTCCTCAGGGTTATCTCAAGATGTCATTGCCACTATGAGACAGGCCAGGAAACCAATGTCCGCCAAGATCTATCACAGGTCTTGGAGGATCTTCTTATCCTGGTGCTCTGATAATGGTTTTACTCCCTGGCCCTTTGCCTTACCCACTTTTCTTTCATTCCTTCAATCCGGAATGGACAAGGGTTTGTCTCTCGGCTCTCTCAAGGGACAAGTATCGGCGCTATCCGTATTGTTTCAAAAGCGTCTAGCCAGGCTTCCGCAGGTCCGCACGTTCCTGCAGGGAGTTTGCCACATAGTCCCACCTAACAAGCATCCGCTGGAACCCTGGGACCTTAACAGGGTGCTAACGGCTCTTCAGAAACCACCTTTCGAGCCGCTGCGGGATGTCTCTTTATCACGTCTTTCGCAGAAGGTGGCATTTCTAGTGGCAGTTACATCGCTCCGTAGAGTGTCGGAGCTGGCAGCGCTGTCATGCAAAGCCCCCTTCCTGGTCTTGCACCAGGATAAGGTGGTTCTGCGTCCGGTCCCGGAATTTCTCCCTAAGGTGGTATCCCCTTTTCATCTCAATCAGGATATCTCCTTACCTTCATTTTGCCCTCATCCAATTCACCAATGTGAAAAGGATTTGCACTCATTAGATCTGGTGAGAGCACTCCGGCTCTACGTGTCTCGCACGGTGCCCCTGCGCGCCGTTCAGATGCCCTCTTTGTCCTTGTCGCTGGCCAGCGTAAGGGTTCGCAGGCTTCCAAGTCAACCTTGGCTCGGTGGATCAAGGAACCGATTCTTGAAGCCTACCGTTCTTCTGGGCTTCCGATTCCTTCAGGGTTGAAAGCTCATTCTACCAGAGCCATGGGTGCGTCCTGGGCATTGCGGCACCGGGCTACGGCTCAGCAGGTGTGTCAGGCGGCTACCTGGTCTAGTCTGCATACTTTCACACTTTCACGAAGCACTATCAAGTGCATACCTATGCTTCGGCAGACGCCAGTCTAGGTAGGAGAGTCCTTCAGGCGGCGGTTGCCCACCTGTAAGAGGGGGTCGTTTCGGCTCTTTTTATCGAGGTATTCTTTTACCCACCCAGGGACTGCTTTTGGACGTCCCAATTGTCTGGGTCTCCCAATGGAGCGACAAAGAAGGGAATTTTGTTTACTTACCGTAAATTCCTTTTCTTCTAGCTCCTATTGGGAGACCCAGCACCCGTCCCTGTTCCCTTCGGGCTGTTGTTCTTTTGTGTACACATGTTGTTCATGTTGAATTGTTCTTTTGGTTCATGGTTTTCAGTTCTCCGAACATCCTTCGGATTGAATTTACCTTAGACCAATTTATAAGTTTCCTCCTTCCTGCTTTTGCACCAAAACTGAGGAGCCCGTGATCCACGGGAGGGTGTATAGGCAGAGGGGAGGGGTTACACTTTTTAAAGTGTAATACTTTGTGTGGCCTCCGGAGGCAGAAGCTATACACCCAATTGTCTGGGTCTCCCAATAGGAGCTAGAAGAAAAGGAATGTACGGTAAGTAAACAAAATTCCCTTCTTTGTAATGAATTGCTTGCTCGTGTACAGAATTTTTTTTTCGTTCTTATTCAAAATCCTAGTGCGCCTGCAAGAGAGCGATGGTGACATCTGCTGGCCACATTAGAGTACAGCATCAGTATAAGCTGCACGTGAATCAAGTAATTTCAGTCTGGATTTTTTTTTATATTGGACAACTGCATAGTTCACTATTGGCTAAGCATGCACTTACTGCCTGCATTGCTTTAAACCTGTGCAAGTCACAAATCGGCAAAACAGGAGATAGGCAGGCACTATAAGGAGAATACATCCCATGTTACACTACCTTGATTCTGGGAGTAGTGA
This sequence comes from Anomaloglossus baeobatrachus, assembly GCF_048569485.1. Taxonomy (NCBI): domain Eukaryota; kingdom Metazoa; phylum Chordata; class Amphibia; order Anura; family Aromobatidae; genus Anomaloglossus; species Anomaloglossus baeobatrachus. The sequence goes on along the minus strand of NC_134361.1, from coordinate 53,067,660 downwards.
AGTTGCTTGCACTTTGAAAACCAGCAAATTTCAGTAGCCCCTCTTCCCACTTACTCCACAAATACAGGTATGAAGTTCTGTGGGGGCTTCTATACTTGCTCTGATTACTTCAGTAGGTTTGAGAACCATAAAAAAGCATTTAAAGGGAATCTGTCAGCAGGTTTTTGCAACCTCATCAGAGAGCAGCATGATGTAGGCAAAGAGCCCCTGAATGCAACGATGTATCACTTAAGCCCCCGTCACATTTAGCGACTTAGCGATCCTGAAAACGATGCGACCTGATAAGGATCGCTGGTAAGTTGCTGGGAGGTCGCTGGTGAGATGTCACACAGTCAGACCCTACCAACGGCGCAGTAACGATACAGGTCGCAGTAGCGAACCTGTATAACTATCTCTGCTGTCATTGGGACCCTGTCATACAGTGTTAAACATAGCGATGTGTCCTGCCCAGCAGGACATCGCCTTTGAAGAAAATGGTCCAGGGCATTCAGCAACGACCGGCGATTTCACAGCAGGGTCCAGGTCATTGCTGGATGTCACACATAGCGACATCGCTAGAAAGATCGCTGTTGCGTCACAAAAACGTCGACTCAGCAGCGATGTCGTTTAGTGAGACGTGGCCTTTAGATTAGTGGTTGCAGCAGTTCCAGCACAGTGAAAGTGTTGAGATTTTGCATGTAGCAGAGCTGTCCCCGCCACACCAGGCTTTGTGTACATTTCCATAGACAGAAGCAGCTAATCACAGAGGGAGTGGAGTCGGAATAGAGCCCACAGGCTGCTGAGACCCACTAATAATAAAGATAACAGGCTTAAGCTAACATTTTAGGTAAACAAAAAAAGACTGTGAGATCAGTCTGTTTTAACACTTGCAGCATGCAGTCTTCAGATTACATTGCAGAAATCTGCTGACAGTCCCGTTAAAGGTACTGCTTGACCTATCTATATCTTCTATTGGCAAGGTAAGGTGCAATAAGGCTTATGGTCATGTCACACACAACGACAGCGACGACAACGTCGCTGCTAAGTCACCATTTTCTGTGACGCAGCAGCGACCTTGCTAGCGATGTCGCTGTGTGTGACATCCAGAAATGACCTGGCCCCTGCTGTGAGGTCGCTGGTTGTTGCTGAATGTCCTGGACCATTATTTGGTCGTTGCTCTCCCGCTGTGAAGCACACATCGCTGTGTGTGACAGCGAGAGAGCAACGAACAGAATGTGCAGGGAGCCGGCTCCTGCGGACGCTGGTAATCAAGGTAAATATCGGGTAACTAAGCAAAGGCTTGGTTACCCGATATTTACCTTCGTTACCAGCGTCCACAGCTTCTTGAAGCCGGCTGCCTGCTCCCTGCACATGTAGCCAAGGTACACATCGGGTAACTATGAGCAAAGCGGTTTGCTTATTAACCCGATGTGTACTCTGGCTACGAGTTCAGGGAGCCAGCGCTAAGCGGTGTGCGCTGGTAACCAAGGTAAATATCGGGTAGCCAAGCGAAGCACTTTGCTTGGTTACCCGATATTTACCTTACTTACCAAGCGCAGCATCGCTTCCACGCCTCGCTGGGGGCTGGTCGCTGGTGAGATCTGCCTGTTTGACAGCTCACCAGCGACCATGTAACGACGCAGCAGCGATCCTGCTGCCTCGCTACATGTGGCCTAGGCTTTTAGGGTGCGTCCCCACGATCAGTGTATGCAGTTTTATTGATGTAGCGTGTTTTCCCTGCTTCCATAACATGGCTTTGTGTAGTAGAAGCACAGTGGATGAGATTTATAGAAATCCTATGGTACGGTGCGGCTTTCCGAGCTGCAGCATGTCCATTTATGCTGCGGAGACACGAGTGCTCTGAACAGGAGAACACCAACAATCTGCTGCGCCCAGATTCCTAATCATGAGCGTGGACCACTGCGTACCCCTGTGGACAACACTCGTCTCGGCAAGAGAAGACCCGCTGCTTCTATATCAGTGTGTCTGGATCGTGGACCCGTACCCATACTGTTTCTTTAGTACTGGTTCTATAAAGAGCCGCACATCACACCTTTTACACCTGGTTTTTATATGATCATTTTGCAATTTCTCAGGTGTCCTAATGTGAACAGCCCCTTAATCACATCCTGCCCAAACAATCAGTACAGTAGAGGTAGAATACTTTGGACTGGAGTTTGAAAAGTTTATTCTCAAAATTTATAAACCTTCCCCTCTGTATTTGATAGGGTATAACTTACTGATAGCTGGGGGTCCGACATCTGGGAAGACCAGCAGCCTTGAGAAGGGGGGCTATGTACTTGGCTCTTTCTGGCAATCCCATAGGCAATGAATTGGGCATATGTCCCTCTCCTCCGTCCAAGGCTGACTCTGTAAAGTCTGGCTTTAAAGACATCGCTGGGGGTTGCAGCGGGCAATACCCCCAACGATCTGTAGGTTATACCACCTTCCCCTCTTCTCCCCACCCTCCCACTGTCTTCATGGTTTAGTTGCACTTGAGCATTAGAGCTCACATTGTAGCACTGCATGCCGTCTTCACAGGTCTGTAAAGGCTATGGATACTTTTGGGGGCTTGTTAATTTGGTTTCAATAAACCTATTTTTTATTTTATTTTTTTTCTCCCGTCCTGCATCGGTAAGCTGCAGAATGCTGTTCACTAGCAAATCCAGGTCTCCACCCACCATCTCTTCTCTTCTGAAGGATTTCATAATTTGATTTTGGGTCACATCAAAGCTGACATTTAGCTAGTTTATAAATCCATTTCGGGGTCCGTACAGAAAGGAGAGATAAGGGTTCCTCACCAGAGTTCAGACCACCTGACGGATTTGCTCACAGCATTCTGCAGCTTGCAATGTATTCTGCTGCATGAAAGCTGAATAAACCAAAGTGTTGTACATTTTAATTTAAACCTGTATTTTTTTTTTAGGCAGAAATGAATACAGTAAATTCCCCCCAAAAGTCTCCTGACCTTTTACCGACTATTTAACCCTGTTCTGACTTATTTTTTCTCTGTCGTCTTTAGAATAGAAATTTAATCCTAATCTGTTTCTTCTCTTTCCTGACAAAACTAACAACTCTCCGCTTTCCGACCTGTCTCCTCCTGCCTTCTCCATCTTTTGGGTTTGGTTGGTTTGATTGAAATTTGTCAACAGACGGAGGCCATTAAGTTATAGAACTTCATTCAGTGAAAAGCTCTTCCAGAGGACGAGAGCCGCGGGGCGGGTGCAAAGGTATCTAATATTTAGAGATTTACGAAGGGTGAACCCTTAAGTGTTCATCACATTATTGTGCCATATTACTTCACCTTCATTCAAAAGGAGCGGCGTTATAAAGACAGAAGAAATAATAGGGAAGAAGTCATAATAAAGGGTGCGAGGGAGGATGGCCCATCATGTGAGCCTTTGTGTAGGAAAGGTGGACTTAAAGGGGTTGTCCACCAATTACTATATTCCTTCAAAAAATTAGCCTCTATTCGCCTCTGGTGCTGGTAAAAAGCAATTGATGCCAGGGTTTTCTTGATAGTCACGTGAACCCTGCAGCCAATCACTGGCCACTAATGGTCAGCTTCTCTCTGACTTCTTAAAGGGAACCTGTCACCACTTTTTTGCCCTATAAGCTGCGGCCACCACCACCGGGCTCTTATATACAGCATTCTAACATGCTGTATATAAGAGCCCAGGCCGCTGTAACAACATAAAAAACACTTTATAATACTTACCTAACGATCGCGCGGTTGGCCATATGGGCATCTCCATTCTCCGGTGCCGGCGCCTCCTCTTTCAACCATCTTCGTTCTTTTTCTGAAGTTTGGGTGCAAGACGGACCTGAATGCCGGCGAGTGTGTATGACGTTGGACGCGTCATGCACCGCTGCTGGAGAAGGAGAAGAAAGATGGCCAAAAGAGGCGGCGCCGGCACCGGACAACGGAGGCGCCCATAAGGCCGTCCGCGCGACCTTTATGTGGGTATTATAAAGTGTTTTTTATGGTATGCTGTATATAAGAGCCCAGGCCTGGGGTATGTTAGAATGCTGTATATAAGAGCCCGGTGAAGGTGGCCGCAGCTTATAGGTCAAAAAAGTGGTGACAGGTTCCCTTTAAATATATCAGTTATGTCCAAAGGAAGCCCATTGGGGATTGCTGATTGGCTGCAGGGTTCAAATGACCTAACCATGTCATGCGGGCCGCGGGAAACCTGGCACCGACAGTGCTGGAATGGCGTCAGCACCAGCGGAGGGTACAGGGGTTTGGGTTTTTTTTTTTTTGTTTTTTTATTTTAACATTGTGGAATACAGTAATTGAGAAAGGGTTGCAGAGTCGTGGACAACCCCTTTAAGACATCCTTGCATTGCATTACTACTTTTGTGCATGAAAGGACTTTGTGACAATACAAAGTTTGTTGGGCACCTCCAGCACAAGTCTGATGGCCCTAGGGTGCATAAGCCCAAATGGGTTTTCTCTGCCGAAGCAGCTCCTTTACTTTCATGCAATCAGACATGACATTTCTCAGCCTTTGTGGGGTTTTTTATGTCCTGTGAATACACATACTTAATCAGTGCTTAGAGGCATCAGATAAGCGCGTAGTGGACCTCCTCCAGTAAGTCACCGTGGTGTAGGTTCTGCCACACGATGAAATCGTTCCGCGGGAATATCGGACCAGGGCAGCACAGCTTCTTGCATTTACCTATGGTTTAATGGAGGTGCAGACCTAATATACTCAAGGCCGCTTTACACGCTGCAATATCGTGACCGATATCGCTAGCGTGCGTGCCCGCCCCCATCGGTTGTGCGACACGGGCAAATCGCTGCCCGTGGTGCACAACATCGCGCGGACCCGTCACACTACTTACCTGCCTAGCGACGTCGCTGTGACCGGCGAACCGCCTCCTTTATAAGGGGGTGGTTCGTTTAGCGTCACCGAATCGCCGCCCAATAGAAGCGGAGGGGCGGAGATGAGCGGGACGTAACATGCCACCCACCTCCTTCCTTCCTCATTGCGGGTGGCTGCCGGAAAGGTGAGGTTCCTTGTTACTGCAGTGTTACACATAGCGATGTGTGCTGATGCAGGAACGACGAACTACTTGTTGGGCATGTCACTGATGAGCGATTTTGACCGTTTTTGCGACGATTCAAAATCGCTCATGGGTGTCACACGCAACAACATCGCTAAAGCCACTGCATCACAAATTCCGTGACCCCCCCAACAAGATCGCTTGAGTGATGTCGCAGTGTGTAAAGCGGCCTTTACCCTGTTCCACCTTGTCCTAGAGATGCTTCCATTTACAAGTATTGGAAGATGCGGTGTGTGCCAAAACCGCTACGGTACACCTTCTCCAGCCGGAGCGCATCAGTCACCCCCTGTGAGCACAGAGCAGCAATGATCTGGTTTCAATGTTCAGCCATGATTATTGCACTCCGCTCACTGGAGTCTTCTCCTGTTGATGGTGGTGCACCGGATCATCTGCTCTTAGCCTATCGTTGCGATGGATTGAAGACTCGTGCCTTCAGACACGTTGGTTGGAGCCACTAGCATTGTATTCAGATGCAATGTGCCTCATCCGAACAATTCTTGAGCTCCTCTTCTGACTCTTTACATTCACGGGATCCCTTTTCTCTGGATGTTTGACCTCGATGTCGCCATTCTCTGTATTCTTGACGCCCAACAAGATTATCTGCTGCCAAATAATGGCCGTGGCTAGTCCACGTCTTTGTCGCACAGATCATGCAATTTTGCCCATCTGATTTTGGTTTTATGCGGAAATTAATCCTCCAAAAACTGTCTCATTGGATTTTATGGGTTTTTTTTTTTTTTGAAGGCGTATTAATTTCCAAAGAGGAAAGCTGCAAATATGAAAGGTGTCTCTAATAAAGTGGCCACTCGGACCATTATTCACTTTTTACCTATTTAGACATTTTTAATATGGGGATCCTGCTTTGAACAGAAGATGATCTTGAAGTAGAATGTAAAATAAACTTGAGCGAAAACCGAGAAAGCCGTGCAGGTGTGTAGGGTGGGATGCCAAGGGGACATTGTGTTAATTGGGATTAATGATTTTATATCAGACATACAGCTACAGATATGCAACGAATGTAGGCTTTATATTAAAATATTGAAATTAAAGGGGTTGTTCAGGCAAATGACATCTCTAGTCTGTGCTTTTAGGATAGGTTAATAATATCAGTTCAGTGGGGATTGGACACCCTGCGCCCCCACCGATCAGCTGTTTTTTAACTCCAGGGGCTCCTAGATCTAGTCGGTGAATGGAACCAGAGCTGCACCGATCCATTCACTTGCATGGTGGTAAGAACCCCAGATCCGGTGCTATTCATTTCAATAGGAGCTGATCTGCAGTCCTCTGTGATGACCACTACACTGGGTACAGATCCAGGCTGTTCAGCTCCGTTTACCGTGGTGTTCTTTTGGCTTACGACCCCGGTGTACCAGGACTGATCCTTGCACACTGGAGGAGGTGAGCTGGCAGATATCCCACAGTATAGAAGTTATAACATTACAGGTGTACATGTGGCCCTTCCTGAGCGGCCAACCATTAGTTTCAAAATGCATACAGCTGCACACTAAAATGCCAACAATGTATAAGGGAACTCTCAGAGTTCAGTTATACATTGTTGGCATTTTAGTGTGCAGCTGTTTTCATTTTGTATTTTCTATGTTATTTCAGCTGGCACCTATTCACATTTGTAGGATGTGCGGGTCAGTTTTTTTTTGTTTTTTTTTTTTGAACCATTAGTTTGTCAGCCTTTGGAAAAATAATTAGAATAGCTTGACCGTGAGCTTTAGGCTGCATTTACATACAGGTCTTTCACATTTGCTAGAAATAAAACACTAGCTACAACGTGTGAACACAGCCTAAAGACTAAAGGAAAATTCTATATCCTGTTCATTCCAGCAGGTGGCAGCATCGGGTCAGGTGAAGTGGTGCTATTGCTGCTATTGATGTGCAGCCAGTCTGCTATATAGGATGATGGGTGATGTAGTCTGTACTTGAGGGCAGGGACCGTAATTCACTAATCTTATGGCCTCTAATAGTAATTTGCGGAATTTTATTACCCGTAAGAACAGTTCAATCAGAGGGAAACCCAAAAATGAGATCAGTCACAAGCTGTTTTGCAGCGTACATCTGCAGGCACAAGCTGAGCGATAGGTTATGGCTTTGGCTCTTCAGATATTTCCATTTTTTCTTTTTTTGGTAATTTATTTAGTTACTGACTTTACCGAATGTATAAACTCACGCTGCTGTTCTGTGTTTTCAGTTGTTCTTCGGGGGATCATTCCCAATTGTCACCCTGTAACTGGCAGGTAAGACCTTCAGCACTACAATTCCTAATGCACTTCTTAGTAGAATAATCCCTTTATGAATGGGGAGGAACCAAAAATGTGATGCCACATAAATAAATCTTTCTACTTTTGCACTGAGTGAATGATGACGAGGCACGGACTGCCCTCTGCAGCCCTGTATGGAGTTGGGGGCAGAATGGGCACCGCGAGCGAGGATGGGCGTCCGGCCCTGTGCTGTATGGAGCCATGATACAGCAATGTGCATGGGCTCCATACAACACGAAAAGAGGTGTCTGGGGTAAAGTTCTCGGACTTTGGGATCTTAGAGTGAAAATATCCATCTATATTATTATTATTAGTATTAGTAGTATTTAGTAGTATTAGTATTCGTATTTGTATTATTAGTATTAGTATTCATATTAGTATTTGTATTATAAGTATTATTAGTATTAGTATTTGTATTTGTATTAGTAGCATTATTATTAGTATTAGTATTAGTATTATTAGTATTAGTATTATTAGTATTAGTATTATTAGTATTAGTATTTGTATTAGTATTAGTAGCATTATTAGTATTATTAGTATTATTAGTATTAGTAGTATTAGTATTTGTATTAGTATTATTAGTATTAGTATTTGTATTACTATTACTACTAATACTATTTGTATTTGTATTAGTAGTATTAGTATTTGTATTATTAGTATTGTTAGTATTATTAATAATAATAATAATAATAATAATAATAATAATCTTCTATAGTGCCAACATATTCCGTAGCGCTTTAAAATATCTTCTATGATACCCACGTAGTTGTTAGTAACAGATTTTATTTTTCTTTATCGTTCCTTATGGGAGACCCAGACCATGGGTGTATAGCTTCTGCCTCCGGAGGACACACAAAGTACTACACTCAAACGTGTAGCTCCTCCCTCCTAGCATATACACCCCCTGGTAGCCAGTCCTAGCCAGTTTCAATGCTTTGTGTTCAGGAGGTCACACACACATGCATTCTCTGATTTTTGATTTTTGATTTTTTGGATTTCAAAGATTTGGAAGAAAAGCGGGTCCAATCTGGACTCCCGGCATGTCCCTTCTCACCCCACTGTGTTGGCGGTGCTGTTAAGGTTGATTTTACAAGGCTGGAGCCTTCACATGCCGCGCTCCTTCACCATCCCTCGGGCTCTGGCTTGAAGTGGGAGCCATCACGGTTCTCACTGCTGTGCAGGAGACCGGTCTCCATCCGCAGCCCTTTTTCAGGATCCTGCCGGACGGAGCGTTTAACCCCCCCCCCAGGGACCTGGCACCTGCGTCTCAAAAGCTAAGTATTGAGACGTTTTTACCACAGAAAGTGGTCTTTCCAGGGGTCCCTTGTACTTTATTTATTGGGGGGAGTGTGTTATATGACTGTGGTAACATTTCCGGCCGGTTCTCCAGTTTTCACTGGAGAACCGCGCCGATGGTGCCTGCACGCTGGCCGCATGTTTAAATCTAGGCCCCGGCTTCGCCTGAGGCCTAGTTTCGGTTTCACTGCCCCTGCATGTTAGTCAGTGCAGAGGGACAGTGCGGCTCCACCCAGCGGCTGCTCAGCACAGGGAACGGACACTCCTCACTGAGGAAAGATTCCCTTCCCTGTATACCTCATTTGCCCGCTCTCAGAGTAGGCCCCGCCCCCTCTCCTCGCTCCGGTCGCCATTTTCTCAGCGTTCTCAATGTCTGCATAGGCACAGAGATACCACATTGTGACAAATGGGGGCCTGGGCTGGGGGACTGGAGGGCACAGAAATGTATGTTAAACGGTCTTGCAGCCACAACCTCCAGTTGTGCAGCTGCTTATATTCTCTGTTTATATACTCTGCTGGGGGTCATTCTGGAGATGCATTCCCTCACAGAGCCCCCACTTCTGCAGCATGTCTCACATCAGAGCAAGGCTGTTCTTAACATGCACTGCATGTAGACTCGTACTGCCTGTACTGAGCACATAAACACAGTGGTCCCTCAGCCCTCCAGCTGCTCCGGGGGTGCTCAGCATGCATTAGCCCCCTTCTCAGGGCGCTTCTGCTGCTACGGCTCGCTCAGCAAAGCTCTCAGAGGACTCTTCATCTGGTCTCAGACCCCGTCCTCCTAAAATGGAGACGCATGGTCCCCTGTCCTTCCCCGTCCCGCAGCTCTGATTCACGAGCTGACTCACTGGACGAGGAGGATGTCTTTACTGGGGGCTCGGACGCTACTTAATGTACATTGATCTGACCGAAGGTGATGCAGATGCTAATGATTTGATTGCGTCCATTATATTTGTACTGGACCTCAATCCGCCTGTATCAGGGGAGTATCCCCCTCTGGCAGAAAGGCATCAGTATACCTTAAAGAGAACAAGGAGTGTGTTCCTTAACCACTCCAGTTTTCAGCCCACTGTGACCAAGCCCAGAGCCTGTCCTGACAGACGCTCCCAAAGCGTGGTTCTGATGACTGTTTCCCCCTTCCACCAGAGGTGGTCAAGGAGTGGGCTCATTCACCAAGGGTGGTCCCTCCGGTGTCTAGTATTTCAGCCCGGATAGTTCTATCAGTGGCTGACGGCACCTCTCTAAGGATCCCACTGTACATTAATTCTGTACTGGACCTCAATCCGCCAGTATCAGAGGAGCAACCCTCTCTGGCAAAATGGCACCAGTTTACCTTGCCTAAGAGAACAAGGAGTGTGTTCCTTAACCACTCCAGTTTTCAGGCCACTGTGACCAAGCCCAGGGTCTGCTCTGGCAAACGCTTCCCAAAGCGTGGTTCTGATGACAGTTTTCCCCTTCCACCAGAGGTGGTCAAGGAGTGGGCTCATTCACCAAAGGTGGTCCCTCCGGTGTTTAGACTCTCAGCCCGGACGTTGTATCAGTGGCTGATGGCTCCTCACTTACGGCTTTGCTGTCCGCCAGGTTGTCCTTCTGGCCAAATCTGTATGGAGTCGGCAGGGGCCTCGTTCTCCCCAGCTTTTGCAGCAGTGCGGCTTTCAAAGCCATCTCTGCTTCTCTAGAGGAGATGCATTCCCTCACAGGGACTCTTTGCCCGAAATGGTTGCCTTAACTTCCAGACTTCAGTCTTTTCATCCTATGCCATGTCTGCCATGCTGGAGACTCTCACCGCACTGCGGTGGCCTCGGCTAATTTCCTCGCTATCCGCAGGCTCCTGTGGCTTCGGAAGTGGAAGGCGGATGCTTCTAAAGAAGTTCCTTGCTGGGCTCCCTTTTGCTGGGACCAGACTATTCGGGAACAACTGGATGAAATTATTAAGGAAGCTCTTGGCGGGAAGAGTTTCTTCCATGCCACAAACCTAAACCAGGAAACCTGTCCAGGGCAGGAATCAGTCGAGGTTTCGTTCTTTTTGTTCCTCCATCTGATCGTTCTCTAAGCCCTCGGCCTCGTCCACTGGCTCAGCCAAGGATCGTAAACCCAAATGGTGCACGAGAAGACCACAGGAGATGCTGCCACTAAGTCAGCCTCCTCCTGGCTATCTGGCCACGCCAGCAACGTCCTTGGTCGGTGGCAGGCTCTCCCACTTTGGCGACGTATGGTTTTAACACGTCTCCGATCAGTGGGTGCGAGATACCATCTCCCACGGCTACAGGATAGAATTCTATCCAGCCCGCCAAACAGATTTTTTCTGTCCACTCCCCCCTGCTCCAAGGCCGCCGCCTTCTCACAGGCTGTGGCATTCTTGCAGGCCGCTGGAGTAATTGTACCGGTTCCCGACTGGGAACGGTTCTGAGATTTCTGCTTAAATCTATTCCTAGTACCCGAGGAGGGCGGTGCCTTCCGACCAAGATCTCAAGCTTCTCAAGCTTCTCAAGCATGTTCTGGTGCAGCAGTTTCGTATAGAGTCTCTGCGATCAATCAATGACCCAAGGAGATTCCCTAGCATCCATCGACATCAGAGATGCCTATCTGCATGTGCCAATCGCAGTTTCACACCAGCGTTGGCTACGTTTTGCAATCAGAGTGGTCCAATTCGTGGCTCTTCCCTTAGGGTTAGCCACGGCCCCTCGAGTATTCCCAAGGTCGGGGCAGCTGTGATTGCGGTCCTGCACCTCTAGGGGTTGGCAGTGATCCTTTTGTCCTGGACAGCCTTCTAGTCTGGGCTTCATCCAGTGCAGACTGTTAGCGGAGTGCCTCGCTCACTCTCGCCACTCTAACCAATTCGGGTGGTTTGTCATTCTGTCCAAGTCCACTCTGACTTCGACCCAGAAGTTCACATACCCAGGGACGCAATTCGAGACTCTGTCGGCACTTGTGAAGCTGCCCTTAGTCAAACAGCAGTCCCTCTGCTGGCGGTCGACGTCGTTCCATCAGGCACCTAATACAGGTGCTGAATCAGATGGTGGTGTCAATGGAAGCGATTCCCTTGCCCAGTTCCATCTGCGTCCTCTTCGGCTGGATATTTTTCCGCTGTTGGAACAAGCGGACTTCCTCCTTCCACGGGGCGGTGGCTTCGCCACAGACCAGGGGCTCGTTTCAGTGGTGGCTTTGTCCCCTCTGTCTCAGGGACGCTCCTTCCTGGCTCCGTCCCGGGTGATCCTCACCAAGATGCTAGTCTATCCGGCTGGGGAGCAGTATATCTCCACCATGGAGCGCAGGGCACTTGGACTCTGTCCGAATCAGCCCTCTGGATCAATGTGCTGGAAATCAGAGCTGTGTTTCTAGCTCTCTAAGCCTTTCACCATCTGTTGGCGGCCAGGCACATTCGAGTCCAGTCAGACAACGCTACAGCGTTTGCCTACATCAACCTCCAGGGCGGAACACTCAGCCGCCTGGCAATGTTGGAGGTTCATCGCATTCTTCAGTGGACGGAGGACTCCTAGTCCACCATATCCGCAGCCCACATCCCAGACGTGGAAAACTGGGAGGCAGATTGTCTCAGCCGTCAAACCGTGGCTCCACGATCCTCAGGTTTTTGCGGCAGACGCACTGGTTCAAGTTTGGTCCCAGCTTCGTCTGTATTACGTGTTTCACCCTCTAGTTCTTGCCCAGAGTCCTGCGCAAGATCAGAAAGGAGGGCCGTCGGGTCATTCTCATTACTCCAGACTGACCCAGGCAAGCTTGGTACCCTGACCTGCTCCGTCTGTCCGTAGAGGTGCCATAGCATCTCCCGGACTGTCCAGACCTTCTCTCACGAGGTCCGTCCTTCCGCCAGAACCTGCGGCTCTCAGATTGACGGCGTGGCGTTTGAGTCATGGATCTTGACTACTTCTGGTATCCCTCCTGAAGTCATTTCCACTATGACTCGAGCTCGGAAGTATCCTTTGGCCTTTTGGCCTTGCCGACCCTCCTGTCCCTTCTACAGTCCGATCTGCAGCTAGGACTATCCCTCAATTCCCTTAAGGGACAGGTCTCGGCTCTGTCAGTGTTGTGCCAGCGGCGTATCGCCCGGCTGGCCCAGGTGTGCTCCTTCATGCAGGGCGCATCTCACATCATTCCGCCTTACCGGCGGCCCTTGGAGCCCTGGGACCTTAATTCGGTCCTCACGGCTTCCGGAAACCCCCCTTTGAGCCTCTTAGGGAGGTTTCTTTGTTTAGTCTTTCACAGAAAGTGGTCTTTCTAGTGGCCATAACTTCCCTCAAGAGAGTCTCTGTTTTGGCTGCACTCTCTTCGGAGTCCTCCCTTCATCAAGACAAGGTGGTTCTCCGTCCGACTCCGGACTTTCTCCCTAAGGTGGTTGCTGTTTCCACCTTAACCGGGGCATTTTCCCTGCCTTCCTTTTGTCCGGCTCCTGTTCATCGCTTTGAAAGGGCGTTGCATACTCTGGATCTGGTGCGGGCGCTCCGGATCTATGTGTCTCGCACCGCTGTTCTTAGGCGGTACACCTCTCTTTTGTGCTGACCGCTGGTCAGCGTAAGGGCCTTTTGGCATTTAAGCCGACCCTGGCTCGTTGGTTTAGGTCGGCCATTTCCAATACCTACCAGTGTACTCAAGTGCCTCTCCCGCCGGGGATCAAGGCACACTTGACCAGAGCTGTCGGTGCCTCTTAGGTTTTCAGGCCCAGGCTACGGCTCAGCAGGTCTGTCAGACTGCCACTTGGACTAGCCTGCATACCTTTTCAAAGCACTACCAAGTGCATGCTCTTGCTTCGGCAGATGTGAGCTTGGGCAGACGCATCCTTCAGGCGGCTGTCGCCCATTTGTGAAGTTAGGTTTCGCCTACTTCTCAGTTTTTCTGTTTATTCCCACCCATGGACTGCTTTAGAACGTCCCATGGTCTGGGTCTCCCATAAGGAACGATGAAGAAAAAGAGAATTTTGTTACTTACCGTAAATTCTTTTTCTTATAGTTCCGACATGGGAGACCCAGCACCCTCCCTGTTGCCTGTTGGCAGGTTTCTTGTTCCGTGTGTTATCACCGGCTGTTGTTGTAGACAGAGGTTCCGGTTGTTCCGGGTTTTTGCTCTGTCTCTACTTGTGGGTGGATGTCCTCCTTCAGCTTTTGCACTAAACTGGCTAGGACTGGCTACCAGGGGGTGTATATGCTAGGAGGGAGGAGCTACACGTTTGAGTGTAGTACTTTGTGTGTCCTCCGGAGGCAGAAGCTATACACCCATGGTCTGGGTCTCCCATGTCGGAACTATAAGAAAAAGAATTTACGGTAAGTAACAAAATTCTCTTTTTTTTTATTTATTTATTTTTTTTGCAGGATGGTGAGAAGGACCGGATTAATGAGCAAGGATGGCCGGCTGCAGAGTGCGCAGTGTGGCAAGCGGAGGAGAGGCGGCGATCCAAGCAGACCAGGAGGGAGTACTTCAAGGTAACAGGACGGACCTCCTGTGATCATATGAGGATGAGTAGGAGGGGTATAAAGTAAAGTGTTGAAAGTGCACCCTCTGATGGTCTGAGATTCCTGATTCCACCCCCCCCCGCTACCAAAGGCTCCAAAATTTTGTGTGTGTGTGTGTGTGTGTGTGTGTTTGCTCTCAAGTCCCCCATTGACTTCCATTATACTGTATACAAGGGTCGACCCCATCCAAGCATCCAACTACTCATTTCGAGTACGGAGCACGGCAGTGCTTGCTGATCAGTAGTGGTACCAACTCAGCAGATCTCAGTGATTCTGAGTTTTGTTTTTTGTTTTTTTTTTTGGTGACCTATATTGTAGTTTGTTATTGCTAAAGTTAGGTTTATTTTTTGCATTTATTTGTGAAAATATTGACTTTTTGGTGACAATTTGGAAAGGCCACAATTTTCAAATTTTCACTTTTATTTTTTTTTTATCTTAAAGGGAACCTGTCACATACAATATGCATTCTGACCTATCAGCAGACGCATGTGTGCCCTAATTACACCTCCCTACCCATCCCTGTGTTGTAAAATTGTGTAATATGAAAGTAATAAAAAATGTTTTACTTTCATATTTCCTATGTAAATAGCAGAGCTCATCGCCCCATGGGCGTCACATCGCCCTGTGGGCATGATACCATGGATTTACATGAGCAACGTCCCCCGTCGCTCCTTCAGAATCCCACGCGTGTTTGCACTTACCATTCCCGCAGCCTTTTCCGGGTGCTCGTTGTCGGTTTCAGATGCGCTCTGCGCATGATCAGACTTTTCTGATCATGCGCAGAGCGCGTCTGAATCTGGTGAGCGAACACCCGGAAAAGACTGCGGGAACGGTAAGTGCAAACACGCGTGGGATTCTGAAGAAGCGACGGGGGACATTGCTCATCTGAATCCATGGTATCACGCTTACAGGGGCGTGATACCATGGAAAGTATGCAAAGTGACACTTTTAAAAACTGCAATCCTCAATATACTTCAAAACTGCTGACGTGTGTGTGTTTGTTTGTTTTAACCCTTCAGGTTCTTTTACAAAGATTATCACAAAAAATTAAACCCCAAAGTTGGTTACCCTGATTCTTCTTTTTTGCCGATACCCAACATGTGATCAGAAACCTCTGTTTGGACAAACACAAATTTGTCTGAAGTAGATTGCAGGCGCCATACTATATTTGTAGGGCCCCTTAGGTACCTAAAATAGCAGGAAACCCCCACAACTGACCCCATTTTGGAAACTACTTCCCTCAAGGATTTTATTCATGGATATAGTGAGCATTTTGAACCTACGGGTATTATATAGAACTTGATAACCGTAGTTCACCATATTACAAACAATTTTTCTTCACAAAAGCTGCTTTAACCTCAAATTGTTCACTTTTGCAAGAGGTAACACAAAGTCTATCCCACAATTTGTTACCCACTTTCTTCGGAATGTGGGGATATCCCACATGTAGTCAAAAAGTTTTGTCTGAACACATGGCCAGGCTCTGAAGGGAAGAAGCCTCATTTGGAATGGAAATTTTGCTGGAATAGAGATTGCGGGCCCCCAAGGTACCAAAACATCCGAAACCTCCCATAGCGCACCCCATTTTGGACACTAGACCCCTGAAGGCATTCATGTAGGGTTCTGTTGAATGTGTTGAAGTTTTTAAAATGTGGATGTGAAAACAAATTTATGTATTTTTTTCTGCTAAGATGTTATAGTCCCAAATTTGTAATTTTCCCGATGGATAAAAGGAGAAAGCGAACCCCATAATGTGTTACACAATTTCTCCCGAATGTGGTGATGCCCTAGGTATTGTCAGAAACTACGGTTTGGCCACACAGGAGGGCTGCGCAAGAAGGAGCGCCAATTTGGCTTTTTAAAGCACAGATTTTGCTAGCATAGTTTTGCGGGCCACGTGTGCGGAGCCTTCTGCAAGATGGCAGGACCGAAACCCCCCAAAAATGACCCCATTGTAGAAATTGAATCTATCGGTGAATTCATCTATAGTTGCAGTGACTATTTTGTAGCATCCATGCATTTTTTTTTTTTTTTGCAGAATTGCAAATATGCCAGCCTTGTGCCCCCACACATTGTGCCCAGCTTCTGTAGACACGCACCCTGTAAATTAAGTTTTTACTCTCCTCTATAATGTCACACACATGACCGCTTACATTGGATAAGGCACAGTCGGGACTCAGAAGGAGGGGGGCATTTACATTTGGGAGTGCAGAACGTCACTGGATTTACTTGAGGGGTGGGAGCTGTCACTTTTCCAAAGCCTTTGTTTAACTATCAATGTTGGAGCCCCCTCCCCCACCCTATATTTCCATGGTCATATGATAGACTTGAGTGGGGGCTGGTTTTGTGCGGGATAAATTAAGGAGGTTTTTTGGTAACTGAGATACATAACATCTCAGTAGAAGGCTGGGATCCTATTCTTGTGTTCTGCCCTGAACACTTGCGTCGGGATTTCCATGTAAATCCAACAAAAATGCAATTCAGACGAAACCCCAGACTGAGCCACTCCAAGGAGTATGGAGACTCTATTTGGCCTTTTGGCATACACAGAGCTGTGGTCGTCCACATTTGTGTGCTAAAAGATGCCTAAAATGATGGGACGTTGCCAGGCCAGAACAGAGACCAGATTGAGTCCAAAGTGTCTCCATCTGCCTCATTAGAGCGAGTGGTTCTGGTGCAAGTTTTGACTGATCGTGGTTTCTAGGATTTAGACGGAAACCCTAATGTCAGCGGTACATGAGACCTGTAAGTGATTCACTGACACAGCCTGTTAGACTCTGCTCATAGCTTGATCTAACAGGCCATCTTAGGCTGGTTTCACACTACGTTTATTTAACATCCGTCCATAACGTTTTTTTAGCGGAAAAACGGATCCAGTGCAAATGCGTTTTCACTTCAATGCATTTGCAATGGACTCGCGTTAACATGCGTTCACCTGTGTTTGCGTGCGTTATAGGGAGGATCCAGCGACTTGCAGTTTTTTAACATCTTTCAAAAACGCTACTTGTAGCGTTTTTGAGCTGCGTCCAAATACTGCATGTCACCGGATCCTGACTAAACAGCACGCAAACGCAGGTGAACGCTGGCGTGCTGATAGACAGGATCCTGCTTGCTCTACTGAGCATGCCCAGAACCAGTCTCGCGTGATCTGTCTCTCTCCTCCCTCCCTCACCCTCTCTCTCTCTCTCTCTGTCTTTCCCCCTTCCTCTCCTCCCTCTCTCTCCCACCTGAGAGCTGCGGACACTCGTAACCAAGGTAAATATCGGGTAACCACTTCTCTTAGTTACCCGATGTTTACGTTGGTTACGTGTGCAGGCATCCCTGCTCCTAGCAGCTGCAGACACTCGTAACCAAGATAAATATCGGGTATCCAAGCCCGATGTTTACCTTGGTTACCAGCGTCTGCAGCTGTCAGAAGCCGGCTCCCAGTCTAGTTCCCCTCACTCCCGATCACATGACTCCAATGCCCGCCCCTAAACATCCAGTGACAGGATCCTGCAAAATAACATGCGTTTGCATGCGTTTTTTGCTGTAAAAGCAGGATCCGCTTTTGCAGCAAAAAAACGTTCCTGACGCATGTTAAATAAACGTAGTGTGAAACCAGCCTTACTCTGGGATTATAAGATGACCTCATGGCAGCATGGCAACGATCCGCACCCATGATTATTTTTGCAGCTGTAGGAGGTTAGTTATCCTGTCAAAAAGGGCCTTTTAACCTCTCTGGTATCACAATTGTCGCAATTGACATTTGATATTTAAGAGATTAATGTGCCCTAATCTGTTCCAAAATTGATGCTGGTGGGTGTCCTCTGTCACATGTAGCTGTCACCCACTGGGTTTTCACCTACAGGCGGCTCTAATCACTTATTCCTTATCGCCATTTTAAAACGTCAGTATGGAATAAGGCCCCTTAACGGCAACTATTTTAATATATATTGGCAGTAGTTAATGGGGTTAATTGGATCATTTAGTCTGTTAGGCCTAAGCCACACGGTGAGAAAAATGGTGCGAGTGGAGTGCGATAAAACATCACATTCCGCTCGGACCAATTTTAGCCTGTGTCTCAGCACACATGAGTGATTTATTTTCTCAGCCCCAATCGGACCGAGAAAACAGTCGCAGCATGCTGCGGGTGCAATGCGAGACTTTCTCTCGCACCCATTCAAGTGAATGGGGCGAGAGAAAAATCACACTGCACTCGCGGGACACCGGTGCACTGCGAGTGCAGGGCGAGAATGGCAATAGCCGGCAACCGAGGAGAGAGGGAGATAAATCCCCCCCTCCCCTCTTCAGTGCCGGACCGCCTCTTCTCAATGCTGGTCCGCCCCTCCTCAATGCCGGCCCGCCCCCCGTAGCTGAGGTCCGGTCGCACAGTCGGACCTCAGTCGCAGTAACACTTGCATGACACTCGGCTCTGCTGTGCTGCCATCGTGAGCCGAGTGTCATAAGAGGATCGTAGTAGTAACCCTTGTGGCCCCGGCCTCACTATTTTGACCTGATTAGACAGTTTGTCAGACATCTGTACCTGCAAATGCACCCCCAGGGAACTGGCAAATGCAGAGTATTTCTATGAATTCTACGTAAAGAATTGACAGGTCAGTTTACATGTGAACACTTTACACGCGTGGAGATGAGATTCTGTGAATTGCATTGACCCAGCTGGTGCTGTATTATACCGTGCAACCCAGTCCGCCCCCAGTGCTGCATTTACCCCTCCGCTTCTGGGAACTGCTGCCGGGACAGAGCTGGAATTTCTCAGGCCAGTGGAATAAAATCAATATGTTCCTGATGCTTTGTATTACTGTTATATTATATTATTAGTGTTCCTGTAAGATTCCTGAAAAGCATGATGAGCAATAAACGTTGCCACTAGGTGGCAGTGACGAGTCAGTCTTATCGTCGCTACATAATTGATGGGGAAATATATTTGCAAACTTCCCCTGCCTTCCATATTAACGATCATCCTGTCATCAGAGACAAGAAAATCCAATATTAATGCCCTATTCTATCAATAAATCAAGTTTCCGCCAGTCATCAGTCTGGAAAATGTCTCCTATAATCTTTACCAATACCTCCAGTCATCGACGTCGTGTAACATCCTATCTAAATTCAGCCAATGTACCGTTCATTGATTGGGTGTTTGTATGATGCCGGAGAAATGTCGGCTGACGCCTTGCCGTGGCTGATGGGCTCTCATGAATTAGCTAGTTTATGTGCGAAGTACCTTCATTTTTGTAAGCGTATTCCATATAGCAGTATTGCAATTCAGATGTCATATATTCAATGTTGACGCTTAGAGTGCTGCGGATTTTTTTTTTTTATACTTGTGCCGGAGAAATGTAGGTTATATATTTATTTGGTGCATAACAATGTTACAACAATGTCACTATAAAAGACACAAAACTATAGAAGATATAAAATCCACGCAAACTAATTAATAAAATTAAATTTTGAATGAACGTAATGTAGGTGTATTTGAGAAAAAATACAAAAAAATAAACCCCAAAAAAAACACAAAGTAATTTCTTGTTGGATAGAATGTGAATATAAAATGCAGTAATCTGCAGAAAACATCCCAAAGTTTATGTAGCTGATAAAAACCACGTTTGTAAAACATGCAAAAACTTTTTCTAAGACGTTATATATTTTCTTTTCTCCCAACAGTACAAATCTTCTCGGAAATGTTCTAGCGGAAATGACAATGATGAGGTGAGACGCCCAAGAAAGTCTTAGTATTCCTCCATATTCCACCTGTTATGATTTTCACACTGGGTCCACATGAAGTGCATGTGCTCGATCACCTGATCCATTGATTTTTGTTGTTGTTTGTTTTTTTTTGTTTTTTTTCCTGTATTGTTTTTCAAAGTTGCACACAGACTAAAAATATTCCTATCTATAGGTGGGATCTGCTTCATGCACATTATGCAATAACTTCCTGCACGGCAGGGAATGAGTGTCAGGATCCCCAACTACATTCAGATTTAAAGGGCTTGACCAATCTAAAATCACAAGTCTAGTGTCTGTGTGTGTGTCTCTGTGTGTGTGTCTCTGTGTGTGTGTCTCTGTGTGTGTGTCTCTGTGTGTGTGTCTCTGTGTGTGTGTCTCTGTGTGTGTCTCTGTGTGTGTCTCTGTGTGTGTCTCTGTGTGTGTCTCTGTGTGTCTGTCTCTGTGTGTCTGTCTCTGTGTGTCTGTCTCTGTGTGTCTGTCTCTGTGTGTCTGTCTCTGTGTGTCTGTCTCTGTGTGTCTGTCTCTGTGTGTCTGTCTCTGTGTGTCTGTCTCTGTGTGTCTGTCTCTGTGTGTCTGTCTCTGTGTGTCTGTCTCTGTGTGTCTGTCTCTGTGTGTCTGTCTCTGTGTGTCTGTCTCTGTGTGTCTGTCTCTGTGTGTCTGTCTCTGTGTGTCTGTCTCTGTGTGTCTGTCTCTGTGTGTCTGTCTCTGTGTGTCTGTCTCTGTGTGTCTGTCTCTGTGTGTCTGTCTCTGTGTCTGTCTCTGTGTCTGTCTGTGTGTGTCTGTGTCTGTCTGTGTGTGTCTGTGTCTGTGTCTGTGTCTGTGTGTGTGTCTGTCTGTGTGTCTGTGTCTGTCTGTGTGTCTGTGTCTGTGTCTGTGTCTGTGTCTGTCTGTGTGTGTCTGTGTCTGTCTGTGTGTGTCTGTGTCTGTGTGTCTGTGTGTGTCTGTCTGTGTGTGTGTCTGTCTGTGTCTGTGTGTGTCTGTGTGTCTGTGTCTGTGTCTGTCTGTGTCTGTGTCTGTCTGTGTGTGTCTGTCTGTCTGTCTGTCTGTGTGTGTGTCTGTCTGTGTCTGTCTGTGTCTGTCTGTGTCTGTCTGTGTGTGTCTGTGTGTGTCTGTGTGTGTCTGTGTCTGTGTGTGTCTGTGTGTGTCTGTCTGTCTGTGTGTGTCTGTCTGTGTGTCTGTGTGTGTCTGTGTGTGTCTGTGTGTCTGTGTGTCTGTGTCTGTGTCTGTCTGTGTCTGTCTGTGTGTGTCTGTGTCTGTCTGTGTGTGTCTGTCTGTGTGTGTCTGTCTGTGTGTCTGTCTGTGTCTGTGTCTGTCTGTGTGTGTCTGTGTCTGTCTGTCTGTCTGTGTCTGTGTCTGTCTGTGTGTGTCTGTGTCTGTCTGTCTGTCTGTGTGTGTGTCTGTCTGTGTCTGTGTCTGTCTGTGTGTGTCTGTGTCTGTCTGTGTGTGTCTGTGTCTGTGTGTGTGTCTGTGTGTCTCTCCCCCTCCCCCCTCCCTGCTCCCCCCTCTCTTTCCCCCACCTCTCTGCCACTCCCCTCTCTTAACAGGAGCTTTTAGAAGGGAATGTATCAGTAGGTTTTTGCTATATAATCTGTGAGCATAATATAGTGCAAGAGAGCCTGATTCCAGGAATGTTACTTACTGTGCTGCTTGATTGTTTCATGGTTTTCTCTGCAATCGATGTAGCAGTGCTCCGAATGTTGAGCTGTGTATAAGCCCACCCACTTCCCTGGTAGGCAGTTTCCTGTGTACACTGAAAATCGTGAGCTGACAATCAGTGGTGGTGGCAGGGTTACACAGATCAGCTGGTCTGCTCTGTGCCTGAGGTGTAGTCCTGCAGTGATAATCTCCTCTTGAGAAAATACTGGTTGTATAGAAACTGCAACACAGCCTAAAAAGTGATACATCCCTCTAATAAAGCACCCGTACCTTGCATTATGCTGCTCTCAGTTTAGACAGCAAAAGCCTACTTAAAGATTCCCTTTACGTAACTTTTTAGAATAAGGTGTCCTAAGAGAGTACATGAGTAATCTTTTAATTTCTGGTCATTATGTGACTTCTATTATATTTTCCCCCTCTGTATGCTCGATCTGTAATTTGATAGGGGAAGGAGAGGGTCTGCAGTGATCTCTCAATGTACAGCGCACAGCGGGGAGTACCATGTACAGCGCACAGCGGGGAGTACCTGCTCTACATTCACTTCTTAGCTCAGAGGCAATCTGCAGCAACATGGAAGATCTTCTACAGCAGAGCTCAGCTGTGTTGACCTGAATCAAGCTCTGGTGTGAAGTAAAGCATTTTTTACAGAGCTTTGCACACTTTTTCCTCACCCTCCTCTCCTCTTTAGAGGATAATGGGCTGTGTTGCTCAGGAGATGGACAGCAGCCATCATGTAAAATGGACATGAGCTGCTTTTTGGACAGTGGATGGAGAGTTCAGAGGGAGGGGAAGAAGTGTCTGGAAAGTGAGGAAGGAGGCTGATTTCTCTGATAAGACACATTACAAATGTGTCGTTTGTAATCCCGGATTTTTACATATCAGGTTTGTATAAAGTTATTTCATTTTTAACTTTTTTTTATTTCTCATTTCATTTTAGCAAAACAGTGATAGTGCAAATGTGTCACCCTCATCTCCTGTCTCATCAGAGGTACATCTCGTGCTTTCTTTCCGTTGATTTTTCTATTCAGTGTGTGTTCTGTCTCATGGTTGCTTTTTCCATTTATCAAAAATCTCAACGCTTGTAAACTTGCAACTTATGCCCTATTGTATTGTTTTCTTTACTTAAACCCAAAATGCCAGTCCAGTCAACCCGCGACCACCTCCTTCATGCTCTGTCATAGTGCGTTTGCCATGGTGTCCTCATTGTGGAGCAATCCGCAGTGACCGTGGCAATAAGCATGCATGCTCTGTTCATCTGATCATGCATAATTAAAGTCAGATTAGGCTGTGTAAAGCGTGTGTAGGTTTAGCAGAAACACATACCCAATACTTATACAGAGAGTAGAATGACAATACCCAGCTTTTGGGTTCAGTTCATAGCAATGTTGCGGTTACTGCTGTTGTAATCATAGATCCCAGCCAAAATGGGGCTCAGTCCAGCAGAAAGATTCTTGCATCTGACTTTGTGATCACAGTCCAAATTTGCTATAAATTGCTTATAGGGAATCTGTCACCAGGTTTTTACTCCCCCATCTAAGAGCAGCGTAATGTAGGGACAGAGACCCTGATTCCAGCGATGTGTTACTTACTGGGCCTCTGACATTGCTCTCAGATTAGCTGGCAAAAAATATGGTGACAGATTCCCTTTAAAAAGCATATTCTAGTAGCTATGCAGGCATGTATATCTGCATGGGATATCTATTTTATAAATGCATTGGAATAGGCATGGGATAAATGTGTTTTGATGCTTATTAAAGAGTACCTGTAACTTGTTCCAAAAAAATAGAGTTGTAAATTGTGAATATAAAAATGCCTTCATTCCCCTGATTCTGCTTTTTTTTTTTTTTTTTTCAATTTGTGCTGCGTCGTTCCATTGCAGAGATCTGCACACTGGTTGCGCGCAATGTGAAATCTCTGCTTTTCAGTCCAACTGGGCGTTTCTTCAGAGTCCTCTCTGGGGGTTGGCCCTCTCACCCCTCCCTCCCAGATACAGCCAATCACAGCTTAGCTGTATCAGACTGCTAAATCAGCTGCTGCGCTGTGATTGGCAGCATTTGGGAGGGAGGGGGGTGAAAGCGCACGCCCCCCAGAGAGGACTCGGTAGAAATGCGCTGTTGGACTGCAAAGCAGAGATTTCACATAATCACTTATTGTATTGCAATATCTTTGCAATGCATTGACACAGCACAAAAATAAAGAGCAGAAAAATCAGGAAAGTTTAGGGATTTTAACAAGATGATTAAATATATCACTTGCTCAAACAGTGAATCTGACATCTGCTTCATGCTGCCCATGCCATGAGCGTCATGAATCTGCCACCATCTACATTGCTCCACGCAGATGTTTTGCTCTGAACCACTGTAGCCTTTCAGAGGAAACTTGCTTTTAGGCCACGTTCACATGCTCCGTATTTGGTCAGTATTTTATCTCTGTATTTGTAAGATAAGACCAGGAGTGGAACAACCGGAGGAAAAGTGTAATAGAAACACGGGCACAAGTTCTGTGTTTATCACCCAATCCTGGTTTTGTCATACAAATACTGGGGTAAAGAAAACCACTCACCAAATACTAAACGTGTGAACGTGGCCTTAAGAGCTGGACATGTGGTTTAGATGACTAGCCCAAGAGGCAGGACCCTGGTGGCCTCTCCCCTTCCCACTTCCCAAGTCTGACGGTTCCATTTCTAGTCATGGCTGAAATAAGGCTACTTTCACACTTGCGTTGGACGGCTTCCGTAGCATTGTGTTGTGTGACGGATGCTACGGATCGTACAAAATGGAAAGCTTTTTTTTTTTTTATTTATTTATTTTTTTCTTCTTTACAGTTTTACCAGCAGCAGACTATTGTGAACGATCAGCTGATCACCCGGCGGCCGGGCGCTCAGCTGAGCGCTCTCACATGCCGGTCGCCGGGCGCTCAGCTGAGCTCTCACATGCCGGCGGCCGGGCGCTCAGCTGAGCTCTCTCACATGCCGGCGGCCGGGCGCTCAGCTGAGCTCTCTCACATGCCGGCGGCCGGGCGCTCAGCTGAGCTCTCTCACATGCCGGCGGCCGGGCGCTCAGCTGAGCTCTCTCACATGCCGGCGGCCGGGCGCTCAGCTGATCGCTCTCTCACATGCCGGCGGCCGGGCGCTCAGCTGATCGCTCTCTCACATGCCGGCGGCCGGGCGCTCAGCTGATCGCTCTCTCACATGCCGGCGGCCGGGCGCTCAGCTGATCGCTCTCTCACATGCCGGCGGCCGGGCGCTCAACTGATCGCTCTCTCACATGCCGGCGCTCAGCTGATCGCTCTCTCACATGCCGGCGCTCAGCTGATCGCTCTCTCACATGCCGGCGCTCAGCTGATCGCTCTCTCACATGCCGGCGCTCAGCTGATCGCTCTCTCACATGCCGGCGGCCGGGCGCTCAGCTGATCGCTCTCACATGCCGGCGGCCGGGCGCTCAGCTGAACGTTAGGCCACCGAGAAACAAAATAAAGTTTCTGTGATTTTAAAAGAAGAAAAAAAAAAAAAAAGCATGCGCAGTGAAATATAAAGGTTTCCGTCGCTCAAAAAAACGTTACATACAGCGTTCCTTCCGCCCGACGCAGCGTCTAAATAATGACGCTGCGTCGTCCAGCGGATGCAATGCTGACACTTGCATTACAGTGCGTTGTCCATACAAGTCTATGGAGAATAGCGCAGTGCGTTAACGGACTGCGCTATTCTCCATAGTGACGGACTGCGCTGAACGCAAGTGTGAAAGTACCCTAACAGACGTAGTGTCTGATTCATGCTACTTGGAAATATTCAGGGTTCACCTTTGACGATAACTTTGCTGGAAGATTAAAGGTGTGTGCACACAGTGTCTTCTGTTTTTTTTTTTTTTTTTATGTTTTTGAGTGCAACTTTGTCACAACTTAAGGCTGGTTTCAGAGGTCCGTGTTTTAGGTACGTGTTACATCCGTTTTTAACACAGATGCCACATGTACCCATGTTTTCATATGCTGTCACTCACATTCGTGTTATCACACGGACTGTGCAGCCCCACACGCAGACGTGTCCGTTTTTTTTCCTCTGGCAACACGGGTGTCAAACGGATCACACACACTGATGTGATCCGTGTGACATCAGTGTGACACGTACCGGAGAAAACGTGCATCTTTATTTACCTCTCTCCAGCGATGCTGACTCCCGCTCCTGACCCCAACTCATTATACTCCCTGAACATTCACTACCCTGTGGAGCTGAAAGCCGGAGCATCGCGGGGACATCATCGGGGACTCCTCACTGAGAACTGTGAACTCTGATGAACCTGTGAAGCTGTAGCGCGGGTGTCGCGGGGGCATCAGGATGTCATCACAGTTCATTGGGAACTCCGATGACTACCTGGATGTCCCTGTGCTTGCAGAATACTCACCTGACCCCGCGATGCTGTCTCCACGGTGCTGTCCCCGGTTTCCAGGTCCTGAGTGCGGTGAATAATCGATGAATATAATGAACGGCGGTCAGGAGCTGGAGGCAGCAGAGCTGAACAAAGCAGGTAAATATGGAAACTTTTTTTTTATTTCAGACCTGTGTTTTCTCCGGTACCTGTCACACGTGTGACCATAAGCATGCGTGTAACTTGTACCTGATTAAACACGGACGTCTGAAACCGGCCTAAAGCAAATCCTTTACGCCTGCAAAGTCAATGAGAATACTACATACATGGAGTATTTTCTCCTTGCAGATTTGGTGCAGAAAATAATCTGCGGCATGTCTATAGTCTTTCAGCGTTTTTCCATCCATTGACTTCAATTTGAAAAAATATCAAAACGCATAAAAAAATGTACGTTTTTCCTGCCGGGAGATGCAGAAATGTCAGCAGCCAAATACCCTAAAAATGATTTATGTTATAAAAGATTCTATATAGATATGATATGATATGATATATATTATATTGTATATGATATATATTTGATATGATAGTGTATATATTATATGATATGATATATTATGTTCTGATATATATTATGATATTTAATATATATCATATAATGTATAATATCATATGATATATATATGATATATATTATATATGATATATTATGATATTATATAATATATAAGAAAATATATAATATTTATATTATATATATTTTATATTATATTATGATGCATTATATTTATTATATAATTTTATATTATATATTTTATATTATATCATATATTTTATATTATATATATTTTATATTATATATTTTATATTATATTTTTATTATATTATATAATATATAATATATTTTATATTATATTATACTGTATGAAGTAGACTCTCATGTTGATTCTGAAGTCTCCCGTTTCCATGCTTGAATTTGCTTAGTTTTTAGCCATTGACAATCAGTAACGCTGGAGTGTCTAAACTGCTTAGGAATTCCTAACCATTTTCTTATGTAGTAGAATGATTTGGAGATGACTTTGGGTGATGTAACAGAAACGACGGAGTTTGCACATGGTTCATGTCCCATTGTTTCTTATTAGTTCATCCCCGCTGTGTAAGCTTTTCCAAAGAAATTTTAACAAATTTGTCAGCTTAAGCCAAAGCTCCAATAAACCTAATCAGTGCCTTGTAATTATAAATTAGGCGTATGACCGGTGAGACGCTGCATTCTCCGGTGATAACTGCGAATCATCAGAGTTTAGGAATGTTGGATTAATGATGATTGAGAAATAGAAACAAAATATTCCTCTTGTGTTTTCCCGTAAAGTTTTTGCTGTAATGTAGTAATGTAGTTTGGAACTTAAAACAATTTAATTTTTTTTTTTTTTTTTTTATTTTATCGTGCCATTTTTGAATGACAGGATTGTGAAAGGTCCCATAGTAATTCCCCAACGCCGTTTGGATTGAAGCCCAGATCTGGTAAGCATTACTTATCCACTTGTGTCTCCCAGGAACTCCTTTCCCCAGAATTTGTATTTCTTGTGCTAAATATTCATGGAGATAAGTATCCATGGAAATGTAGTAATTTTTACATATACTCACGGGTGCATGGAGTTCGAAAATAGCTGCACTAAGTTTGTAAAGAAAATCACCAGGTTTTTGCCTTCTATTCTGAGATCAGCATAAGGTAGGGGCAGAGATCATAATTCCAGCTATGGCACTTACTGGGCTGCTTAGTGCAGTTGTGATAAAATCTCTGTATAATCAGCAGTAGATTATCATTACAGGACTACTTGGTGTGCTGCAGGTAGTCCAGCACATTCATGAGCTCTGTAGAACTGCTAGATCCGCAGCAGAGAAAACATTGATTTTATCAAAATGACAGTACTCAGCTCAGTAAATGACACATCACTGGAATCAGGGTCTCTGTCTCTACATTATGCTGCTCTCAGATGGGTGAGCAAAACCTGGTGACAGATTCCCTTTAAGGCTGCAATCTTAATTATATTCCAGACCCATTTGTATACCGTTTAGAACCTACTCAAAGTTTTACTTTTTTTTTTTTTTTTTTTTTTCATGGTATATGTCCTTCCCATTAATTAATTAACCCTTTCACGACCGGCCGATTTTTCGCTTTCCGTTTTTTTTTTTCGCCATTCTTTTTCTGAAAGACGTAACTTTTTTATTTTTCAGTCAATATGGTCATGTGAGGGCTCATTTTTTGCGGAACGAGCTGTACTTTTAAATGAAACCATCAGTTTTACCATATTGTGTACTAGAAAATGGCAAAAAAATTCCAAATGCTGAAAAATTGCAAAAAAAGTGCGATAGCACTATGGTTTTTGAGATATTTTATTCACTGTGTTCACTATATGGTAAAACTGATGTGTGGGTGTGATGCCTCAGGTCAGTGCGAGTTCGTAGACACCAAACATGTATAGGTTTACTTTTATATAAGGGGTTAAAAAAAAATCGGAAGTTTGTCCGAAAAAAGTGGCGCACGTTTTACGCCATATTCCGTGACCCGTAGCGTTCTCATTTTTCGGGATCTTAGGCTCAATGACGGCTTATTTTTTGCGTCTCGAGCTGACGTTTTTAACGGTACCATTTTTGCGCAGATGCTACGTTTTGATCGCCTCTTATTGCATTTTGCGCAAAAGTTGTGGCGACAAAAAAACGTCGTTTTGGCGTTTGGAATTTTTTTGCCGCTACGCCGTTTACTGATCAGATTAATTGATTTTATATTTTGATAGATCGGGCGTTTCTGAACGCGGCGATACCAAATGTGTGTATATTTTTTATTTTTTTAACCCTTTAATTTTCAATGGGGCGAATGGGGGGTGATTTGAACTTTTAGGTTTTTTTGTTTTTTTTTAATTTTTTAAAACTTATTTTTTTACTTTTTTTTTTTTATTTTACTAGTCCCCCTAGGGGGCTATTGCGATCAGCATTCCGATCGCTCTGCAGTATCTGCTGATCACAGCTGGAAGGCTGTAAACAGCAGATACGCTGTCTTTCTTTTTCGCTCCTAATTGGGAGACCCAGACAATTGGGTGTATAGCTATTGCCTCCGGAGGCCACACAAAGTATTACACTTAAAAGTGTAAGGCCCCTCCCCTTCTGGCTATACACCCCCAGTGGGATCACTGGCTCACCAGTTTTGTGCTTTGTGCGAAGGAGGCAACACATCCACGCATAGCTCCACTGTTTAGTCAGCAGTAGCTGCTGACTATGTCGGATGGAAGAAAAGAGGGCCCATACAGGGCTCCCAGCATGCTCCCTTCTCACCCCACTTCATGTCGGAGGTGTTTGTTAAGGTTGAGGTACCCATTGCGGGTACGGAGGCTGGAGCCCACATGCTGCTTCCTTCCCCATCCCTTTTTACAGGGCTCTGGGTGAAGTGGGATTCTATCAGTCTCCAGGCACTGAGACCGTGCTCCATCCACAGCCCCTGGTATCTGCTGGACATGGAGCGGAGTATCTTCAGGGACATGGCCCTGCTACATGGAGGTACTCTGTGTCCCTGTGGGGACCGCGCAGACACACGGCAGCACTGCTGGGTGTGTTAGTGCGCCAGGGACAGCGGCGCTGTCCGCACTAGTGCCATCGCACACCACAGCGTTGCTGGGTGTGTTAGTGTATTGGGTGACTACTGCGCTAACCGCCGCTGCCATTTTTATTTAAGGCGCCGCTGGGATTTGTGGTGCGCCGGGGACTTCCGCGCCGGCCAGCACTGATATGCCGGCCGCGCTTATTAACTCGAGTCCCCGGCTTCTGGGCCTAGTCTCCCTTCGTTACCGCCCACAGGCCTGACAGTCAGGGTAGGGGCGTGACGCTGCATAGCACAGCAGCGCTGAGAGCTGGAGTATGTTTTGCATACTCCACCCCTCTCACTGTGTGCACTGTGAAACCGGATTCCCGCACTTTCTCAGGCACGCCCACGGCTTCCTTCCCTACACAGGACGCCGGCAGCCATTCTTGTCAGTGTTTTCTGTACGATACAGAGACAAGTGTGGAAGGCCCTGGCATTCTGATAGTCACACAATCGCTGCAACAGGCGTTAAGCAGCACCTGTGGTGCTAACCCCACTAGTGCAGAAGTGCACTTATAGATATGCTTGTACTATATACATTGCACTGTTTGGTCGCACGTTGTATATACCCTCCTGGATTGTGCGGAGGAGTTATCAGCATATTCTCTGTGTAAAACAAAGGTGCAGAACCACATGTTTTTCTATGCAGCCGGTACAGCATGTACGGCTATACGGCCGGCAGGTTACATAGACCCCCATTATATCCAACTCAGCCGGAGTCTCTGCTAATGGCCAGAGGATGAGGACGGTGTCTGCAGTATTTACTGACAGATTTTCTGAGACTATGGCTATGATACTAGAAGCCTAGCAGTCCGGACATGTCTCTCACAACATGGGCACTGTTGAATCATTGATCCATGGCCCCCCTCAGTGTGAACAACTAACAGCTCCGGGAATGTCACATGCATCCCAGAGTCACGGCTCTGCACAGACGTCAGTCCCAGACAGCCTAAGCGGGCTCACTATGAGCGGCCCTCGGTTGCATCAGGGTCCTAGCAGAAGGACTCTCTGTGTAATGAGGCGGAAGTAGCGGCTCAGGATTCTGATCCTGAGACCGCTCTCAATCTGGATACACCTAATGGTGACGCCATAGTGAATAATCTTATAGCGTCCATCAATAGAATGTTGGTTATTTCTCACCCAGCTCCTCCAGTGGAGGAGTCAGCTTCACGTATTTTTCTGGACCACTCTGCCTTCAGAGAGGCAGTCCAGGAACACCACACTTATCCAGATATGCGCTTCTCCAAACGGCTTAGGATACACGTTATCCCTGCCCCCTGACGTGGTCAAGGACTGGACCCAGTGTCCCAAGCGGCATCCTCCAATCTCCAGGCTTGTAGCTAGATCCATAGTTGCAGTGGGAGATGGACCTGCACTTAAAGATGCCACTGACAGACAGATGGATCTCTGGTCTAAATCCATCTATGAGACTGTCGGCGCACCGTTGGCTCCAGCATTCTCACCTTTGGGGCACTCCAAGCTATTTCAGCTTGTCTTACACAGATTGACACGGTTACACGTACATCTGTGCCGCAGGTGGCATCCTTAACCTCTCAAATGTCTGCATTTGTTTCTTACGCGATTCAGGTTGCCCTAGACTCTGCGAACCGTACGGCAGTAGCCTCCGCTGCTCCGTGTTTTTAAGCAGAGCCTGGTCTGCTCGTTAAGTGAATGGAAGGCAGATTCTGCTTCCAAAAAAAAAAAAGGTTGCTTAACCAGTTGCCTTTTTCTGCTGACCGACTGTTTGGTGAGCGTTTGGATGTAACCATTAAACAGTCCAGGGGTAAGGATTCATCCTTTCCTCAGCCCGGACACAACAAACCCCAACAGAGCAGGAGGCAGTCGTGGTTTCGGTCTTTTCGAGGCTCGGGCAGGTCCCATTTTTCCTCGTCCAATGTGGACTCAAAAGGATCAGAGGAGCTCAGATTCTTGGCGGGCTCAGTCACGCCCAAAAAAGAGACAGTCTGAAAACCCGCTTCCAAGGCGGCTTCCTCATGACTTGCGGCCTCCTCTCTCCGCATCCTCGGTCGGTAGCAGGCTCACCCGCCTTGGCGATATTTATCTGCCATAGGTCAATGACCGTTGGGTGTGAGACATTCTGTCTCACGGGTACAGGATAGAGCTCACTTCTCGTCCTCCAACTCGATTCTTCAGAACTTCTCCACCTCCCGGCCGAGCCGCTGCTCTTCTGCAAACAGGGTGCACTCTATAGGCAGAAAGAGTGATGACCCCCGTTCCTCTTCAGGAACAAGGTCACGGTTTTTACCCCAAATTATTTGCGGTGCCTATAAGAACGGGCCGTTCCGTCCCGTTCTGGATCTAAAACTGCTCAGCAAGCTCGTGGACACCAGGCGGTTCCGGATGGAATCCCTCCGCCATGTCATCGCCTCAATGTCCCAAGGAGATTTCCTAGCATAATTAGGCATCAAGGATGCTTATCCACACGTGCCGATTGATCCAGAGCACTAGCGTTTCTACGCTTCGTTATAGGAGACGAACACCTTCTGTTCGTAGCTCTACCTTCCGGCTAGCGACAGTCCCACTGGTCTTCGCCAAGGTCAGGGCAGCAGTAGTCACAGTCCTGCACTCTCAGGGTCACTCTGTGATCCCATATTTAGACGATCTACTTGTCAAGGCACTCTCTTAGGAAACATGCCGACACTGCCCGAACGTTGCGCTGGAGTCTCTCTAGAGTTTTGGGTGGATCATCAACTTTTTGAAGTCAGATCCGACCCCGACCCTATCGCTAACATATCTAGGCATGGAGTTTCATACTCTCTCAGCGATAGTGAAGCTTCCGCTAGACAAACAGCATTCACTACGGGCTGCAATCTCTTCTTTAAGAACCAGTCGCACACATTGAGACGCCTCATGCACTTCCTACGTAAGATGGTAGCAATGGAGGCAGTTCTTTTCGCGCAGTTTCATCTGCGTCCACTACAATGTGACTTTCTCCGCCAATGGGACGGGGAGTCGACCTCCCTCAACAGAGTCGTCTTTCTTTCTCAGGCGGCCAAGGAATCTCTACGGTGGTGGCTTCTTCCCACCTCATGGTCAAAAAGAAGGTCCTTCCTATCCCCATCCTGGGCGATAGTTACGACAGACGCGAGTCTATCAGGGTGGGGAGCAGTTTTTCTCCACCACAGCGCTCAGGGTACGTGGACTCAGCAAGAGTCCACCCTTCAGATCAATGTTCTTGAACACAGAGCAGTGTATCTTGCCCTACAAACCTTCCAACAGCAGCTGGACAG
The DNA here is from genome assembly GCF_048569485.1 of Anomaloglossus baeobatrachus. NCBI lineage: Eukaryota > Metazoa > Chordata > Amphibia > Anura > Aromobatidae > Anomaloglossus > Anomaloglossus baeobatrachus. Next base: position 53,034,954 of record NC_134361.1, on the reverse strand, counting down.
CAAGCAAATCCGACTTCAGTCGGACAACTCCACAGCGGTGGCATACATCAACCACCAAGGAAGAACGCGCAACCGGCAAGCCTTCCAGGAAGTCCGGCAGGTTCTGATGTGGGTGGAAGACACGGCATCCACCATATCCACAGTTCACATCCCAGGCGTGGAAAACTAGGAAGCTGACTTCCTAAGTCGCCGGGGTGTGGCCGAAAGGGTATGGTCTCTTCACCCGGACGGGTTTCAGGAGATCTGGCGCCGCTGACAGAGGCCGGACGTCGATCTAATGGCGTCACGGCACAACAACAATGTGCCAGCTTCATTGCACGGTTTCACAATCATCGAGCTCTGGCGGCAGACGCCTTAGTTCAGCATTGGTCGCAGTTCCAGCTACCTTATGTGCCACCTCTGGCATTGTTGCCCAGAGTGCTCCGCTAGATCAGGACCGACTGCGGCCGCGCCATCCTCGTCGCTACAGATTGGCCGAGGATGTTGTGGTTCCCGGTTCTGTGGTGCCTCACGGTAGGCTAACCGGGGGCACTACCAGACCAATCAGACTGGCTGTCTCAAGGGCCATTCTTCCATTTGAATTCTACGGCCCTCAACCTGATGGTGTGGCATTGAGTCCTGGAACCTAGTGTCGTCAGGATTACCTCAGGACGAGGTTGCCATCATGAGACAGGCTAGCATACCAACGTCCGCCAATTGACCACAGGACGTGGAAGATATTCTTATCTCGGCGCTCGGCGCAGGGTGTTTCTCCCTGGCCGGTTGCATCGTCTATGTTTCCTTCCTTCCTGCAATCTAGGTTGGAAAAAGGGTTGTCGCTCAGTTCCCTTTAGGGACAAGTCTCAGCGCTATCTGTATTTTTTCAGAAACGACTTCCTCAGGTACGCACGTTCCTACGGGGAGTTTGTCGTCTCAGCACTCCGTACAAGCGGCCGTTAGAGCCCTGGGATCTGAACAAGGTTCTAATTGCTCTCCAGATGCCGCCTTTCGAGCCTTTGAAAGAGGTCTCCCTTCCCGCTTTTCTCGGGAAGTGGCCTTCTAGTAACGGTTTCGTCTCTTAGGAGAGTTTCCGAGCTAGCAACGCTCTCATACAAATCTCCCTTCCTGGTCCTTCACCAGGACAGGGTAGTTCTGCGTCCGATTCCGGAATTTCTCCCTAAGGTGGTATCCCACTTTCATATCAATCAGGATATCACCTCACCTTTCTTGTGTCCTCGTCCAGTCCATCAATTTCAGAAGGATTTGCATCTGTTGGTTCTGGTGACAGCACTCAGGTTCTACTTCCCGCATGGCGCTCCTGCGCCACCCGGATGCACTCTTTGTCCTTGTCGCTGGTCGGCGTAAAAAGTCGCAAGCTTCTGAATCCACCCTGGCTCGGGGGATCGAGGAACCAATTCTTGAAACCTACAGTTCTACTGGGCTTCTGGTTCTCTCAAGGCTGAAGGCCCATTCTACCAGAGCCGTGGGTGCATCCTGGGCATTACGGCACCAGGCTACGGCTCAGCAGGTGTGTCAGGCACCTACCTGATTGAGTCTGCATACTTTTACCAAGCATTTTCAGGTGCATACCTACGCTTCGGCAGACGCCAGCCTAGGTAGATAAGTCCTTCAGGCGGCGTTTGCCCACCTGTAGGAAAGGGCTGTTTGACGGCCCTATCACGAGGTATTCTTTTACCCACCCAGGGACTGCTTTTGGACGTCCCAATTGTCTGGGTCTCCCAATTAGGAGCGAAAAAGAAGAAGGGAATTTTGTTTACTTACCGTAAATTCCTTTTCTTCTAGCTCCAATTGGGAGACCCAGCACCCGCCCTGTTTTCTCGGGGTTTTTCTGTTTTTTCGGGTACACATGTTGTTCATGTGGTATGGTTCAGTTCTCCGATGTTTCCTCGGATTGAATTGGTCTTTAAACCAGTTATTGGCTTTCCTCCTTCTTGCTTTGGCACTAAAACTGGTGAGCCAGTGATCCCACTGGGGGTGTATAGCCAGAAGGGGAGGGGCCTTACACTTTTAAGTGTAATACTTTGTGTGGCCTCCGGAGGCAATAGCTATACACCCAATTGTCTGGGTCTCCCAATTGGAGCTAGAAGAAAAGGAATTTACGGTAAGTAAACAAAATTCCCTTCTTCTCTTTTGCTGTGCCCCGGGCACAGCGAAAGTGAAACCAATTCATGTGTAGTACAGGAGTCATCACATGACCCTGTACTACCATGACAACTATCGGGAGTCACGTGATCGCGTCACGTGACTTCCGGTTTCGGCGGTAAGTAAAACTTTACCGCGATTGCGCTTATAATGGCGCTGTCATGTATTGACAGCGCCATTATAAGGGGTTAATCGGCACGAGCAGATAACGATTCTGCTCGTGCCTAGCAGGCACACATCTCAGCTGTGAAAATCAGCTGAGATGTGTGCCGATCGCGGCATGCTGCCGCCGGAGGACCGCGGGCAGTAAGATTATGTCATTTAGGACGTAATTTTACGGCCCGCGGTCGTTAAGGGGTTAATAATGTATGTGAGGACTGCGTGGCAAACATACCTCTGTCTTCACTAGCTCTCGTGTATCAGTACAGCTTCATTCCAGTACTTATTTCTTCTTCTAAACCCTGTGAAGGATCTGTTCTCCCTGTGCTGACACACTGGTACTGAGCAGGATTTGATTCCTTACCTGCAGAGTCTGCCATCGGCTTTTTTTTTTTTTTTCTACTTTTATATATTACATGTTACTGATCCCCTTTCCCTGGTGATGGCTGTGAATATTCTACCTACACACTGATTCAGTAGCACTAACAAAATCTGCCCTCCCTGAAAACTTGAATGCTTTCCTGCCTCTCCACACTCCCCCCTGTCCTATACATCCTCCCTTGAACAATGAGAGGGAAAGGGGAGGAGAAGCTGAGGGAGCGGACACGGTGTGCTGCTGAATAATAAAAAGATCTATGTATCTGTAGTGTGTGATGTGCTAGCAGAGGGAGCTGTATACATCAGTCATCCAACCTCTGGCGCCGCTTAATGTTTTTTTGAAGCCTGTCTTGGAAGCTGATTACAGACCATGTCACTTGGTTTTTTTTTCCCGTATCTTGCAGTCGCTCCTTTGTAAAGCGCGTGTGCAACAAATACGAAAGTGAAATCTCTGCTTGTGGTTCAACTGGGCTGTTTCTTCCGAGTCTCCTCTTCGGATGTGTGTTCACCTTCCCAGATGCGGTCAGTCACAGCTCCGCAGCGTCTGTGACCTCTAGAGTAGCTGTGGAGCTGTGATCAGCAGCGTCTGGGCAGGTGAAACGCGTTCCCAGAGGAGTCAAAGAAGAAACGCCCAGTTGAGCCATAAGAAAAGATTTCACATACTCACATTGGTGCACACTTTCTGTACAATGGAGAAAAGCATCACAGTACAGAAAAAAATGGCAAAATTGGGGAGACCAGTGTTTTTTTTTTTTTTTTTTTTTTTTAGGTAAAAAAAAAAAAAAGGGGTGACCAGTCAGCTGATACATGCTGTCAAAACCGTGGTCAGCAGTTATCAGTCACTGGGTGTATGATCACAGCCGGATGTGTTTCAAAGGAAAATCTACTTAAAATGGCTACCAAGGACTAGTTGTACAGGGGGTCCCCAGCAGCTTCTCCCTACTCGCTGATTGTGACTGACAGGTCTCTGCCTACACGCCTGTATGAGTAGTTCAGTGTGGCGGCGTGGTCCATGGCAGCTATTACAACAAAAAAAAAAAAAAAATTATATATAATATAATATATGGCACACGTTCCCCTGTGCTGCCCATGGCCCCCTATGGATGGCACATGTCCCCCTGTGTTTGTTTGATATGACCCCGTATGGATGGCACACGTCCCCCTGTGCTGCCTATGGATGGCACACGTCCCCCTGTGCTGCCCATGGCCCCCATGCTACTGCCCATAGTAAAATAAAAAAACGCTTTACTTACCTTCTCCAGCGCTGTCCTCCCGGTGTCTCCCTCCGTGCTGCTGAGCTCCCGCACTTCCTGGTTCTCTGTGCCGGTCATGTGATCGGCACAGCAGCGTGACGACATCTCTGCGTGCCTGATCACAGCGGCAGCAGGGAGACCGGGGAGACACCAGGATATGAGCGCTGAAGGCGGTAAGTAGAGGTTTTTTTATTTTACTATGGGAAGCAGAATGGGGGCCATATCTAACACTGGGAGGAGAGGAGGGTCATGTGCCATCAAAGGGGGGTGCAGGCACATATAATATGCGCCGCTCCCCCGGCCCATCACTGTGGTGCGGTTTCAGCGCCACGGGGATGGACAGCGGCAGTGCATATTATATGAGCGGGAGCAGGAGATCTCCCACTGCCTCCTGCAGCCTTCACCAGCCTGCCTCAGCCTCCAGAGCTGCCCCCACCTCCCCTGGACCCTGTAGTAAATAATCCTTATTCGGATTATAAGACGCACCCCCTAATTTCCCCCAAAATTTGGGGGAACAAAAGTGCATCTTATAAAGCGAAAAATATGGTATATCTCTATAATTTTTTTTCTTGATTGTTTTTTTTTTTTATTATACCATTGATAAGTGTGGTGGTGAATGCTCTGGAGGTCTCAAATCTGCCCTGACCCTTTTTATAGCGCTTGCCTGCAGTTTCTGTTTACTCCTTACACCATGTAAGCGGAGTGCAGGCATACTTGTGGCGGAGTTTATGCAGCGATACTAACCCTTTGATTTGTTTCTGATGATTTGAGGGGTTTATTTTGTGCATATTTTTACAGTTTCAGTCACATTTTTGTTTCCTTTTTTATTTCAGCTTTTAGTCGCTCTTCTCGTCAAGAATATGGGTCGTTAGATCCAGGTTTCACAATGCGAAGAAAAATGGAACATCTCAGAGAAGAAAGGGAGCAGATAAAGCAGCTGCGGAACGTATGTGAGACTGGGGGCTGCACTGCCCCCACCAAATACCAAATTCTCAGCAGAATATAATGGGAGTGTGCATCATGTGTGAGAAGGATTCAGGCAAAAAGGATTTGCCTATAGCAACCAGACAAATGTTCTAAATTTGCCAGATTTCAGGGATTGTGTCTCCTACTGTCCCGTGGCTGCAAGACTGCAGCTACTAAGAATGGCGCGGCTGGCTACGAATACACCCTGCTGCAATGTTCAAAGTCTGACACTGACAAAAATAGCGAGCAATGGGCTCCTATATAATAAATTCAGTTGAAGCCATGTGACCGCTCCATGCAGCTCCTACTGGATGCAGTCTCTCTGCCACTACAGAATGTGAGGCCTAAAGGCTGCTTTACACGCAGCAACCTCTCTAGCGATGTCGCTCGTGAAAGCACCCGCCCCCGTCGTGTGTGTCACGGGCAAATTGCTGCCCGTGGTGCACATTTTCGCTAGTACCCAGCGCACAATATCGCTGGTACGCGTCACACAGCCTTACCTGCCTAACTATGTCGCTCTGGCCGGCAAACTGCCTCTTTTCTAAGGGGGAGGTTCGTGCGGCGTCTCAGTGATGTCACACGGCAGGTGTCCAATTTAAGCGGAGGGGCGGAGAGCAGGCGCATGATAGTCACGCCCACCTTGTTGCCGGAGGATGCAGGTACAGAGTTGTTCGTCGTTCCTGGGGTGTCGCACAAAGCGATTTGTGCTGCCTCGGGAACGACGAACAACCTGCGTCCAGCACCATCAACGATATTTGGGATTTGAACAACGATCAACGATTAGGTGAGTATTTTTGATCGTTAGCGGTCGCTCGTACGTGTCACACACGACGTCGCTAACGAGGCCAGATGTGCGTCACGAATTCCGTGACCCCAACGACATCTCTTTAGCGATGTCGTTGCGTGTAAAGCCCCCTTAAGTCCCCTGTTTTGGCAATTGGTGGGGCACCCAGAGGTGCAGTCAATGTTGATTTTAAGACTAACAGATTGAAATGTTCTTTTGCGATTTTAAATTATATACAGTATATCACAATTGAGTACACCCCTCACATTTTTGCAAAAAAAGGGGGGAAGTATACCAAAAATTGGGATCACCAACACAATAATATAAGTAAAAAACTGGTTTTTATTATAACATTATCTCAAAAACAAACTGTGGACATAGCACGGCTCCAGGGACAGGCAGGAGCACACAAACAGACAATTAAAAACATTTAAAAAGCCAGAATGGCAAAAATCCCCAACACGCCAGCCTCCAAAAGTTATAACAATATGAAATGATACCCCTCACAAGGTAAATAAACCCCGCAGACAGTGTATTACAGGTGACAATGCTCCGGATGTATCCCATATAATAAAGGGAACCAAGGGGAACCTATCAGCTATACCTTATAAGTAAACTCTACAGACAATATATTGCAGATGACAATGCTCAGGATATATCCAATATAGTGAAAGGAGCCAGTGGAACCTATCAGCTATACCTTATAGAGTGTCATATACCTATTAATAGTAACCACATAAATGAGAGGGTTAACTGGTGTAACTCATGAGGTATACAAGTACAAAAATGTGGCTAATGTACCCAAGTTATGCATCTAGAGGAGAGGATTAGATCGTATATTGGTCATGCTATGTTATAATAGCAGACCGTAATCACAAACCCCTGATGCAAAATGAGCAGTCACCTAGAAATATATGACAAAATTCATGTCAGTGCAGAGTCTGAAGCAGGTGTAAGGGTAACCTGAATAATCAGTCAGATAGACAAGGAACCATACTTACACCTGACAGACCTGCAGCAATACCAGGGAAAGTGAGGAGGGTAAGTGCATAATAAGAGGTAGGTGGCGTGTGTCCCCACGCGTATCGCCACCGCACGTGTGGCTTCCTCAGGGGAGAGAAAATGCACCATAAATCACCAAGTGTGCTATATATATATATGTAAGGGTGTAAGTAATTACTCACCAGTCTGTGAGTCATGGAAATCTAGCGACGGCCGCCGCCATCTTGGATACGTCACATGACACGCAAAGCCACAACCCACTAACAATCTGCGCATGCGCGGGTATACCCGATGTTACTCAATAAGAGTAACAACTTTTGTGAATTGCCCTAGTGTAACAGCAGCGTAAAGCGAGCTGAAGCGCAAACAATGAAAGCTACAATATCATAGAAGCAGAAATTGACAGATAGCTAGATGGAAATAACCTTAAACAGTAAAATGTTTATAGCATCAACAAGTAACGCGCATTAAACATAAAATGGCCAAAAATAGCCGACCTATAAGAGGGGAAATAATAAATTTGGCTTCTTTAATGCCTGGTTAACCAGATTAGAGAAAAAGAAGCGTCAAATTTATATAGCACCCCCTAAGGGATTGAGCAGCGAAGGGGCCAAATATCCCAATACATGTGTTCAAAATCAGGGAAACCAAGATCAGGTTGAACATAGGGCACCCCCAAATATCAGAGCAGTCAAAAAAGAAAAATGATAAATATATATATATATATCAAAGAGGAAATCTCACAGACCCCTGATCCTTAGACCAAAAAATATATATATTCCTCCTTCTTTCCACCAAACAATAAGCATAATATCTTCTTGAATAAAGCTGATAGGGGGGGCAAATGGTTCAAAGAGAACTTAGACATGGCTATATCCCTTAACACAGACTTCAGCTATAATAACCTAGATCCCTAGGTAATCCTAAGGTCATAGAACGCCCCAAATCCTATAAGATCCTCCAAATAAGCCGGATCCAAGGGTTCACAAAAAATGTCCAATATTCTGATCCATATCATGCAAACGCTGACAAGAGTCCAGTCCATAACTTCAAGATGAAACACGAAAGATCCAGATAAGGGTAGATACAAGGGACCCGCATTTTCACATGCAAAGTCCAAATGGAGCTACATTGAAGCCCAGTCCGGCTAAAAGGAATATTCCTGCGTTTCTTGGTCCAGCAATGAAAAGCCAAGTGGGGACTCCAAACACCTTGGTTCCAATGATGATAGAGGCCTCTTGTGTCGTTTGTCCCACATAAATTTTCGGACAGTCGCAGATCAAGAGATAGATCACGTTCTTGGAACGGCAGTTGTAATATTTTCTGCAAGAAATTGATGACTTGATATTGCGGGTCTTTGGATGGAGAAGAGTTTCCCGTGAAGTTGATCTGCATGCCTGCAGTGCGCTGGATATCACCTTTTTCGGATAGCCCCTTTTGCGTAGTCATCATCCAACTGGTTTTCTTCCAGAAGTTCAAGGAGATCACCAAAGGCCTGTCTCTCATCCGTTGGCAGGGTATCGATGAGGTCCGGGCGGCTATACAAGTATTTAAAAGTGAGTTGTCCTCCATGCTGGCTAGTATTTGCGTCTCCTGCTCTGCCTTGTTTCCCTCGGGGCAATTGGAGACCACAGCCGATTTCTCCCGCCCCTCCTTCTGGGATTTTGATTTGCGGTTACCCCTCCTGGTACGTCTTCTGGGTCGCTGGTGTCCGTAGATAAAAAATCACTCGTGGAGGGTTCCGAAGTCAACCCAGTGACTGTAGGGCCCCTACCATTTGCCCTACGTTTGTTGCCCTGATGTGTCCACTTGTAGACCTTGTTGTTAGCGTAGTCAGTTTTGTCACGTTGGAATTTATTTTTCTTCCCCTTAATAATGTCTTTTTCAAATAAATCTAAGATGTTTTTGAGTCTGGTTTGAAACGGGACTATTACAGACTGTCTGTCCAGTTGATTTAATATGTGTTCTTTATTTTTAATTTCCTCTTTAAGTTGTGTTAATAAAACACGGTCATGCTCCAAGAGCATATCAAGAAGGATAAGCGAACAGGTTTGAAGGCCCTGTTCCCAAATTATCCTGAACTGGGCATCAGTTTCCCAGGCTGGGAAAATTTGTACGCGGAGTCCACGAGGTATAATTTTTAATTTCTTGTACTCTTCTAATGTTCTAATGTTCCACCAAACCTTCACAACCCTCTTATGCAGGTTAATCAAATCTTGCATAAGTTGTTGATTTTCATCTTGTGGGTTAGAAGGAGTGATGGAGGCCCCAATAACATGCGTTGTGCCAAAAATATCCACAGACTGATGAGACCAAGCTGCCTCCCTTTCTGCCAGATCCATATGTCCACAGTATCAGAGAAAATACACAATAAGCTTAGTCAAACAAAATAACCCAGTATGGTTTCAGGTGTGCCTCCTTCCTGGAATAGGTGACTAGGGCACCAAATACTAGAGTCGACAAAAGGGAATAGAAAGGGCACCACCAAATGGGATCTCCAGGTATATGACAGAACATGCAAAAAAAGGGGGGAAGTATACCAAAAATTGGGATCACCAACACAATAATATAAGTAAAAAACTGGTTTTTATTATAACATTATCTCAAAAACAAACTGTGGACATAGCACGGCTCCAGGGACAGGCAGGAGCACACAAACAGACAATTAAAAACATTTAAAAAGCCAGAATGGCAAAAATCCCCAACACGCCAGCCTCCAAAAGTTATAACAATATGAAATGATACCCCTCACAAGGTAAATAAACCCCGCAGACAGTGTATTACAGGTGACAATGCTCCGGATGTATCCCATATAATAAAGGGAACCAAGGGGAACCTATCAGCTATACCTTATAAGTAAACTCTACAGACAATATATTGCAGATGACAATGCTCAGGATATATCCAATATAGTGAAAGGAGCCAGTGGAACCTATCAGCTATACCTTATAGAGTGTCATATACCTATTAATAGTAACCACATAAATGAGAGGGTTAACTGGTGTAACTCATGAGGTATACAAGTACAAAAATGTGGCTAATGTACCCAAGTTATGCATCTAGAGGAGAGGATTAGATCGTATATTGGTCATGCTATGTTATAATAGCAGACCGTAATCACAAACCCCTGATGCAAAATGAGCAGTCACCTAGAAATATATGACAAAATTCATGTCAGTGCAGAGTCTGAAGCAGGTGTAAGGGTAACCTGAATAATCAGTCAGATAGACAAGGAACCATACTTACACCTGACAGACCTGCAGCAATACCAGGGAAAGTGAGGAGGGTAAGTGCATAATAAGAGGTAGGTGGCGTGTGTCCCCACGCGTATCGCCACCGCACGTGTGGCTTCCTCAGGGGAGAGAAAATGCACCATAAATCACCAAGTGTGCTATATATATATATGTAAGGGTGTAAGTAATTACTCACCAGTCTGTGAGTCATGGAAATCTAGCGACGGCCGCCGCCATCTTGGATACGTCACATGACACGCAAAGCCACAACCCACTAACAATCTGCGCATGCGCGGGTATACCCGATGTTACTCAATAAGAGTAACAACTTTTGTGAATTGCCCTAGTGTAACAGCAGCGTAAAGCGAGCTGAAGCGCAAACAATGAAAGCTACAATATCATAGAAGCAGAAATTGACAGATAGCTAGATGGAAATAACCTTAAACAGTAAAATGTTTATAGCATCAACAAGTAACGCGCATTAAACATAAAATGGCCAAAAATAGCCGACCTATAAGAGGGGAAATAATAAATTTGGCTTCTTTAATGCCTGGTTAACCAGATTAGAGAAAAAGAAGCGTCAAATTTATATAGCACCCCCTAAGGGATTGAGCAGCGAAGGGGCCAAATATCCCAATACATGTGTTCAAAATCAGGGAAACCAAGATCAGGTTGAACATAGGGCACCCCCAAATATCAGAGCAGTCAAAAAAGAAAAATGATAAATATATATATATATATATCAAAGAGGAAATCTCACAGACCCCTGATCCTTAGACCAAAAAATATATATATTCCTCCTTCTTTCCACCAAACAATAAGCATAATATCTTCTTGAATAAAGCTGATAGGGGGGGCAAATGGTTCAAAGAGAACTTAGACATGGCTATATCCCTTAACACAGACTTCAGCTATAATAACCTAGATCCCTAGGTAATCCTAAGGTCATAGAACGCCCCAAATCCTATAAGATCCTCCAAATAAGCCGGATCCAAGGGTTCACAAAAAATGTCCAATATTCTGATCCATATCATGCAAACGCTGACAAGAGTCCAGTCCATAACTTCAAGATGAAACACGAAAGATCCAGATAAGGGTAGATACAAGGGACCCGCATTTTCACATGCAAAGTCCAAATGGAGCTACATTGAAGCCCAGTCCGGCTAAAAGGAATATTCCTGCGTTTCTTGGTCCAGCAATGAAAAGCCAAGTGGGGACTCCAAACACCTTGGTTCCAATGATGATAGAGGCCTACAGTGGAAGAGGAAAACACAGAAAAATGTAAAGGATTACAGACCACCAGATGGAAAAGAAATATTCGGGGCAGCCTACATGGTCTTGTAAAAACCGGTATAGAGTAAATCCTCATTTAGGCCATGTGGTGCCACACTCTTCAGAGTGTAGATCCATCTGGATTCCTTTTTCAGTAACTCATTCGTGCGGTTGCCACCCCTAATATTTTGGCTGACTGCGTCCACGATGAATACTCTCAAATTTACACGATGTCCCACATGTTTTGTTAAAAAATGAGAGGCCACGGAAGACAGGGTTTTGCCCTTAATCTGATCCGCAGACGCTGTATTGATGTTGGACAGGTGCTGTTGGACCCTTCTCCTTACCTCTTGTGTCGTTTGTCCCACATAAATTTTCGGACAGTCGCAGATCAAGAGATAGATCACGTTCTTGGAACGGCAGTTGTAATATTTTCTGCAAGAAATCTGTCCAGGAAAAATAGGTAAGGAGATATTATCATCAGCCACCATGTAAGGACAGATCGTACAGGCCCCGCACGGAAATGTCCCCTTCAATCTCGTCCCAGTCCCTAGATTGTAGGTGGGTCTCTGAAAATGACTCCTCGAGAGGACATCCCTCAGGTTCTGTGCCTTCCTAGCGACAAGTCTTGGTTTATCCTCGATAAAAGGATGTAATTTCTTATCGCTTCTGAGGATATCCCAGTTGTTCTGGAAAAGCCGATAAAGGTCATGCCACTGATTATTGTAAGGTGTAATCATACTCACTGATGACTTGATATTGCGGGTCTTTGGATGGAGAAGAGTTTCCCGTGAAGTTGATCTGCATGCCTGCAGTGCGCTGGATATCACCTTTTTCGGATAGCCCCTTTTGCGTAGTCTGTTAGACAAATCAAAAGCATGGAATTCAAAATCAGTCTGACTACTACAATTTCTTTTGAGCCTAATGAATTGACCCTTGGGGATGCCATTTTTGACATGCGTAGGGTGGAAGCTCTTGTAGTGTAATAAGCTGTTGGTGGCTGTTGGTTTCCGAAAAAGTGACGTTCTTAACCTGTTGTCATCTAGCGAGATTCTGAGATCTAAAAATTCAACCATATTACAAGATATTGTCGAGGTGAGTTTAATATTTAGAGTATTCACATTGAGGGTCGAGATGAAATTCTCACAATCTTCCAATGTGCCGGACCAGAGAAAAAGAATGTCATCAATGTATCTATACCACTGGATCACAGAGGTCTTAAAGTGATCCAGGGTATAGACCTGTGTCTCCTCCCACCACCCCAAAAAGATGTTAGCATAGGGTGGTGCACAGCACGCCCCCATCGCGGTCCCAGACGTCTGTCGATAGTATGCCCTATCAAATACAAAATAATTCTTGTCCAGTATCATATGTAAAAGGTCTAAAATAAAAGAATCATGTCTCCTATTCCCTGTTGTTTGGCGATCAAGATACACTGATACTGCATGTAATCCCAGATCATGGCGAATAGAAGTGTAGAGAGATTCTACGTCCAATGTTGCGATTAGAGTATTCGGTGGAATAGTAACCGTAGCCAGTTGTTCTATTAAATGGGAGGAGTCACGTACATACGAAGGGGAGGACTGTGCCAGTGATTGAAGATAAAAGTCCACATAGATACAGGGTCTCTCAAATAGACCGCCAATGCCTGAAACAATTGGTCTACCAGGAGGTTCTGGGCGTCCCTTATGAATTTTAGGCAACATATAGAAGGTGATTGTTACGTGATATTACCTTCTGATCCCACCAGTATTTTTAAAAAAAATCTTGACAGATTACTGTCTACGGCCCACACACAGAACATCATTTCCCTCAAGGAGAGGAATTTTTTGACTACCAAAAACCCGATAACACCCACCTTCTATATGTTGCCTAAAATTCATAAGGGACGCCCAGAACCTCCTGGTAGACCAATTGTTTCAGGCATTGGCGGTCTATTTGAGAGACCCTGTATCTATGTGGACTTTTATCCTCAATCACTGGCACAGTCCTCCCCTTCGTATGTACGTGACTCCTCCCATTTAATAGAACAACTGGCTACGGTTACTATTCCACCGAATACTCTAATCGCAACATTGGACGTAGAATCTCTCTACACTTCTATTCGCCATGATCTGGGATTACATGCAGTATCAGTGTATCTTGATCGCCAAACAACAGGGAATAGGAGACATGATTCTTTTATTTTAGACCTTTTACATATGATACTGGACAAGAATTATTTTGTATTTGATAGGGCATACTATCGACAGACGTCTGGGACCGCGATGGGGGCGTGCTGTGCACCACCCTATGCTAACATCTTTTTGGGGTGGTGGGAGGAGACACAGGTCTATACCCTGGATCACTTTAAGACCTCTGTGATCCAGTGGTATAGATACATTGATGACATTCTTTTTCTCTGGTCCGGCACATTGGAAGATTGTGAGAATTTCATCTCGACCCTCAATGTGAATACTCTAAATATTAAACTCACCTCGACAATATCTTGTAATATGGTTGAATTTTTAGATCTCAGAATCTCGCTAGATGACAACAGGTTAAGAACGTCACTTTTTCGGAAACCAACAGCCACCAACAGCTTATTACACTACAAGAGCTTCCACCCTACGCATGTCAAAAATGGCATCCCCAAGGGTCAATTCATTAGGCTCAAAAGAAATTGTAGTAGTCAGACTGATTTTGAATTCCATGCTTTTGATTTGTCTAACAGACTACGCAAAAGGGGCTATCCGAAAAAGGTGATATCCAGCGCACTGCAGGCATGCAGATCAACTTCACGGGAAACTCTTCTCCATCCAAAGACCCGCAATATCAAGTCATCAGTGAGTATGATTACACCTTACAATAATCAGTGGCATGACCTTTATCGGCTTTTCCAGAACAACTGGGATATCCTCAGAAGCGATAAGAAATTACATCCTTTTATCGAGGATAAACCAAGACTTGTCGCTAGGAAGGCACAGAACCTGAGGGATGTCCTCTCGAGGAGTCATTTTCAGAGACCCACCTACAATCTAGGGACTGGGACGAGATTGAAGGGGACATTTCCGTGCGGGGCCTGTACGATCTGTCCTTACATGGTGGCTGATGATAATATCTCCTTACCTATTTTTCCTGGACAGATTTCTTGCAGAAAATATTACAACTGCCGTTCCAAGAACGTGATCTATCTCTTGATCTGCGACTGTCCGAAAATTTATGTGGGACAAACGACACAAGAGGTAAGGAGAAGGGTCCAACAGCACCTGTCCAACATCAATACAGCGTCTGCGGATCAGATTAAGGGCAAAACCCTGTCTTCCGTGGCCTCTCATTTTTTAACAAAACATGTGGGACATCGTGTAAATTTGAGAGTATTCATCGTGGACGCAGTCAGCCAAAATATTAGGGGTGGCAACCGCACGAATGAGTTACTGAAAAAGGAATCCAGATGGATCTACACTCTGAAGAGTGTGGCACCACATGGCCTAAATGAGGATTTACTCTATACCGGTTTTTACAAGACCATGTAGGCTGCCCCGAATATTTCTTTTCCATCTGGTGGTCTGTAATCCTTTACATTTTTCTGTGTTTTCCTCTTCCACTGTAGGCCTCTATCATCATTGGAACCAAGGTGTTTGGAGTCCCCACTTGGCTTTTCATTGCTGGACCAAGAAACGCAGGAATATTCCTTTTAGCCGGACTGGGCTTCAATGTAGCTCCATTTGGACTTTGCATGTGAAAATGCGGGTCCCTTGTATCTACCCTTATCTGGATCTTTCGTGTTTCATCTTGAAGTTATGGACTGGACTCTTGTCAGCGTTTGCATGATATGGATCAGAATATTGGACATTTTTTGTGAACCCTTGGATCCGGCTTATTTGGAGGATCTTATAGGATTTGGGGCGTTCTATGACCTTAGGATTACCTAGGGATCTAGGTTATTATAGCTGAAGTCTGTGTTAAGGGATATAGCCATGTCTAAGTTCTCTTTGAACCATTTGCCCCCCCTATCAGCTTTATTCAAGAAGATATTATGCTTATTGTTTGGTGGAAAGAAGGAGGAATATATATATTTTTTGGTCTAAGGATCAGGGGTCTGTGAGATTTCCTCTTTGATATATATATATATATTTATCATTTTTCTTTTTTGACTGCTCTGATATTTGGGGGTGCCCTATGTTCAACCTGATCTTGGTTTCCCTGATTTTGAACACATGTATTGGGATATTTGGCCCCTTCGCTGCTCAATCCCTTAGGGGGTGCTATATAAATTTGACGCTTCTTTTTCTCTAATCTGGTTAACCAGGCATTAAAGAAGCCAAATTTATTATTTCCCCTCTTATAGGTCGGCTATTTTTGGCCATTTTATGTTTAATGCGCGTTACTTGTTGATGCTATAAACATTTTACTGTTTAAGGTTATTTCCATCTAGCTATCTGTCAATTTCTGCTTCTATGATATTGTAGCTTTCATTGTTTGCGCTTCAGCTCGCTTTACGCTGCTGTTACACTAGGGCAATTCACAAAAGTTGTTACTCTTATTGAGTAACATCGGGTATACCCGCGCATGCGCAGATTGTTAGTGGGTTGTGGCTTTGCGTGTCATGTGACGTATCCAAGATGGCGGCGGCCGTCGCTAGATTTCCATGACTCACAGACTGGTGAGTAATTACTTACACCCTTACATATATATATATAGCACACTTGGTGATTTATGGTGCATTTTCTCTCCCCTGAGGAAGCCACACGTGCGGTGGCGATACGCGTGGGGACACACGCCACCTACCTCTTATTATGCACTTACCCTCCTCACTTTCCCTGGTATTGCTGCAGGTCTGTCAGGTGTAAGTATGGTTCCTTGTCTATCTGACTGATTATTCAGGTTACCCTTACACCTGCTTCAGACTCTGCACTGACATGAATTTTGTCATATATTTCTAGGTGACTGCTCATTTTGCATCAGGGGTTTGTGATTACGGTCTGCTATTATAACATAGCATGACCAATATACGATCTAATCCTCTCCTCTAGATGCATAACTTGGGTACATTAGCCACATTTTTGTACTTGTATACCTCATGAGTTACACCAGTTAACCCTCTCATTTATGTGGTTACTATTAATAGGTATATGACACTCTATAAGGTATAGCTGATAGGTTCCACTGGCTCCTTTCACTATATTGGATATATCCTGAGCATTGTCATCTGCAATATATTGTCTGTAGAGTTTACTTATAAGGTATAGCTGATAGGTTCCCCTTGGTTCCCTTTATTATATGGGATACATCCGGAGCATTGTCACCTGTAATACACTGTCTGCGGGGTTTATTTACCTTGTGAGGGGTATCATTTCATATTGTTATAACTTTTGGAGGCTGGCGTGTTGGGGATTTTTGCCATTCTGGCTTTTTAAATGTTTTTAATTGTCTGTTTGTGTGCTCCTGCCTGTCCCTGGAGCCGTGCTATGTCCACAGTTTGTTTTTGAGATAATGTTATAATAAAAACCAGTTTTTTACTTATATTATTGTGTTGGTGATCCCAATTTTTGGTATACTTCCCCCCTTTTTTTGCATGTTCTGTCATATACCTGGAGATCCCATTTGGTGGTGCCCTTTCTATTCCCTTTTGTCGACTCTAGTATTTGGTGCCCTAGTCACCTATTCCAGGAAGGAGGCACACCTGAAACCATACTGGGTTATTTTGTTTGACTAAGCTTATTGTGTATTTTCTCTGATACTGTGGACATATGGATCTGGCAGAAAGGGAGGCAGCTTGGTCTCATCAGTCTGTGGATATTTTTGGCACAACGCATGTTATTGGGGCCTCCATCACTCCTTCTAACCCACAAGATGAAAATCAACAACTTATGCAAGATTTGATTAACCTGCATAAGAGGGTTGTGAAGGTTTGGTGGAACATTAGAACATTAGAAGAGTACAAGAAATTAAAAATTATACCTCGTGGACTCCGCGTACAAATTTTCCCAGCCTGGGAAACTGATGCCCAGTTCAGGATAATTTGGGAACAGGGCCTTCAAACCTGTTCGCTTATCCTTCTTGATATGCTCTTGGAGCATGACCGTGTTTTATTAACACAACTTAAAGAGGAAATTAAAAATAAAGAACACATATTAAATCAACTGGACAGACAGTCTGTAATAGTCCCGTTTCAAACCAGACTCAAAAACATCTTAGATTTATTTGAAAAAGACATTATTAAGGGGAAGAAAAATAAATTCCAACGTGACAAAACTGACTACGCTAACAACAAGGTCTACAAGTGGACACATCAGGGCAACAAACGTAGGGCAAATGGTAGGGGCCCTACAGTCACTGGGTTGACTTCGGAACCCTCCACGAGTGATTTTTTATCTACGGACACCAGCGACCCAGAAGACGTACCAGGAGGGGTAACCGCAAATCAAAATCCCAGAAGGAGGGGCGGGAGAAATCGGCTGTGGTCTCCAATTGCCCCGAGGGAAACAAGGCAGAGCAGGAGACGCAAATACTAGCCAGCATGGAGGACAACTCACTTTTAAATACTTGTATAGCCGCCCGGACCTCATCGATACCCTGCCAACGGATGAGAGACAGGCCTTTGGTGATCTCCTTGAACTTCTGGAAGAAAACCAGTTGGATGATGACTACGCAAAAGGGGCTATCCGAAAAAGGTGATATCCAGCGCACTGCAGGCATGCAGATCAACTTCACGGGAAACTCTTCTCCATCCAAAGACCCGCAATATCAAGTCATCAATTTCTTGCAGAAAATATTACAACTGCCGTTCCAAGAACGTGATCTATCTCTTGATCTGCGACTGTCCGAAAATTTATGTGGGACAAACGACACAAGAGGCCTCTATCATCATTGGAACCAAGGTGTTTGGAGTCCCCACTTGGCTTTTCATTGCTGGACCAAGAAACGCAGGAATATTCCTTTTAGCCGGACTGGGCTTCAATGTAGCTCCATTTGGACTTTGCATGTGAAAATGCGGGTCCCTTGTATCTACCCTTATCTGGATCTTTCGTGTTTCATCTTGAAGTTATGGACTGGACTCTTGTCAGCGTTTGCATGATATGGATCAGAATATTGGACATTTTTTGTGAACCCTTGGATCCGGCTTATTTGGAGGATCTTATAGGATTTGGGGCGTTCTATGACCTTAGGATTACCTAGGGATCTAGGTTATTATAGCTGAAGTCTGTGTTAAGGGATATAGCCATGTCTAAGTTCTCTTTGAACCATTTGCCCCCCCTATCAGCTTTATTCAAGAAGATATTATGCTTATTGTTTGGTGGAAAGAAGGAGGAATATATATATTTTTTGGTCTAAGGATCAGGGGTCTGTGAGATTTCCTCTTTGATATATATATATATATTTATCATTTTTCTTTTTTGACTGCTCTGATATTTGGGGGTGCCCTATGTTCAACCTGATCTTGGTTTCCCTGATTTTGAACACATGTATTGGGATATTTGGCCCCTTCGCTGCTCAATCCCTTAGGGGGTGCTATATAAATTTGACGCTTCTTTTTCTCTAATCTGGTTAACCAGGCATTAAAGAAGCCAAATTTATTATTTCCCCTCTTATAGGTCGGCTATTTTTGGCCATTTTATGTTTAATGCGCGTTACTTGTTGATGCTATAAACATTTTACTGTTTAAGGTTATTTCCATCTAGCTATCTGTCAATTTCTGCTTCTATGATATTGTAGCTTTCATTGTTTGCGCTTCAGCTCGCTTTACGCTGCTGTTACACTAGGGCAATTCACAAAAGTTGTTACTCTTATTGAGTAACATCGGGTATACCCGCGCATGCGCAGATTGTTAGTGGGTTGTGGCTTTGCGTGTCATGTGACGTATCCAAGATGGCGGCGGCCGTCGCTAGATTTCCATGACTCACAGACTGGTGAGTAATTACTTACACCCTTACATATATATATATAGCACACTTGGTGATTTATGGTGCATTTTCTCTCCCCTGAGGAAGCCACACGTGCGGTGGCGATACGCGTGGGGACACACGCCACCTACCTCTTATTATGCACTTACCCTCCTCACTTTCCCTGGTATTGCTGCAGGTCTGTCAGGTGTAAGTATGGTTCCTTGTCTATCTGACTGATTATTCAGGTTACCCTTACACCTGCTTCAGACTCTGCACTGACATGAATTTTGTCATATATTTCTAGGTGACTGCTCATTTTGCATCAGGGGTTTGTGATTACGGTCTGCTATTATAACATAGCATGACCAATATACGATCTAATCCTCTCCTCTAGATGCATAACTTGGGTACATTAGCCACATTTTTGTACTTGTATACCTCATGAGTTACACCAGTTAACCCTCTCATTTATGTGGTTACTATTAATAGGTATATGACACTCTATAAGGTATAGCTGATAGGTTCCACTGGCTCCTTTCACTATATTGGATATATCCTGAGCATTGTCATCTGCAATATATTGTCTGTAGAGTTTACTTATAAGGTATAGCTGATAGGTTCCCCTTGGTTCCCTTTATTATATGGGATACATCCGGAGCATTGTCACCTGTAATACACTGTCTGCGGGGTTTATTTACCTTGTGAGGGGTATCATTTCATATTGTTATAACTTTTGGAGGCTGGCGTGTTGGGGATTTTTGCCATTCTGGCTTTTTAAATGTTTTTAATTGTCTGTTTGTGTGCTCCTGCCTGTCCCTGGAGCCGTGCTATGTCCACAGTTTGTTTTTGAGATAATGTTATAATAAAAACCAGTTTTTTACTTATATTATTGTGTTGGTGATCCCAATTTTTGGTATACTTCCCCCCTTTTTTTGCATGTTCTGTCATATACCTGGAGATCCCATTTGGTGGTGCCCTTTCTATTCCCTTTTGTCGACCCCTCACATTTTTGTAACCATTTTATTATACCTTTCTTCATCGTTCCTATGGGAGACCCAGACCATGGGTGTATAGCTTCTGCCTCCGGAGGACACACAAAGTACTACACTAAAAAGTGTACCTCCTCCCTCTGAGCATATACACCCCCTGGATAACCAAATATAGCCAGTTCAATGCTTTGTGTTCAGGAGGCACACATCCACACATGCATTCTCATCTGTTTTTTCATTTTTGGAAAGAGTTGGAAGAAAAGCGGGTCCAAGCCTGGACCCCCGGCATGTCCCTTCTCACCCCACTGTGTCGGCGGTGTTGTTAAGGTTGATTTCAGGGCTGGAGCCTTACATGCCGTGCTCCTTCACCATCCCTCGGGCTCTGGCTTGAAGTGGGAGCCAGCACGGTTCTCACTGCCTTGCAGGAGACCGGTCTCCATCCGCAGCCCTTTCAGGATCCTACCGGACGGAGCACTCATCCCTCAGGGACCTGGCCCTGCGTCTCACAAGCTAAGTATCTGAGATGTTATTGTCGGAGGGTCCCTTGTACTTTATTGTTGGGGAGAGTGTGCTGTTTAACTTTTGTGACATTTCCGGCCGGTTCTCTGGTTTTCACCTGAGAACCGCGCCGAGGGTGCCTGCGCGCCGGCCGCATTGTTAAATTTAGGCCCCGGCTTCGCCTGAGGCCTAGTTTCGTTTTCTCTGCCCCTGCATGTCAGTCATGCAGAGGGACAGAGCGGCTCCGCCCACCGGCCGTTTGGCACAGTGGAGGGACACTCCTCTCTGAGGAAATGTTTCCCTCCCCTGTATATCTCCTTGGCCCTCCGGATCCCGCTCTTAGAGTAGGCCCCGCCCCCTCTACTCGCTCCGGCGCCCCCGCCCCCTCTCCTCGCTCCGGCGCCATTTTATCAGCGTTCTCACACCGATCGGCGCTGGCTGCAGCATCTCTCTGGGGGTCCGGGCTGTGGGATCTGGAGGGCACACAAACGGTCTGGTAAGCCACAACCTCCGGTTGTGGACCTGCTTATACATTCTCTGGGGGTCATTCTGGCTCAGAGCCCCCACTTCAGCAGCATGTCTCACACTAGGAGCAAGGCTGCAAGGCTGTACTCAATATGCACTGCATGTACGCTCGTACTGCCTGAACCGAGCACATATCCACATTGTGAGATGCCTGCTCTAACATGGTGGTGCCTCAGCCTGGAGTCTCCCCAGTGGTCCCTCCGGCTGCTCCGGCCCCGGTGGCTGAACCCCCGGCTTGGGTAGAATCCTTCTCTAAGTCTATCTCCCAGTCCTTTGCCGACTCCATGGGAGAGTTGTCCCGGACTCTGCTGAGCATGCATCAGCCCCCTTCTCAGGGCGCCTCTGCTGCTACGGCTCGCTCTGCAGAGCTCACAGAGGACTCTTCATCTGGTCTCAGACCCCGTCCTCCTAAAAGGAGACGCAGGGTCCCCTCTCCTTCCTCGTCCCGCGGCTCTGATTCACTAGCTGACTCGCAGGACGAGGAGGATGCCTTTACTGGGGGCTCGGACGCTACCTCCATGTGCCCCATTGATCTGACCGAGGGTGACGCAGATGTTAGTGATTTGATTGCGTCCATTAATTCTGTACTGGACCTCAATCCGCCAGTATTAGAGGAGCAACCCTCTCTGGCAGAAAAGCACTAGTTTACCTTGCCTAAGAGAACAAGGACTGTGTTCTTTAACCACTCCAGATTTCAGGCCACTGTGACCAAGCCCAGGGCCTGTCCTGACAAACGCTTCCCAAAGCGTGGGTCTGATGACAGTTTTCCTTTTCCACCAGAGGTGGTCAAGGAGTGGGCTCATTCACCAAAGGTAGACCCTCCGTGTCTAGACTCTCAACCCGGACAGTTGTATCAGTGGCTGATGGCACCTCACTTAAGGATCCCACTGGCCGCCAGGTTGACCTTCTGGCCAAATCTGTATATGAGGCGGCAGGGGCCTCGTTCTCCCCATCTTTTGCAGCAGTGTGGGCTCTCAAGGCAGTCTCTGCTTCTCTGGAGGAGATGCATTCCCTCACCAGGGAATCTATGCCTGAAATGGTTGCCTTAACTTCCCAGGCTTCAGCCTTTTCATCCTACGCAATGTCTGCCATGCTGGAGGCTTCTCACCGCACTGCGGTGGCTTCGCCTAATTCCCTCGCTATCCGCAGGATCTTGTGGCTTCGAGAGTGAAAGGCAGACGCTTCTTCAAAGAAGTACCTTGCTGGGCTCCCATTTGCTGGGTCCAGGCTGTTCGGTGAACAACTGGATGAGATTATTAAAGGGAACCTGTCAGCAGAAATTTCCCCTAAAACCTAACAGATTCCCCCTCTGCAGCTCCTAGGCTGCATTCTAGAAAGGTCCCTGTTAGTATTGTGGCCCCTTTCTGACCAAAAAAAAGAGTTTATAAAGAGGTACCTTTTTGGCTTCGGATTCTATAAATCTGACACGGGGGCGGGCTGCCTGATGGCCGCTATTCTGCCTCCTGGTCCTGTATGCCGCCCCCATCGCTGATTTCCATACTTTTGGACGCCGCCCACTGCTCCAGCCATCCCCGCGCATGCCCAGTGCCAGTCTCACGGGACTGAGCACTGTGACCGCTGGTGACGTGTGCGCAGGCAAGTGATTATGGGCGGGACTGTGACTGTTATCAGCAAGTACCCGCCCATAATCTCGTGAGCGCGCAAACCTCTCCAGCGTCACACTGTGCTCAGTGTAGATGCTAGACTGTATGGGCTGCTTCCAGGGATGACGTCCCTTTGTCACGTGATAGTATTTTGAACACGCCCCTATCACGTGACAAAGGGACGTCATCCCTGGAAGCAGCCCATACAGTCTAGCATCTACACTGAGCACAGTGTGACGCTGGAGAGGTTTGCGCGCTCACGAGATTATGGGCGGGTACTTGCTGATAACAGTCACAGTCCCGCCCATAATCACTTGCCTGCGCACACATCACCAGCGGTCACAGTGCTCAGTCCCGTGAGACTGGCACTGGGCATGCGCGGGGATGGCTGGAGCAGTGGGCGGCGTCCAAAAGTATGGAAATCAGCGATGGGGGCGGCATACAGGACCAGGGGGCAGAATAGCGGCCATCAGGCAGCCCGCCCCCGTGTCAGATTTATAGAATCCGAAGCCAAAAAGGTACCTCTTTATAAACTCTTTTTTTTGGTCAGAAAGGGGCCACAATACTAACAGGGACCTTTCTAGAATGCAGCCCAGGAGCTGCAGAGGGGGAATCTGTTAGGTTTTAGGGGAAATTTCTGCTGACAGGTTCCCTTTTAAGGAAGCTACTGGCGGGAAGAGTACTTCCTTGCCACAGACTAAAACCAGGAAACCTGTCCAGGGCAGGAACCAGTCGAGGTTTCGTTCCTTTCGTTCCTCCAACTGGTCGTCCTCTAAGCCCTCGACCTCGTCCACTAACTCAGCCAAGGACCAAAAGCCCAACTGGCGCACGAAGCCGCGTCCTCAGAAGTCCGCAGGGGCGGCTGCCACCAAGGCAGCCTCCTCTTGACTATCTGGCCGCGCCAGCAACATCCTTGGTCGGTGGCAGGCTCTCCCACTTTGGCGACGTGTGGTTTCAACACGTCTCCGATCAGTGGGTGCGGGATATCATCTCCCACGGCTACAGGATAGAATTCTCTTCCAGCCCGCCAAACAGATTTTTTTTGTCAACTCCCCCCTGCTCCAAGGCCGCCGCCTTCTCTCAGGCCGTGGCATCCTTGCAGGCCAACGGAGTAATTGTACCGGTTCCCGCCCGGGAACGGTTCAGAGGTTTCTACTCAAATCTCTTCCTGCTCCCCAAAAAGGACGGTTCCTTCCGGCCCATCCTGGATCTCAAGCTTCTCAACAAGCATGTTCAGGTGCGGCATTTTCGCATGGAGTCTCTGCGATCAGTCATTGCCTCAATGACCCAAGGAGATTTCCTAGCATCCATCGACATCAGAGATGCCTATCTGCATGTGCCAATTGCAGTTTCACACCAGCGTTGGCTACGTTTTGCAATCGGAGAGGAACATTTCCAATTCGTGGCTCTCCCCTTCGGGTTAGCCACGGCCCCTCGAGTATTCACCAAGGTCATGGCAGCAGTGGTTGCGGTTCTGCACCTCCAGGGGTTGGCAGTGATTCCTTACCTGGACGACCTTCTAGTCAAGGCTTCATCCAGTGCAGACTGTCAGCGGAGTGTCTCGCTCACTCTCGCCACTCTAGTTCAATTCGGGTGGCTTGTCAATCTGCCCAAGTCCACTCTGACTCCGACCCAGAAACTCACGTACCTAGGGATACAATTCGAGACTCTGCCGGCACTTGTAAAGCTGCCCTTAGTCAAACAGCAGTCCCTCCATCTGGCGGTGCGCTCTTTGCTGAGGCCCTGCCGTCATTCCATCAGGCACCTAATGCAGGTGCTGGGTCAGATGGTGGCGTCAATGGAAGCGGTTCACTTTGCCCAGTTCCATCTGCGTCCTCTGCAGCTGGACATTCTCCGCTGTTGGGACAAGCGGACTTCTTCCTTGCACAGGTTAGTGGCTCTGTCGCCACAGACCAGGGGCTCTCTTCAGTGGTGGCTTCGGCCCCTCTCTCTGTCTCAGGGACGCTCCTTCCTGGCCCCGTCCTGGGCGATTCTCACCACGGATGCCAGTCTATCCGGCTGGGGAGCAGTATATCTCCGCCACAGAGCGCAGGGCACTTGGACTCCGTCCGAATCAGCCCTCTCGATCAATGTGCTGGAAATCAGAGCTGTGCTTCTAGCTCTCGTAGCCTTTCACCACCTGTTGGCGGGCAAGCACATTCGAGTCCAGTCAGACAACGCGACAGCGGTTGCCTACATCAACCACCAGGGCGGGACTCGCAGCCGCCTGGCAATGTTGGAGGTTCAACGCATCCTTCAGTGGACGGAGGACTCCAAGTCCACCATATCCGCAGTCCACATCCCAGGCGTAGAAAACTGGGAGGCAGATTATCTCAGCCGCCAAACCGTGGACAGCGGCGAGTGGGCTCTGCATCCGGCAGTGTTTCGATCAATCTGCCGCAAGTGGGGCACTCCGGAAGTGGATCTGATGGCATCCCGGCACAACAACAAGGTCCCGGTTTACGTGGCTCGCTCCCACGATCCTCAGGCCTTTGCAGCGGACGCGCTGGTTCAAGATTGGTCCCAGTTTCGTCTGTCTTACGTGTTTCCCCCTCTAGCTCTCTTGCCCAAGATCTTGCGCAAGATCAAAATGGAGGGCCGTCGGGTCATCCTCATTGCTCCAGACTGGCCCAGGCGAGCTTGGTACCCAGACCTGCTCAATCTGTCCGTAGAGGTGCCGTGGCATCTCCCGGACCGCCCAGACCTTCTCTCACAAGGTCCGTTTTTCCGCCAGAATTCTGCGGCTCTCAGATTGACGGCGTGGCTCTTGAGTCCTGGATCTTGACGACTTCTGGCATTCCTCCTGAAGTCATCTCCACTATGACTCTGGCTCGGAAGTCTTCCTCGGCAAAAATTTATCACAGGACTTGGAGAATTTTCCTGTCCTGGTGTCGTTCTTCCGGCCATGCTCCTTGGCCTTTTTCCTTGCCGACCATCCTGTCCTTTCTACAGTCCGTGTGAGCAAGGATGGTTGACCTTAGGAAGATCAACATCCACCACTGCGGAGACACCATCACGTGTTTCTCAACGCAGTGATTCTAGAGCAATGCCCCCTGGGAAATATTCAAAGCAAGAAGGCCTGCGGAGACACCATCACATGTTTCTCAACGCTGGCAGGAAACTAGCCAGGTCTTTCACCGGGAAGGAACAACCACGGGAATGGTGATGGTGATGGTGTCTCCGCAGGCCTTCTTGCTTTGAATATTTCCCAGGGGGCATTGCTCTAGAATCACTGCGTTGAGAAACACGTGATGATGTCTCCGCAGTGGTGGATGTTGATCTCCCTAAGGTCAACCATCCTTGCTCACATAGTCTTTTACTAGGCAATGTCCCACTAGCCAGATTCCTACTCCACACTGATGAGGGGCAAATACCCCGAAACGGCTGTCTGTGGATGGATACCATGTTTGGCATAGGTGGATAGGTGGTCTCCTTGACTGGAGACTGCCCTTCCCGTGGTTGTTCCTTCCCGGTGAAAGACCTGGCTAGTTTCCTGCCAGCGTTGAGAAACATGTGATGGTGTCTCCGCAGGCCTTCTTGCTTTCTACAGTCTGGTCTGCAGCTAGGACTATCCCTCAATTCCCTCAAGGGACAGGTCTCGGCTCTGTCAGTATTGTTCCAGCGGCGTATTGCCCGGCTGGCTCAGGTGCGCACCTTCATGCAGGGCGCATCTCACATCATTCCGCCTTACCGGCGGCCTTTGGATCCCTGGGACCTTAATCTGGTCCTCACGGCCTTGCAGAAACCCCCTTTTGAGCCACTTAGGGAGGTTTCTTTGTCCCGTCTGTCACAGAAGGTGGTCTTTCTAGTGGCCATAACTTCCCTCAGGAGAGTCTCTGATTTGGCTGCGCTCTCTTCGGAGTCACCTTTTTTGGTTTTTCATCAAGACAAGGTGGTTCTCCGTCCGACTCCGGACTTTCTCCCTAAGGTGGTATCCCCTTTCCACCTTAACCAGGACATTTCCTTGCCTTCCTTATGTCCGGCTCCTGTTCATCGCTTTAAAAAAGCGTTGCATACTCTAGATCTGGTGCGGGCGCTCCGGATCTATGTTTCACGCACCGCTGTTCTTAGGCGGTGCACCTCTCTTTTTGTGCTGACCACAGGTCGGCGCAAGGGCCTCTCTGCTTCTAAACCGACCCTAGCTCGTTGGATTAGGTCGGCCATTTCTGATGCCTACCAGAGTACTCAGGTGCCTCCCCCGCCGGGGATCAAGGCACACTCGACCAGAGCTGTCGGTGCCTCTTGGGATTTCAGGCACCAGGCTACGGCTCAGCAGGTCTGTCAGGCTGCCACTTGGTCTAGTCTGCACACCTTTTCGAAGCACTATCAAGTGCATGCTCATGCTTCGGCAGATGCGAGCTTTGGCAGACGCATCCTTCAGGCGGCTGTCGCCCATTTGTGAAGTTAGGTTTTGCCTACTTCTCAGTTTTCTGTTTATTTCCCACCCATGGACTGCTTTGAGACGTCCCATGGTCTGGGTCTCCCATAGGAACGATGAAGAAAAAGAGAATTTTGTTTACTTACCGTAAATTCTTTTTCTTATAGTTCCGTAATGGGAGACCCAGCACCCTCCCTGTTGGCAGTTTCTTGTTCCGCGTGTTATCACCGGCTGTTGTTGTAGACAGAGGCTCCGGTTGTTCCGGTTTTTTGCTCTATCTCTACTTGTGGGTGGCTATTCTCCTTCAGCTTTTGCACTAAACTGGCTATATTTGGTTATCCAGGGGGTGTATATGCTCAGAGGGAGGAGCTACACTTTTTAGTGTAGTACTTTGTGTGTCCTCCGGAGGCAGAAGCTATACACCCATGGTCTGGGTCTCCCATTACGG